>NC_042531.1:16605361-16909522 GCF_900963305.1 Echeneis naucrates | reverse complement strand
AAGTCCAACAACCTGGATCAACAGAGTGAATGCCAGCTGCGGTTGTTGACTCTTTTGCATACAAATGAAGCCGCAAATGATATATGAGAGCAATACAGTCGGTAAAGTACCATTACATATCAGCAGATCAGCAGAACTGTGCACTTAGCAAATAGATTTAGATATATGCATAGTGAAGCTTGAGCTTTTAAAAAAGCAAATGGGAGTTTTAGGTACTTTAACTTTGAAAGGTGTGATGTCTTCCAGTAGCTATTTCAATGGCAGCTGCTTTCAAAAACAACAAATGCATGCCAGATTATGGGGAGGGATGATTAGAAATTAATTTCTGTTTAATGTTTTCGGAGCCCAAGTTCAACAACAGCTCTGAAGACATTTCTTGTAACTAGGATCCTTTATTGCTTTGATACTTGAGACTTCACAACTTCTCACCCAGTTCTATTAGAGTTGTATAAACATGGGTTTGAGCTCATATTGCAGCTTTGTTTGGGCTTTTAAAGTCTCCAGGTATAAAATATGGTCAGTAAATTTTGCTTTTCTGTGATTGATGTTGCCAGTGTGTTCCAGGCAACATTACTCCTACAAATCCAAAATAAGTGTGTTTGGATCGCAGTTTGGGTGTAATATCATTTTTTTCTGTTTTCTGCGTTGTTTGAACTGTATTGTAGTATACAGCAGGGCTTTTCTGCTATGTAATCTACCCCTTACTGATAGAAGAGATGAAATGTGCATTTCATGGAAATGTAAAAGTCACTACATCTGTAGTTCTGTAAAGTAAGAAAGCTTGTATGCAATTGCAGGCCATGCCTCCTGACCAACAATAAATGTGGGAAATTATTAGCTAAAGTCAGGACTCCACAGTGACAGAGACATAAGAGCAGGATCAGATAAAGCAAGGCCAGAGCCTCCTATTGATTAAAGTTTAACCATCCGTAGAGGAGACAGACTTATGGAGTGAGCTGTTAAACTCCTTGCTGACACTCCAGTGGGAAATGTCTGCACATGTATTTTTGACTGCTGTATTTAGCAGCATTGGATTCAAGGAAAAGCCCCTTCGGACACCAAACAGATACAAAGACTTTTTTTTTTTTTTTTAAACCCATTGAACCACACAAAATACAACCTGGTCCATAGATTGTGTGCACTGTAGGCTAAGGCACCAGGCTCTTATGAAAAAAGCAAAAAACAAAAACTCTGATCTTTCATGAACTTTTTCTTACCTCCTTAAGATTGGGCCACTCCTTTGGCAAAATGTGATTGTGAATATCAACCTTCATCCTCGTGATTATCTCCAGCAAATTTGAGATGTCTGGTTCAGAGAGGTCCGTTGCAATAAATGCACACACAGTCAGTAAACAACTCCTGTCCCTCAGCCTGAAAGCAATGACCGATAAGTGAGTGCATGCTAGGACAGCCTTGTCATTTATTACCGAATCTGTAGACCAGAGTTTAGTAGAGGTTAGCAGAGTTTTGAGCTGGCTGGTTAATGTTGCCAATACCTGCTTCTTACTTCATTATTCAGTCCCTCGCATCTGCAATGTCTTCACATAAAAGAACCCTAAACTGAGAAAAGAAACTGGGATAAGAAAGTATCTCCCATTTTTCTGGGGATCCCAAACATCTGTCAAAGGCCTCACTTTGAGAAGCACTGATTTACGCTTCTCACCAGCACAAACACAAACACACGTGGTTCAAAGCACTTTCACAGTTCTGAGGAAATTCCACTCACCTACACTATAGGTTGGAGTCAACCTCTGATAATTGGCTGACTGACTGACCTGTTCACAACTTTGTGCTTTAGCGCCCCCTGGTGGTTATTAATGCAGCCCATTAAGCGGCAAAGCAGAAGGCAAGGCAGGTAAGAAAAACCTGAGGTGTGATAACAGTTGGTATCTTTGAGCTTGATAACAGATGGTCAGTGGGGCCACTAAAATCGAAATTAGAAGGTTAATTCACCATCAGTAGATATGTGTATTATTAGATACGTACCTTAATAAAAACCATCAGTAGAAACAAGCTATGACTAAAAGCCCTTAATGAAAATTTGTACATAATTATAAAATCATTTGGAGAAAATCCCTGTGTAATAAATGACAAAGGTCTCTGGGTGTTGCATGTAGAGGTCTTCAGAGGAGGAGAGAAGGAGGAAGGGGAGGAGGGGAAAAAACTTGCTGGCACCGCCTGCCAGATTCGCAGCAGATCTCAGCAATTTATAGCATCGCCGCATCTAACCCGAAAGTCTGTGTAAGTGAGTGAGCCGGACAGGGTGTTTACATCCACAGCTGATCCTTGCAGTGTAGAGTTTCATTGCTGATGCCGGAGAAATAAATCCTCCAGCCCCCCTCCCTCCTATCTTCTCTTCCTCTCTCGCCATCTCTTATCTTCATCCCCTGCGCAACTGAGTCGACACCGGTGGTTTACAGGACGCGCTGGATGGCTGCTGCACTTAACGGACCGGTGTGAACCTTTTTTTTTTTTTTTTAATCTCCGCCTGCCTTCTGCCTTAGACCCCGAAAACCGCACAAAAAAACTACAGCAACAATGTCAGATCCGGTGACCCAAGAGTCCTACCCTGTCCCAGACCCGACTATTGTAGATCCCTGCCCGGCCACGGTGCGGAACGGCCAGTGCGCCCCGGATGGCTTCACCAACAACCACCATCAGCAGGACAAACCCCCCGGCCAGCCGGAGCCCTTCACCACGGGCCAAGAGATGAGAATCACTGACAGTGTGGAGGGAGAAGGTAAGTTCAGTGTTTGTTTGTTGGTTTGTTCTTTTAACTTACGGATGTGAAGGTGTGAGGGTTTTGGGGGGTGGGGTACCTTTGGGAGACGGCAGGGTTATTTTTAGTCTACGCGAGATATTTTTAGTCTTTTCTTATTTGAATAATTCATGATTGTCCTACATTGGCTGGATCCACATTCAAGCAAAAGTTGAATTCAAGGCTCTAAACAGGAAAACAAACAAACAAACAAACAAAAAAAAAAAAAAAAAACAGTTTCTAGTTTACCAGAGACATTCATTCATTGATAACAAGAGGGCCCCAACCTTTTTGCGCCACGGACCGGTTTCATGAAACAATATTTTCACGGACCGGCATAGAAACAAATAAAACCAAAGTGTTTAAAAACACAACTCAGCATGAAGCTGAATGTATGAGCGGTGGCCGAAGTGCTGATAAAGCCCATGTCTGCATGTGCAGGAGCCTGTCTCCTCTTATGATGCACGAGGTGTGTGAGAACCATCTGTATCAGTACATCCGTATTTTAATTATTATTTAGGACTCCTGATGTCGTCTGTTATATGCAGCTTTCTTTTTGTTGGAAGATGTAGGCTCCTCTTTTTCTGTCTCCTCGTCGTCTCCCCTTTCCAAAGAAGCTCTCCAAACACGTTTGCTTTTACTCATATTTTGCCAGCTTTTGGGCTTCATTTTTGATGGACGGTATCACGTGACCGAAACAAGCGCCTTGACAAGCGTCCAGAGGCGCAGACGGATATATCTGGTCATTTTTTTCAAAATAAAACATATTTGGGACTCTGACAAGCAATTTTTTAATTAGACCGGAACCACATGACCCGGTACCGGTCCCTGGGTCACGTGATTGAGCATCACTGATTCAGATCATTCCCAAAATCAGAATTGCTTGAGGGAAATCAATTGTTCATGCTTTAAAGCAGAAGTGTAATCCGAATCACATGTATGTCTCCCTGACTCTGACATGCATTTGCATTTGCTGAACCATACCTTTTTTTTACCAACATGATCCCATTCATCATCTCATGTGCATTCAAACTTTGAAACAGAACATTCCATAGTAGATAACAGTTATGTAGTAGCTATACATGATATACTCTGTACTCTGTTTATTTATAGACTTTTAGTAGCTGTATTGGTTGTAATTTATGTTTATGTTTACTAGATATGCTTTTAAGTCATACCTGTTATGTCAATTAGACCACACACCACTGATACTGTTTGAGTGGGCCAGGAGGACAGAGAAATAGATACTGAAGAAAATGCCACCTTGTGCCCACCCAGGAAAAGATATATACCAGGTCAGAAAGGAGTTTATGTGTCCAGCATTTTTCTTCTGGTTAAATGTGTTTGAGCTGTCTTGCTCCTTTAAGACAGCAATCAGTAGTAACACTGTAACTGATTGATTCTTGAAGGTTATTGAGCCCTTTAAGGGGTGCTCCAGGGAATCAGTGTGTCACACTTGCGTGAGAGACAGATGGTGGAAATGGTCGAAATCAAAGCAGCAGAGACTGAGCTCAGCTTTTAGCCCCTCACACGGGTCAAGTTCCGATACCACTGGATCCACTGCAACAAGATAGCGCCTTTCATTAATTGCTCTCTGTCTGGAGAACATTGTTTTAACTCTACACTTTCATTCTTCAAGGGTTTTTTTTTAAACCACTGCCTTCTCTAAACTCGAACAAAGGTAAATGTGAGCACATCACCATGACATCAGCAGTTATTTTCTCACAATTGGCAAACACTCAGTCAACCATCAATGCCACTAAATTTACTGGCAATTTTAACAAGCTAAAGCATTACTAACCGTGATTAGAGAGGGGACCTTTATGCATGGAAATTTCTGGAATGTCCATGTAATTTGTTGTGTTACGGTGTGACGTCACTTAAGGTGAGGTAAATGAAGGCCATTGTCTTAAAAGCTGCGTAAGCAGGCATCAAGCAGAAAACTTTAGTGGCACATGTATTGTGAGCACAATTAATTTCACACATTCACACACTCCCTGTCAACCTCCTCCTTCCTGAGTTTCCCCCATCGCTCTCCTGTTTACATAAATGTCCCAGTTAATGCTGTTGAATACCTCTGCAGTCATTCATGCCATGCCTTTCCCCTTTCCTGCTAGTTTAATAACAGTGTAACCCAATGTTAAATACTTGTTGGAAGAAAAAGATGTGACAGAGGCAAGTGTCAGAGAAGATACACACTCTGACACACACACACACACACACAGCCACAAGAACAAGCGTGTGTCATGGAGAACCGTGTGACATGATGTTGGGCACATGCCCCCTGTCTGATCCCTCAGCCAATGATCATGTGAGCAGTGATTTAACCATGCTCTTTCACTTCCCTCTCTGCAACACACACACATGCTATTTAGGTCTTTAACAGTTTTAATCAACTCTGGAGTTAGTTTTAAATCAGTTTTAAAATCCATTTCCACTTCGCTGACAGGTGTTCTTGCACTTAGTTAACATTAATATTCATAGAAATCCACTGTGGCTATTTCCATGAACAGAAAATGTCCTGTCACTTCTTAGAACAGCATACACTGGGACTTTGCATTACTGACCCCCCCTCTCCCCCCGCAGTTGCCCAGGTTTTAATTTTTTTCAGGTGACTTAATTTTCCATTAAATGCAGCAAACTGATCCTGTGTCTGTCCTAACTGATGCCCTCCAGATGATATGTGACCTCCTTCAGGCACAAGACCTCTGCTTGTATTCTTTGAAGTTTCGTTTTAAGTATCATAAAAGAGATCGATTCGAACCATATTCATTGATTTCGTATGAGCGTGTGGTGAAAATTGGATGAAAAAATGCAAAATATATTCATCTTCTTCCGCTTATCCATTTCTGGGTCGTAAGCGTTGCTGAAGCCAGTCCCTGCACACATTGGCTGAGGGCATGGAACATCTTGGACAGGTCACCAGTCCATCACAGAGCCAGCACACAGAGACAGACAGAGACCAACAACCACTCACAAACTTTTGATGACAAAGTTGACTACACAAGCCTGTGAGCTGCACTTTTTGAGAAGTAATTTATTAATACATACACTGTAACAGTCTACCACAATTGCACATAACTGCCTGAACCAAGCCAGTGTCAGCTGAAATAGTGTACTGCCTGGGGTGTGGAGGTTTGGCCGTCTTTAACTAAACAGTTGGTGGGAATCTGGTGAGGAATTATTCTAGTAACAGCATCATCTCCCTCTGGATTCTTTCTGCTCTCTCTCCGTCTGTCTCCTCCCACACTAGACAGCCAGAGTAAGCAACATCAAGACCTGCGGGGCAGAGTGAACTGGCCACTCCAGACTGTGAGAAAAATGTGGAATTATGAAAAAGAAGCACAAGTCAAGCAAAGGTGGCAGGCTTGGTATAATTACACCAGTGATTGTAGTGGTTCACTGTGAAATTGTACTTTAAAGTTCTGCCCAACCTTTTAGATTGGAACCTGCACACACCTGCAAAATACAAACTACTGGGGGTCGGAGTTTGAAATCTAACAGGTGGCGTACTCATGCCAATGAAAATGCCACACTTGTATTATGTTAAATGAACGATCTGAAGACTTTTTGTTGAAACAACAATTTTCAGGGGGACTGCTCTTCATTAAAATATTCCCAGAGTTTTTTGGAATTTTTGGAAGTACAAAAACACAACTCTGAGGTTCTCTTTTAAAGCCAAATACTGTTTGATTTTGCACTTCTAAAAATAGAATATTATCAGTTGAGATCATATTGTGAAAGTGACTTCTTACTGATAAAGTAATCACATGACTTTGTCAGCTCCCATTCAGCAGTTGTTTCTGGAATTATTCCCTTTGCTGTGACGCACAGTGAGAGAAAATTCCCCCAAAGCTCTACTTTTCTTTGGTCATTTTTTTAATAAATACCCTTTCTGTACATGAAGGCCAGGAGGCCTGAAAGAAAATCGCAATGCTCTAAATTGCATTCAGAACATAGGATTTAGTTTTCCCAAAATTTAGTTGCCGTTTACAGCACAGTGGCATAGATGTGAGTGCTGTTACCCCGCAAGGTAATGGGTTCAGGTTCCCGGCCTGGGGCCTTTCTTCTGTCTGTCTCTGTGTGTTGGCCCTGTGATGGACTGGTGGCCTGTCCAGGGTGTAGCCCGCCTTCAGCCAATGTGACCTGGAAACAGATAAGTGGTACATGATGAATAAATGAATAAATGAATAGCTGCCATTTACTGCTTGTTTATGAAACCAAGCTACAGCAATTTAAGAAGGAAATACCCATGACAATTTGTGGCTAGAATGATAACCATTAAAAGCCCTTTTGGATACCAAGGTTTAGGCTCCTCAATATTACATGAATCTGCAGAGCCAGCCTTACATTTCATGATAATAGATCGGCTTCAGGCAATTCAGAGGTAGGGCTGTATTGTCTGTGACTTCAGGCGAAGAGTGTTGAGCCATTACGGGAATGTATGCGGACCGTCTGTCTTTGTCTTTGCTCAGCGTGTCAGATGTTAGAAATAAATTTGCATTAATCTCAGGGACTGCTTCGTCCTGTTCATGTATTCTGTGTGATGGAGTCTGCAGGTCCATGAAGGTCAGTGTAGAAAGTACAGAATTGGCCCCTGTGCCTTGCTTCACCCGTGAAACAGCAATAATATTGCTGTTTGGGACTCCAAGATGAAGACACAGCCTTGAGAAATGCTGCAGTTTGCAAATTTACCAAATAATAAAGAGAGTCTTGTTGTTATCTAAGATCAAACAAGCACTTAAGCCACCCCAAAATGCCAAGCATTACACAACACCAGCTTTATGAATCACAAAGGAAGAAAATGAAGGAGTTTTGCACAACAACAACGTGGCTTTATGTGTCTCACCACAGGTCTCCTCGAGAGCAGCATGCGGCTGAAGCCACACGAGGCTCAGAGCTACAGGAAGAAGGCACTCTGGGTTTCATGGATCTCTATCGTGGTCATGCTCATCCTGGCTGTGGCAGCTTTCAGTAAGCATTTACAACACTGATTTATATATTTATTATATGTAACATGTAACATGTGCCAAAGCGCCATGTAAGTTTCTTGGAATATTGTGCCATATAGTGCTCAGTAGACAACTTACTTCTCAGGAGATATTCTCATCTAAATGTTTCTTTACCTTGATTAAAAGGAGTTGCTATAGTTTCATTTGATATTTTTGGGACAAAATATCACAAATGCTGAATTTATATATTTTTTTTATCGTATATAAAAATTAAACTTTCAACTTCAACATCCTCAGATTTTAAGGATGTAAGTTTGAAGGCTTTACCAGAAGATAAGGTAAATTTCACAAGCTGAGAATTGCTTGAATTTTGTGATATTTATTTGAAAATTAAAGCCTGAACTGGATTTTAGCGTATGTTAACAACTGTGTGAGTAACTATTAAAACAGGAAGGAGGGACGAGTGCAGGGAAGTGTAGAGAGACGTACCAGCAGTCTCACGAGGATGGGTCAGGGGCATTGGGTTAGCAAATTAATAAATTAATGCAATGCTTCCCTCCAGTGTTGCTAGACAGCATGGAAAAAAAGAGGAAGGCAGAGACAGTTAGAGATAGATGGATATGGAGGTGTGGAGCGATGCTCTGAAAGGTGCAATGGTATCAGGGGACGAGCTGGGATGAGTCCTGGCAGTCAGCATAAGGGATTTAGCGGTTGTGATGGCTCAACTTTAAAGAACACCATGGTGCTGTTATGTGCTGCCCGTGGCCTAGTTTCTTTCTCTTCACCCTCCTCCATCTTTTCTCTTTTGTGTCTTTTCAGCTTGTTTCCTTACCTACTACTTTCTTACCTCTGCTTTATCTGCTTTATCTGACTCACGCTGTCTTGCCCTTCTTTGCCCAGTGTTTTTCTTTCTCTGCACCAACACACACCGTCTTTATTTTTTTCTTCCGTCTCTCCCTGCACCTTAACCCACCCTCGCCCCCACCCACCGTCTGTCTCAAGGTAGAAAACACAATCATTTATTCATTTATTTTCTCTTCCCTCTGTATGCGGTCTATTTTTACTGGTAGGTCGCCAAGCAGGGTAGAATTGCCAGCCTATTTTCTGCCAGATTTAGAAATCCAAATAACTAATATCCTATTGTTTGTCTGCCACATTTAGTCTTTTTCTGTTTCCCTTGCCTGCATTCCCATTATCGTTTATTTCAATCTGTTGGTTACTCTTTCAGTTGTCAGAAATATTACTCAACATGCTTCATGCTATGAGACTGCTGGTGTTACTCTGACGTCAGCTTTGTCTGCTCACACACTAGTTTGCTTTGTTGTGATCCTTGTTGATCTAAGTGTGTTATCGCAGCATTTATATGTTCTTCATGCATGAAGTCCATGCAGACCTCTCACTGAACAATTTACTTTTCAAACACAAATGGCGGTCACATTATGAACTAATACCAATACAACAATAAAACTTGCGAAACGCACTTGTGTACAAACAAATGTCTGTTTCTGTGAGAGTGAGACAGTCTGAGTTTAGATGTAAATTTGTGCCTTTGCATAATGCAAGGAAAACACCGATTTAGCCCTTCAAACATGAAGGAACAAGTTGGTGATGCCTGTTTACTTATTCTGAGGCTTTTTTCTCTGCCGCCACACTGCTGAGGTACAGAAACAGTACATTAGTGGTCTTCTTCTCCTTTCAACATACACTATATTGCCAAAAGTGTTGCATATGAACTCAAGTGACATCCCATTCTTAATCCGCTGGGTTTATTATGACATCGGTCCACCCTTTGCAGCTATAACAGCTTCAACTCGTCTGGGAGAGCTTTCCACAAGGTTTTAGTGTGTGTTGATAACCCTAACCCTAATTTCTGACCATTCTTCCAGAAGCACATTTGTGAGGTCACAGGCCAGCTTTACACAGAGAATTCATACCAACTTAGAAAAAATACAAAAGTACACAAAAAACCAAAATAAAAGATACAAACCTTTACCTTTTATTCTATACATCTTAAATCACAACTGCTGCAGCAGAAGTTTGTCTTGGACAAATAAACCATTCCCTGAATAATGTTTCTGTTGTCAACAGTTAACCCAGAGCAGTAAACCTTTAACCCCCAAAGATGGGTCAAAAAAATTGCCGCTGGGTAGATTTAATATGTTTTACATTTAATTCCAAAAGAGTCATTTCCAAGAGTGTTGTGTTTTCCAACAATTACCTCTTTTAGGCCCAGATGTAAAATGCCATGAGCCTCCCCTCTACTTATCTGCCATCTGCCGGAGGAAGAACCCATCGTTACGTGAACAGCTGTATATTCAAACTGGATTGCTATTATCAGATGAGCCAGGAATTCATAGTGGATAATTTTCCCTGAGTTCTGATTGCAGACACGCAAACCAAATCACAGATAGCTCTTGTCACAGATAACTCTTCAGAATGCATCCTGATAATTTAGTAACTACTGCTGTCATTACTCTTGTTTTTTGAATAGAAGACAATGTCGTGTAGTGGAGTAGAATGGGCTCATGCACTGGCAAACTGTTGGTATGTTAATCTTTGCTGCTTAAACGTCTCATTCCTTGCTGTGTCTGTATGTGTCTTGTACAGCCTCTGATTCAATGGCATGTGCTGAGGCTCTTTTTGTCATTTACTACCAATTATATAGCAAGTGGCAGCTAGTTTGTGCAAGATTTGTAGCTTCAGCAGCATTAGGCATCACTGTGTAGCATTTTACTGCTGGCAGAATGGAGACAAGGGTACTTTGACCTGTCAGGGATAGAGTGGGGTCAGTGAGGTGTGAGCTGCAAAGCATAGCTGCCTCTCTGCATGACTCCTATTCTCTTTACTCAAGGGGAAACGGGCTGTGCACGTTCACTATGTAAAAAAGAAAAGGTGTTGTTTAAGCATTAACAGTTTAGTGTGGCTTATGCAGCTGGTGCATTACTGCAGGAATACAATACATGAAGGCTGGTGTGAAGGCTGAAGCGGCTTGTGTGATCCACTTTAAAGCAAAAGTTATAGTCCAGCAGGGCATTTGTCATCCTGATTCAGCCACTCCTTCTTTATTGATTACAGGTTCGGTTGTAATCTTGATGTAAATTGCTCATAGTGAATTATTAAGTGCAAACATCTAATACTAATGACGCAGTGTGATAGACACCAGCATCGATTACATAGCAGCACTCAAAGATACCAATGTATTGCCATCTCCTGCCATTTTCTTACCAGAAATACACTCCTATCTTCCTTATGCGGTTTTGGTAAAGAATGAGAATGAGCAGCTAATAAAAAGTGCATTCATTTATTCTCTTTCATAATGAAACTTTTCCACAGTGATTAACAATAGGTCGTCCGGTGCCTTGCACCTCTGTGATCTAAACTATTAACACACAACGCAGTAATGCTGCGCAACACTGTCATAATAAGTAGATCCCCTGCTATTTCTCTTCAGAGCGCTGCAGTTAGGTTATCTTCAGTGTTTTTGCCTTCTCACACCAGATACTTCATTCGCATAATTCCCCCTCCTGCACTGAGAGCCTGCACATTAATCTCGCACAGACACGCATACATACACATATAAGGGTGCCCTCCTTGTATTTTAGCTAATTACATAGGTTGAGGATATGAATATACTTCAGGCAGTAAGGGCAGACATGTTTGCAAACATGGTGAGCTCATGGCTTCCTTAACTAAATAAGAAGTGAAGGTGTAATCACTTAGATTTTTGTCACCAGGACTCTATTCCTGCGCCGGTTTCAAGGATTTTATTAAATTATGATATGAGCCACAGTCTAATTTTAACCGTTAGTGACGGAAGCGTCCACTGGGTGTTTGCTTTGGTATGTGTGGTTGCATTAATCTGTATATATCACGTGTGTCTGTGTGTGTGGGTCCTTCTCCTGTAGATATGAAATCTTTATTAGCCAGAGGATAATGTCAGAGCTATAAATCATGAGCACACTGTTTCCCATTTCAGTACTATGTACATTTTTCTTCTTCTCTAAGAGATTTGGTCATTTTCCTGCATCCATGCAGCCATTATGGTTGTGTTATTATTTGTTCATTGATATTATTATGAACATCTTGTACTACAGGACATGCCTGCATTTAAATTGATTTTTGGGTGTTTAAAACCCTGTTTTTTTTTTATTTAGCACAGCAGCCAAGATTGTCAAACCTTGTACACTGCATAAACGCAAGCTGCTGCACAGACACTTGGCCTGAATAAAACACAGTTTATAATCAGGTCATATGAACTTTATTCCCTTGCGCCCTTTAGGGTCTTTCTTTAAGTTTTAGTTTGTGAAATTTTAATCAATGATAACTTTGTGTATGACTTTTGTAGAATTGCACAAGATAACTTTTGGCCCATGAGCAAGCAGCATCAAATCAAATCAGGTTTATTCATGTAGTGCCAAATCATAACAAAGGTACATCAAGACACTTTACATATAGAGCAAAGTTGGGTAGAGTAGGAAGAGAATGAGAGCAGGAGGAGGGGATATTTAATACAGGTGCAAGCAGGAACATATGATGCTGCATGAAGTTCATAGAAACGATACTGTGTGGAGTTCAGAGAAATAAGGGAGCAGCAGGCGTTGCAGGAACATGGGTTGTGATGATTCAACACCTGCAGGATGCGGACAGGGAGAGAGAGGAGAGGAACTGGGAGAGACAGAGACTTCGGGAAAACATGGTTAGTA
This sequence comes from Echeneis naucrates, assembly GCF_900963305.1. Lineage (NCBI taxonomy): Eukaryota > Metazoa > Chordata > Actinopteri > Carangiformes > Echeneidae > Echeneis > Echeneis naucrates. The sequence continues at coordinate 16,897,109 of NC_042531.1, read as the reverse complement.
AACAGTTACACATGAAAACACTACTTAGAAGTAGCTTCGTTATTTCTCACTTGTGCCACCACTACAGGTACCCCTCAAAGAGATGAAATGAGCGTTTCACGTCACTGAAGCAGAAATAACTCAGTTTGCATAAATGGTAATTCTGTGGCTTTTTCTGTAAATGGAAGGATATGGTACAAATGTACAGTAAAAGGCAACAATAATGTCAGGTTGCATCTGTCAAAGTAGCAACCCTTTGAAACAAGTGTGTGCGTTTGTGTACACCTGCGGTGTCCTGGAGAGCCTTGATGTTTAGTGGATACCATGTGGTAATAGAAGGTCTACTGCACAGCTTCAGTCACCTGTAGGATCTGGTGACTGAACTGCATTAAATGTGAGCGCTGAAGTAGAAACACATTGAAATAAGTGCAATTTGGTCAATGTGGCTTTAACAACATGAACCTCAGACTGAGGACTTCATCTGTTGAAAAAGGGAAATTTAAGCATTTCTTTAAGTTGTTCGAACTTTTTTAGAGAAACTGAGTAAAAGTATTTTGTAATGCTACCAAACCTGTTTGTTGATTTTGGGAAATCATCACACACTGCCCAGGCCTGTACTGACTTTTCAACTCTGTTTAAATGTTTGGTCAGACCTTACTGCTGTGCTTCCTTCTGGTTTTGAAGAAACAAATTTCTTTCTCACACTTCTTTCTTCATCTTCGTCTTAACTTGATTATGCGATGTCAATGGAAATTAGTACAAGATAACTAGATAGAACTTAATGGGCTGAAATCAGGCAGTGGGGCTGAAACAGACAACCTCATCCATTCTCCTTTGTAATGTTACAGCTTTATGATGTATCCATTCATTTCAGTCATAAGATATGACTTTAAAAACATGCCTGCACACTAATATAAAAGACTAAAATGTTGAAAATATGTTCCGTTAATATTCATCCTTCATCATTTTGTCTTCATTGTCTTTTGGTTGAAATTTGTTTGTGCAGTCTATATGATAATATTTATTGGTAATATTTATTGATGACCTGGAGCTTTCAGTTGTAACAGCCAACACTCAAAGTCGCCTTGAGGAGTTTTACTGATAAACCCAGTGAAAAAACATTTGCCTTTCTGCAGCATTGCAACACTATTGATCCCCTTCTTAAGAAAAAAATGTTGTACAACCAAAGTACAAGGTAGTTATTTAAATGTTTGAACCTGTTTGATTCCAGCCCTAGACCATAGTTGTCCACCATCTCTGCCAAATAAGACAAATAATATCAACAAATCTGTTGGTATTCTCAGAAACAATGCCTACTGGTAACACTTTTTTTGGAGTACGTCCCTCACACACTCTTACCTCACTGGAATTGTTGGTATGCATTTTTTTTTATCAGCGGTTAGGAGCATTTTGTGTGTTTTGCTTGGCTGTCAAAAGCTCTCCATCTGGAGCTTAATTATAGGACAGCCTCTCTATGCAGCCTCACACCATCTTTTATCAGACAGCTCCACTTGTCTATTTTTAATCTTTACTGAGCCAAAGGAGTGACGTGGTGCAGCATGCTCAGATATAAATGTCAGAAGAGAATGTCTGTGTCTGAGTGCCTGCAAATGTGTGTGTGTTTTTTTTTTTTTTTTTGTCACACAGCATGGCTGCGATGTTGTTCGTATTCCATTTCGAGATCTTAAGATCAAGACACTCTCAAATTGGATGACTGTCTGAAAATCTATATTATTTACTGCCATTGCTGTCAGTGTAGTCACCAAATACAACTGCAGCTGAAGTAGTGACAAGGACTTTGTCTGGATTAGTCCAAGTTTTGACCTCTTGGCAAAAAGTTAGGACATTTGGGGGCTAATAGATATTATCACAAAATTCCACAGAAATTCTTTGTCCAATCAAAAGTGGAGTATGCGCCAATTGAACACTACAGTCTCAATAGTGTTGAGAAGTTTGATCTGGACTTGGAATTTTTGTGCCATTGTGTATTATGTGTTTGAACAGACATGTCAAGACAAATATCCTTCTTGGACAATAAAGACTATTCTATTTTAGAGTCATGCTGCTGGCCTGGATATACAATACCAGTCAAAAGTTTGGACACACTTTCCAATTCATTTTAATGAGAAAGTGCGCCCAAACTTTTAACTAGTAGTGTAAAGTGGATGATCATCAGCATAATTTTCTCAAATTCAACAATGCTCCTCCACAATCTAAGAAAACAACTCCATACTTGACTGTTATTGTCATCCTGGTGTTTAAAATCAGAATTTTTTTTCCTTGAATGCAATTAAGAATACAGGATAAGATGATGTTCAAAAGCTGTCATGAGGACTGTAGCATGGCAAAGTAATGTTTCAGGATCTTAACTGGAGCAGGACTGTAAATCGATGTTTCCAGCCTCATTCTCACCATCACTGCACCAGTCAGTCCGTCTTAATCACAACGGAAAAGGAATCAAATCAGGCAACACTTTCAACATCTATAGTTCACATTTTTCCTTATCTTATAAAAGAATGTTTTGAGGCTCGAACTTTGGTAATGGCTTTTTGTAACAATGGCTTTTCTTGCCTTATGCATTTTGAAAACACAAACGGCCAGCCAGTGAAACTCCCAGCAGCCAACAGCTAGTTCCTCTGTGATCAATGGTAAACTGATGCTTGCAGTGGATCCATTACCAAAAGGCCCTGGGTTTCTGCTTTCTTGCTATTTTGTTCTTGGGAACAGATTACACTCTGGCCAGGGTGGCCTCAGGGAGAAGGGACTGGGAAAGCCTCATTTTCCCCCCTAATGTGTGAATGTTTTATCGAGCCCTTTACTGTCGAACTGATGAAACCTGTAAATTGTCTAGATAATGCTATAGGGACAGCTGAAAGCAGAATGGTTCAAGCCATTCATTTATCTTCATTCCACAGGGTCAGTTACCTTCTCCTCCTTCAACTTTGAAGGGATCAAATTGGTGATACCAATGTCAGCATCTCTTTCTATTTCAATGTACTTACAAATATAATTCCCCCTTTCAAGGATTTGAAACAGAGCAGTGGCGTGTGGTCAGGGGAGGCAGGCTGGTATCATGAAGAAAATAAAAACATACAATGATGACATAGAATTAATATTAATATGTGTTCTGTGTTGTAAATTTATTTTCAGTATGATTCCAATAATTTCAAAAATGCTTGTAGACAACACTGAATTGGTGCAAGCCTGTTACTGTCTCTGCATGTTACCAAGGCTATGTTGGCAGATTATTATACATCCTGATTTTCCACAGCTTGGCTAATATCTTTAAGATATATGTCTGACATATTTCGCTGATTGGACATAAAACCGCAGTGAAAGGGCCCAAGGCGAGGCAAACAGTACTGTGCCACATTGAAAGGAGTTGTTTGTTGAGCCAACGGGTGCTTGTTGCTGCTGTCCTTCTATTCCATGGCGATAGGCACCAATTAGTTAGCTATTTCCGGGTGAGTCAAATGCGCTTCAGTGGGCTGTTCGTTTTTCTGTTTTGTTCTGCCTGTATGGCAAAATGAAAGATGTAGATGTTATATTGAAGCTTCAAAAATTCTCAAAGTTGGACTTCATGCACTTTACATTTGTGCGTCTGTGAGGAATGCTGATGAGATATGAAACATAACAGTGTGTATGCTGCCTGTTGAATAGTGAATAAGCCATTCTTTTCAGTTCACATAATTGTAAATCTGACTCCTCAAGGACTCAGTGCCTCAACAGCCACAAACCTCAACGCTTCACTGAAACAGTACTGCGCTGAAACAGATAGTTACGCAGAGGGAGGGTGAGAGAGTCATCAGGTGGTAGAGAATAAGAAGAGAAACGAGTGATGGGGAGATGTGAAAGCATCTCCGGGTCATCAATAAGAAGAGAAACGAGTGATGGGGAGATGTGAAAGCATGATCGAGCCAAAAATGGTCAAGAACAAAGAAGGAAACGAGATCTTTACACTCTTTCTTTACACTCAGCCAAGCACTTGAGTCCAAACTAGCGAAGGGCTGTAGAACCCTGCTCAATGTCTCTATAGTTACCAGAAATATTGGTAATGATGATGTTTGCTCCTTTGTTGTTTCTGTTGGAGAAGATATTATTCATGTTCCGATGATGATGGCAGATATTGCAATATGTGCGCAATATCAATGAATGAATCAGTGGTCTATTTTCATATATAAGGCGTTATAAGGCGCATGATAAAACATCTATAAAGCGAAACAGCACAGTCAGGTAAGTCGAACTTGCACTGCATAATTAGTCTGTCGTACTAAATTCAACAAAAGCCACTTCCTCAAATCCATGTGTATTTTTATTTTTCATACACAATTCAAAATTCAATTAAATTCAAAACATTTTTTACATGAATGCTTATAACAACTTAACATAGGCCATTCTTCTTGTTACAAATTATTCCTCCAATATTCATTCAACAGTCATGAAATGAGCACACAAAACCCTTAAGAAAAAGAAACAGGGTGAAGTAAGGCACAGACTGCCTCTCAAAAAATTACAATTCTTTTCTCAAAAAATAGCCCCCACAGCTAAAATTGTGCACATTCATGCTAGGTTGACTAGCTAATTTTGTTGCTTATAGATACTAAAATTGATGTATAAAACAAATTCAAACGCATCTATTTTGGTCTAAGCAAAAACCTCATGAAACTTATAATCAACTAAATTCACTTTTCTGGGTGAAAAATGTTTTTTTGGACCACTTTCCCCATGTGGCTCTTACCTTCACAGACTCCATGAAATGATGCCTTCCTCCTAAATCATTGGTCACATGCTCATTTTGTGTTATGGTTTCCTAGCAACAAGGGGTGGCTCAACTTACCCCAGTCTTCCCTACTTTCAATTGACTTGATTTTTGCATTTTATTGTCATGGGACAAAAAACACAAAAAAGCAATTAATACCTGGATAATATGATTTGTAGACCACAAAAAAAAAAGCACAAAAAAAAAAAAATAAATTAATTAATTATATTAAAATATTAACTTAGATTAATATTAAAGCAATCCAATCAATGCACTTGCATTTTGCTTGCAGGGTCTGTATTCTCCCCTTAACAATAAGACATATTCAAAACATTTGGCTCCTGTGCAGCTATGGGAGGCAGTTTCTTAAGAGGTGAAGGGTTAATGCAGTCTGCACACCCCCTGTGATCAACTAAAGTTTTACACAACTTCCTTTTGTCAGCTCGGGGATCATTTGTTTTCTCCGCCACTGAATCACAGTATCCTCTTATGAGCACGGAGCAGACAGGGAACCAGCACCCACTCAAGCTAGGTTGGTATGAAAACAAACAGCGCAGTCAGGCAGAGGAAGCTGTATGAAAGACAGAGGGAGGGCTGTCAGACAACTAAACTGCAATTAGGTTAAGTTTAGATTTATAGCAAAGTCCATGCAGTGGGAGACACCGGTGACAGGTTACCCACGTTAAATGGACTGCTCACTTCGGGTGAAATTATATCATCCTCCTCCTGAGTAACATCTTCCTGCAATTTGAACCTGAGAGTTTGACAGTGTTTTGTCTTCATCTATCGAAATCTCCCAGGCAGCACTCCACATTCACAACCATGTTGTGCGCACACATGCACAGAGAGAGAGAGAGACACACGCACACACTTGAGACAGACTAATTTGCACTCAATTTTCAACCAGCTCTCTGTGATGGCCATGACTCCTTTTATGGCTGACTGCCTGTGCATGTGTCCTAACAACATGATCCTTGCTGATAAACCACAAATAGATTTTTCTTTTAGCAGTCTCAGCAGTCTGTAACAGTGGCTCTGGATATTTTACTGAATGGACAGATCACATCATGCGTGGTAGGTGTTTGTGTGGAGGTAATGCTCTTGTATGAATGGGCAGACAGATGCTGATGTGACAGTTACTGTCAGTAAATGACCAGTAACCATTTTACCTCAATCCTCTGGCCATCCTTCCCTCTGTGTCACTGCTTTCTAAGTATTCTCTCTAGTCCAGCACTCCTTTGACATGTTGACAGCATGTCTTTCCTGCATTGGGTTCATTACACAATTTTCTGTTGTTTCGTAGTTTCCTGTTTGTGAACCTAACAAATATAAAATGACTTGTCGGCTCAGTTATGTGAAACAAGAAAACATTTTTCAAAATTTGCGAGATTGAAATTCAAGCAGTAGTCTCCCACCTAGAGCCACGCAGGCCATGGAGCTGACTTTATCACTGACAGGATTTTATTTGCAAAATGTGGGGAGATCAGTACTTAAAATTACTGACTTACTCCATTGCATTTTTCCATTCAGGTTGGGTTATGACTTTCTTCCTTTAGTGCTGTTGCCACTGTCGCACATTGACAGGTTACCATGGAACATTGTTGGTTTCTGAACTTCACCGTAGTAACCTGCCTTGTGTTAATGTAGGAGTGTGTTTGTATTGATTAAAAGGAAGATATGAATGTCGTGCTGCTCTTTTTGTACCTCCTTCCTTTCAAGAATCTCAGTGACATTCAATAAATGATCATGGCACACTGCTCTTACAGCTGATGTTTTTAAAATGCCTAGCTGAAGATATCTTACAGGTGTGCCTCTCTAGCTTCCTAATTTCAGACAGACATAAACTAGTACAATGGCTCCAATAAACAGGATGATGTGGAAGTCTGAATGTTTTTATTCTTTATTTTTTATTTATTTCCCCCATTAGAGGAAAATTCAAAAATTCAAACATAAAAGTAAGAAATCACATCACATGTGCAGGTGAGGCAGAAACCCATTGCGGGCTTAACTGAAAACCCCACCTAGGGAAATTAAAATTAAATTTAAATATTAATTATAATAACACTAACAATGCAGTGTAAAGTATCAACAAAAATCTCTTATCTAATTAAAATTGTATTCAAACAATGAGAAAAAAAAAATAAATTCACAAAAGCACATATCTTGAAAACATAAACATAAATCAATCAAGTTTCTGCAATATCAAATCTCTTTGACACTGACACTTTTTTGACTTTCATTTTATATCTAGATAAAGAATCACTTAATAGATGCAAATATGTATTCCATAATTGGACTCCACGTTATCTTAGTGAATACTGTCCCTGAGATGTATGATAGGGTTTGGGTTCGGGTTAGAATGACCCAAACCCTAACCCAAAGAATGTTTGAAAACTTTGTGGCAAGTCTGTACTCATGTACTCCAATTTAAAAATGCATGTACATATTTGAAAATATATATATTTTTTTAAAAATAGCCAGTACTTTGCATTTAAAAAAAAAAAATGGAGCGGTTGGGGCACATGACTTGGAGAAAGTTACCATTCTGACAAAATGTTTTTGCAACAGTAGAATTCTATGAAGATATGTGGGGAAAGTGCTGGCCCATACAATATTACAGTAGGTCAGATATGGATATACTAGAGTATAAAATAATGTTAAAAAAAGAATCCAAATTATATTTCATTTTCTCTGCAAATATCATAAAATTTGATTTTTTTCACATTCACTGCCATTTATTAGTTTGAAATAATTTTGAAAATGCTTGATTAAAAGACACTAACTCGTATGATGAACAGTTCCAAAAAACATAAGGACTCTGACGATACTGCTCACTCAGCGCTGGTTTCCAATGACACTTTCTGTCAGCAATATTAAACTAAGATATCACAGGGAACCGAAAATAGGAGGCAAGATTTTAGGTGCATTGTTGATATTGATGTCAAAGACACATTTATGTCAAACTGCTGCAAGCTACCACCAGCTTTGATAGTTTCATTAAATGGCCACTGTACCCCTCTGAACTTGGTGGTGTTTGTAGGTCCATAGATCTTGTCGGATGTTGAAAATGAAAAAGGGAACATTCGCACAAAGGCCTGCATTAGTGCCACATTTTGCAGACAAACAGGGCATTTTCATCCAGTGTCTGTCTTTGGTGTTACTCTAACAGCAAGTGGCAGCACAGAATCTAAGTGGATGGAAGTAGTTGCTAGTCATGACTCAAATCTTGAGTCTGCGTGGCCCCAGAGCTGTTTGAATGAGGGAACCCGGGCTGCAGCGAATGGGTTAGCTCGCAGTAAGCTTCATTCCTCAAAGCTCACCTTCAGTTCAATTTCTCAGAGGAAAAACGTTTCCAGTTTTGTCTTCCCAGTTATGTTAAACACTTAGAATAATTTCTTCAGGGATAATGTGACACAATGTCGCATTTTATTCAGTTCCAACGGCTTCAGGGACCTTCCTCAGCTACCAATCAACCCACTCATCACACATTTTTTCAGCTGAGAAGCCTATCAGTGCTGTGTGAACCGTGATAAAACAGAATATGAATGCTTGTCACAGAGTCTGTCCAGAAACTCCCAATCCCTCTTTTTGTTTGATATAACAGCACAAATGTACATACACTAAACGCAAACAAGCCATAACTGATTTGGAGAGGCATTTCATCTGAAATCCTCTCATATTTTCCACTGACTTACAGAATACACGCAGAATACTCACGAGGAGAAAGCACAATGATCAGCTGATTCTCTCGGATCCTCGAATAATTAAAGTTTTTATTATGTATCATTTCTGGAATTTCTTCACAGTTGCAGAACATCCTCAATGCCACTTTTCTCGTTTCATGGACCAAAAGTCATTTCATACAGTTTTATACATATGACACTGGTCTAGTCATACAGTGCTGCCTGTCCACTAGTCTAGAAGGATTTAATGAGCCTGCAGAAAAGGTATGTACTCATACTGTCATTTATGAATCACGTTGGCTCTCATGGGACCAGTTAGAATCTGTCTTGTCTGGTCTTCAGGTTTGTACATGTCATAGTGAGAGAGCAGCGTGAAACCCAGAAATGCAAATTTCAAATAACACCACGCAGTCGACAAAAGGTCACAAGCATGACTTAACATTTATAGCCACACATTGACAGATGATACGTTGGAACCATGAGCATTACAATGTGAAAGGTCACCTACTTCTCTTACACAGGGGCACAGGAGTGTTGTTTTTGGCTTCATTCAATTTCAAAATTTTGATTTGTTCTGTTGTGGGTCATCATTGTATTACGAGGAAAAGGCCTCATCTGGGCCTTTGGGCAGATGAGTTCCATAAAACAAAATAATTAAAATTTCTAATATTTATTAACTATTGTGGAATGGCAAGCTTTGCAGTAATTGATAGTATGTGTGTTTGTATTGATTAAAAGGAAGATATGAATGTCGTGCTGCTGTTTTTGTACCTCCTTCCTTTCAAGAATCTCAATGACATTCAATAAATGATCATGGCACACTGCTCTTACAGCCGATGTAAAATGCCTAGCTGAAGATATCTTACGGGTGTGCCTATACACTCTCTAGCTTCCTAATTTCAGACAGACATAAACTGGTACAATGGCTCCAATAAACAGGATGATGTGGATTTCTAATATTTATTAACTATTGTGGAATGGCAAGCTTTGCAGTAATTGATAGTATTTATGCTTCGCACTATGCACCCACATGATCTTTATGTGCGTGCATGCCCATATATGTGAGTGTTTTGGACATCTCCGTCTGCATGCATGTCTTTATTTGATTATGCAGAACAATCTCCAGAGAGCTCATCATTAATCTGTGGAGGAAATGTTTTGTCTTCAGTATTTCAAAGGAGACTGTTCTGGGAATCTACTCTTTTGGCCTTTAGTGCATTACACAATTGCATACATAGTCATTTTTATACATACCAGGATTCAAAGTAATGTCCAAAATATAAAATGCACCTGCACATATCACTCTGTTTTCAACCTTTCACAAATTTCCCCTGTTTTCATTCTTGAAATGTCTGTGTATTGAATCTGCAAATGAACCCTCACCTGATTTATGACTGAATCAGCACATCCTAAAAGTCAGCGAGGCAAAGGCGTAAAGCGAATACAGAATACACTGAGATATGAGACACAGAGGAGTGGGTAGAATTTTTTTTTTTTTGCTCACTGAAATTGCAGCTGAATAAACTTGCAATGTGTACAAAGCCCCCTTTTGAGTGGTTTAAAAAAAAAAACATTTAGTATGCGCTAATTATCTGACAGTGGAAAAGCTACAATTAGCATTTAGGCCCGGGAAAAAGACTCAACAGTAAACAAATGTATTTATCGGCTCTAGCACCAATCCTTATTGATGCAAACATCAACACACAATTTTTTATCCCTGTTCCAGCTGTTTAACCAGAAACACACCTGCTACTCTGAGCTCAGCAATTACACAGTGATCAGGCACACAATCACTCCACTTACAGAAGTACAAACTGAGATATTTCACAAGTTTGCCTGGTGTGTAAGAGCTCACTCTTTCTCCTCTGCGTCTCTGTGTGCATGAGGTAGTCAACTGCCTGACTTACCATTTACCAAGTTAGAAGTACAACTGATATCACAAAATGTCTGATCAAAAGGCTCAGTATATAATCCATTGAACATTTTATCAAATGAACTCTTGATTATTCGTTAGCAGGCAAATCCAAGAGCCCATAAACAACGATGTAGGATACACTGATGGGCTTTGTCTCCCCTTTTGTGAAAGCAACATGAATAACAAATATCCCTGACCCTGTTGGATCTGTTCTGCAAAATTCTGCATTGTAACGCGACAGCTGTTTGCGTTGTTCCTTGTTCAGAGTATTTTTTGTCACCTGCAGATAGAACAGTCTGCTCCCGGTTAGCACTGGCATGCATATTTCCGGTGTACGCGAATGGCTGTGTGATTTGTGACATTATTTTTAATATGGGGTTCAAAGGTTTGTCTGCACAAGTCATTTCTAGATTTTGAAATAAAAGTAAGAAGTCATGCGGATGGAGCCCAATTTATGTGGACTTTCTCACTTTAAGTGAAACAATGCTGATCATTTAATAACGTAATAACGTTCAGAGTATTTCAGACTATGAAATAACTGGCACCGTTACGCTGCGAGAACATCGTTGAATGGCTCTGATACAAAGAACAGGAAATCAGACTCACATAAACCCCTCACTTACCATCTCTAAACAAAAATTATAAAATTATGATTTCACATCACCCTTTAGCATTTGGCAGAAAGGAAAGTAGAAATAGAGCTCGCTTTATCATAAAGGTGAAGATGTGTGAGCTTTTAGTACTTAAAAACATCTACCTCCACACATTTTGCTGTATTTCTATGAAATTAAAAGCAATGTAGAAGCGCATCACTCATAAAAAGTTGATGCGCTTCCATAGTTTACAAGTTGAAACTCCTTGTAAACTATGAGGACAGATGCAATGAATGATGAAAAGAATGATGCCAAAAAATCCCGGGAGCTTGTGTCTAAACTTATGAAATGTTGAAAATAAACCGATCACTGAACATCGGAGGAATAGAAGGTGTAAATGAGTGTGTGTCATAAGGAGTTCTAGAAGGGTGTCACACATTCTTCACTCTGGACACACTCACTTTACTGGCTCGCAAAGAAACAACCAAGTTATACTTTTCAAGAGAGACATTCAGCAAAAGACTGACAATGGAGTTCATCAGTGGCGTGTACGGACCATCAGGGTTCTGTGTAGTACAGAGATCTATGAACGAGCCCTACAGCCAGCTCTTACAAGGCACAGACCTCCCTGGTGGTACAACTGCTCTGGCTTCAGGAGAAGAACAGGATCCCAGCTGAGGTGACTGTGGAGAAAATGACAGACCTGCAGCCTCCCAGACCTCCCAAAACTCTTAAGAAAACAGTGAAATTTTCACTCTCTGTCTGCCCCCACCACTCTCTATTTTTTTCATTCTTATATATAATAAGAAAGATATCAGAATATACACATTCTTTGATTGCCCAAGGCAAAGTAAAAATCCTGTCTGTTTTCCTTCAGCTGGAAGCCTCAAATTCCATAATAAAATATACAGAAACACAGATGCACCTGAGTGTGGCTCATTTTATTACTCTAGCATTGAGGAAAAATATTCTTTAAGTTTTCTTTTACCATAATTAAGAGGGGAAGGATTCAAATGGAACACATACTGCATTTATTTTGATGTGTTTGTGATGTGTATGTGAAATAATGATACCCGAAGACGTCAACAGGACTGATGTGATGCAGACTGCTGACATGGTTTACAGATTATGCTCCCAACTGTGACTGTAAATCACATCAAGGTAATTAACTGCAGCTATACAGTTACACATAGTGGACATCCGCTACTGTGGAACTAGAGAAGAGCCAGTAGAGGTCAGACTGTTTTTGCCATGAAAAGCTCTTTGTCTGTGTGTGTCATCATGGACCATGTGGAAAATTGACTTGGTACCCTTTCGGCCTTTGTACACCAGCGATTAAGTGTTAAATGACATATGAACCGTAGCATGGGCTGCTGTCCGAAATAAACAGGATCGTACTTTCCAAGCTTTTCAGCAGCAGCAGGCAGCCAGCCTTACACTGTCCCTCCAACATAGATGAGGTGTTCCTTCACCCCCCCCCCCCCCCCCCCCCCCCCCCCCCCCCCGCAATGAGCTGTTTTTTTATTTGAGGCGTGCCTGATCTGTCTCTATCTCAGCTCAATATAATCTTGTTATTATTTTAATGACCCTCCTACACAGAAGACTACAACAGCTTGTTAGCTCAGAATATGAATGGATTTGATTTTCTCTGCTCATGCAGTGTTCATCAGCACAGAGAGTAATATCCACAGGGATTCAATTAGATCTTGTTTATGATAGATTATAATGAGGAGAATTATTCTGCACTTTTTGGAAAAAAGGGCTCTGGCAAGGGGAGGAGCATTAACTTATTATCTGTGATTATTTATAGAGATTACATATACATACACATTAATTGATAGTTGATAATATTCTGTATATGTACAGTCAGGAGTCATTGGTTGGATTGTTTAGCTTTTCTATTTCCTTGCACTGAACTCAGTTACTCCATATTAGGTATGTGGAAACCAGAGAAGTGAGAATCACAGTCAAGTCTTCTTAAGGCAAATCATTCTATTGCTCAGGCTGCCAACACAAAAATCTCCTGTGAATGATGCACTGGCTGTCGCTGACGGAACTTTCACACCACAGCCAGACACTTTGAGAGGATATTTTGTGTGCTGTTAATGGATTTCCTCATAGCACTGTCACATTGGTTGCCATGAGATATTATTTAAGTAGCTGAGTCAGAGTAATTTTCCCTGATGTAAGGGTATTAACAGAAAATGAATTGTAAGAAGACACGTCATTGATACCAGTACATTTATGTCACTGTTGGCTTTTGCTGACTGGGATTCATTCTTAAATGTTGAGCACTGAGTTCAGGGCTGTGATTAATAACAAACCCTTTGTGAGTGCTTGTGTATTATCGCTTCAACAAACACAATAGCATCTTCCAATGTCAACCAATGATGCTTCTTTCTCAATGAGAAACAGCATAGCAGCATAGCAGCATAGCGGTTAGTGCCATTGCCTCACAGCAAGAAGGTTGTGGATTTGATTCCCGGCCTGGGGTCTTTCTATGCAGAGTTTGCATGCTCTCCCTCGTTCCACTGTCCAAAGACATCATGTTTGGGTTAACTGGTCTGTAAGTCTGAGTGTGAGTGTGAGTGGTTGTTGGTCTCTGTCTGTGTGAGATCAAATTGGCTCCAGCACCCCCCATGACCTGGGAAAGGAAAAGCAGTGGAAGATGAATGAATGAATGAGAAACCCTGAAGTGAATGCAGTGCTGGAAAATCCTTGACTTCTGCTGGAAATGTCCTGAACTGCTAAAATGTTACCAGAATGAAGTTTTTTTAAATCTCCGGATGCATACAAAGCATTATTCTGGTCAGGCATGTCCGCATCTCGCCTTAATCACCACACAAAACCAGCTGAACCCCCAGTGGGCAAACTGCTCACAGATCGCTCACAGATGGCGCCTCTCTCTGTGCCAATCCATTGACTGCAGCCAATGCATGGGCGGGCATGAATATAGATCAATACTGCTGGGCTGCTGTGAGCAGAGAGGGCCGATGGAGCGAGGGCGTGACAGAGCCCACGAGGCAGGTGCTGAAGTGAGGGAGGGTCAGGAATATCAGGTGTTGATCTAAGAAAGAAAAAACTGGACAGGGGCTGGAGACAGAGGCAACAAATAAAGGGGCAAAATGAAATGCATGGAAATAGATCGTGAGCAGTAGGGCAGAGAGGAAGATAGTCAGTATGGAGGGATGATTACGGGGAAACTAAATTGGGGTGAAGGAGGACAATTGATGGGAGGATGATTGCAGCAAAAGGGACGAGAGAGAGAGAGAGAGAGAGAGCAGGAGGGGTGGAAAGACAAGCATGGCTTCTGTTTTAGACAACAGGCAGAAACAGTCGGGGACCAATAGGGCTGTTAATGGGGCTGGGTTGTGAGAGCAAAGGGGGAAAGGAGCACAGAAAACACAGGAAGGGGTTAAAAGAAGGAGGCAGGAGGGAACAAGGGAAGAGGAAGGCAGGGAGAGGTGAAGAATCCAGTAGGGTTTTCCGCAGGGTGTGTGCGCTGCAGAGCTGAGCAGTAGGTCCTGAATTATTAAACACAATATTTAGCAGCTGAGCAAGCGGCTGCAGTCCTGTCAGATGTGTCTGCTGAGGAGGCAAAGGTTGTGCGTGTGTGTGTGTGTGTGCATGTATTTGCATGTGTGTTTTGGGGTTCACAATAAAGCTTATTCTTCTTCCTTAGTGGTCCGATTTTCGGATGTTTTATGTGTAATTGATTGTTGCTTTTATGCACTGCGTTGTGTGTCTGTGTGTAGTTGTAAGAGTGAGCGTACGCCCATTGAGAGCTGCTAATGAAGAAGCAGTATCCTGAGGGCTTTTGTGTTAACTCCCTGACCCGGTGGAGAGCAACCTGGAATACCACGAACATTTTGTTCATGAGTTTTGACACACAATTACTCCCCAGTGACATTACACTCACTCTGTTTATATATTTCAAAGCTGTTTTCCTCAATTACGGCGTGACGGGAAAGGTACCCTCAGGTGGACTGTGTATCAACCCAAAGATTTTCAAGGACTGAAGCACAATATTTATGTGTGGCCTGCGGCCAGTGGCGTGGTTTTGCACCCTAAATCCCAAGCTCATGTGGAAGTGACAATACTCAGCAAATGGATTTTCCACCTCGCAAAGTGGAGGAGGAGGGCTCTTGTTTTCCTCAGCCCAGACAGGTGTATTCTGATACAAATCTTGTTTGGGCCAGTTTTAATGATGCATGATTCCTCCTCATTGCCTTCTCTCCTCCTCCCGTGTCCCCCTCTGCTGCTGTATAAACCTCTCCCTCCTCTCAGCCAAGCTCTCTGGCCTTTTACTTACTTGCCTTTGTTTACTATTCCCCTCACATCATTACATCCTGCAAACAGGAAAATCTCACACAGAGCAGAAATAAAACGAGCCGCATGTGAACTAGACGACTGTACTTCAAACACTTCGAATCCCAGCTGTCATCTTAGGCCCATTAAGTGGTTTTCTTCAGCGTCAATAAATGCCTATTGGGAGAGTTTTTTCGGAGCACTAACACACATGAGTCACCTCGATTAGAAGGGAGCTGAGAGAATTGCTAATTGGCAGCCAAACGTGGTGGCTCTGTAACTTTCTCGCGATCTCTCTGTCTTTCTCTCTCTCTCTCTCACCTTTCTGTTTCTGCCGCCCTCTCACCCACAGTTACTCTCCATCCCACTCTGCTCACTCTGTTTTTCTGTCCATCTGTTGCCCTGTCTACCTCTTTGCCCATCTCCCGCCTCCTTGTTCGCTGTCTCCCAGATTATTCCTTTTGGTCCTTTTGGTGTAATTGAGTTTCACATCCCTGAATTTAGCTCGTGCCCCTGAGGATCACAGAGGAAGACATAATTACATTGCAGTTTGGCGGCAAATGATTCTACTAATTTGATAAGGACTATTTTCATAGAGTCAGCAGCAGTGATGGTTTGATGGATGGGGGAGCAGGAGGCAGTCTGTCTGTCTGCACCTGTCAGAACCCGTGGTCCCAAGCTGTGTGAGCATTGACAGCTGATTTAACAGGCTCATGTCCTCAGTAACATTTCAAATATGTAGGTATGAGTTTAAGGCATTTGCGATCATTGATTATATGGAGTCAATAAACAGAAGAAGAAGAGCATGAAGTGGCACCACGCTGACAGCCAGATTGTCCCGTAACTGGATACTCTGTTAGTTGAACAGGCCCTGAACCTCGATCGGGCACTTTATCACGATGTCTTTGATTCTAGCGCTGATGATGAGAGCTCATGCCAGTGATTGTGTGTTATTGTGACAATGCAATCACTGACTGGCTCATTTACTTTTCTGTTTTTTTCTAAAATGAAATGAATGAACATCTGTGGAGTCCCCAGGAAGTGATTGGTCAGGAGGGCATGGTAGCACAGCTGTCATACAACAGGTCCAATCCACATTCCCATCTGTGCATATGGCAGCAAAAGCCCTTTGGTTAAGCGTAGCCATGTCTGAAGTCAATGCATTCTACATTAAAGTGGATCATAGCCCTACTTTCAAATAAAAAATAATCAATCTGGCAATGCTGTAATAACTGCTAACACATGTTTACCACTAGATCAGTGTAAAGTCAGTAAACAATCCCCTGGAGACATCTTAATTATATTCATTACAATTCAGAATCAACTCATTTGTGACTTTCCATATAAATGAGTTTCGTAAGTCAATAGCGAATGTAATCCTCTGCCCATATGTTTGTATTTACAGCAGGTCAAGGGGAGATGTGTAACATGAGAGAGACTGTTGGACAACAAAAGGATAAAGGCCTTACAGGGGATCAATGGGATGAATTTTAGGTCCCACAAAGAAAAATCAATCAACTTCTTGTAGTTTGTAAATCGTTTAACAGTGCTGGTTTATTTTGTCTAACATCAGATTTCTTTAGTGTTCTCTCCAGCAGCCCTTACGGTATGTGAGTAGCATAAATGCTTGTGTGGTGTGCTGAGAGTGTGCAGGTCACCAGCACCCTCAAAATCTGCTCTGCAATTTCTATCCAAACAAAAAGTGCTTCGTCTGTCCATCTATCTTCTGCTGATAATCAGTGCCAGGAGAACCTGGGGGTGGGCAGAGTGAGAGTATGGGTGTTAAGTGTCGGTTTCGACCCTGGCTCTTGCATAATTCCCTGATAATTAGGGTGTCACTGCTGCCAAGTCGGAGCCATAGCTACAGCTACAGCAAGCTATCTGGCTACACTATGAGGAACGTGAAACAACACAACAGGATCAAATATGATGAAATCATCCCGGTGTCATGGTCTGATGGGTATGGCATCTCATGACAAAGGGAAAGAACTCAAACAGCTGTGCCAAAACGTTGGTTTCTGTGACAGAACATGCTTCCACAAACACACGCACACGCCGCACATGGAACACTATACCTGAGTGTTTCTGCTCTCTTGTGCCTTTGCTTCCTCTCACACGTTCTCACCGTTTAAACTTCATCCTCCCGTCTATCCTCCTTGATCATCACACGCTCATCTGTCCTCAGCCTCTGCTTCTCCTGATTCTCATCTTGCTTATCTGCGTTTGGTTTTCTTTACTTTTTTCACACTTACACACACACACACAATATTAAATGTTTTAACTGGTGCTATTCTGCACGTTATCAAACGATATTAAGAGAAAATGTGGCCCTGAAGTTTCAGAGATAATACAGTCACAAGGTAGAGGCCAGGCTATATAAAAGCAGTACACACACAACCAAGTGAGGGCATTTTTGAGTTAAGTAGGTTTGTTTTGGCAGGGTTTGTTTTCTCAAAGCTACATTTGCTGTGCAAACAAGACAAATTGTGGCAGTAGAATAAAAACCACAGTAGTGCACATATGAAAAAGGTCATTCCAAACAACTTAACCACTCACTTATACAAATACAAATTCAAAGTGCACCGTGTTGGTGAATTATAATCATCATATAACTAAGCATAGATGCTCTTATGCAGGAATGTGTCAGTTGAACAGTTAAACAGTGGCAAGAATGTTCAAATTATAGCAAACCATTAAACTGATAGTGTTTAGTAGAAGCTAAATTGCATTCTTCTGCTGGACATACAAATGATAATCTGCCTCTAATCAATCCAATCTTTAGGCAGTATCTATAGTCATATGTGCTCTTGCAAGCACTTTATCACAGATGAATACAAGAACAAGGCTAAACCCACAAGTGTTTATGGGTCAGTGCTTCTCAGCCGGCTGGCTCAGCTCTAAACTTTTTTCATCCTAGGGTCTCTTGGAATGTAGACAGTCACACATAGCGGCTTTTACATCCAAGAGCCAATTATCACAGGTCAAAGCCTACCACATCATTGGATGTACATCGAGTGGTGTGAAATCACACTGAAAGATACCACTGAGTGCCTTTGTGTTTGGAGAGAAGAAGAAAAGAATGGAAGAAAGAACTTCTATCTTACATTTTTAAGCCCTCATTTTCACCACAGCACTGGCTTTACTCCTCTGCAAGTGGGAAACCCCCGGATATGGTTTTCCCTGAACAGAGCACTAAGCATTAAAAACTACCCAGCAGAGACGGAGGGGGGGGATTATGGCTGCCCAGGGCAGAAAATAGGTGATGTCCTGATCCTGGTTTGGTCGCTCCTGAATTTAAGACAAAACTTCTGCAGAATTTTGCACACAAATCGTGCTATGCATGCTCTCTACACTCTTAAACATTTTCAGTCGAAGTAATGAACTGCAGCAATGCAATTAAGCAACAAATTGTGCTGTCCCTGCATCTCTTGAGTGCATGGGATGAGTGTCTGACCTTTCTCCCAGTTTTTGAGCGAGATGTGTGCTCATGCCAACAAGTAAAAAAAAAAAAAAATAAACAAAAAAATTGCTGGATATGTTACAGCCATCAGATAATCCAAATGTGATTAGTTTTAATCAGAAATACACAAATCTGGATTTTTTTCTCTATTATGGCATCAAATTGATTACAAGTTTTACAGCTACTGGCTTTAAACTGAACTTGACCAGATGAATTTTGCTGTAGATTAAGAGTACTACAAATAAGCTATTATTTATCTACTATACTACTATCTACTATATTATCTACCTTTTAACACTGCATATGGCATAGAACCAGGAAGTCACATCACTCTTCGGACAATAATCAAGTAGACAGTTCACCTCAAAACTGTGCTTGTGTTCATATTAGCTTTGACAAAAATGTATTTCTGTGTGAATAAAGCACAACTTTTGGTAATATTCAGCTGTGACCAAGAAAGCCATGTAAAAGAAAAGCCCCAAAAAGAGCAGGTTGCCTGCAGTCGCACGGAATTCGTGGTATTCACCAATACCTGTGCAACAGTCTGCTCCCGAATAAATTTCAATCTTGCCAAACTAACAAATGAAAATATGCCAAAATGTCACAGGTACAGGAGAGAGAAGTCACATCCTGCCTGATGATATGAATCTGGTTGTTGAATCCATGTGAAAGCTGGCACGCTCTGTGTTTGGCTCAGTGTCTGGACCGCACAGATGGGTCAGAGGCTTCAGAGATTCAACTCAAGCTCTGTGTGCGAGAGACAGACAGAGAGTGTGTGCGTGAGAGAGAATACAATTGAGGAAGAGGACAAATACGAAAAAGCTGGAGACTGCAGGTCACGGTCTCCACGACAGAGTAAGACACAGAAGCGGCATATGCATGTGCGTGTGGGCAGTGATGTGTTACACAGCCAGTCTAACAGCGGCAACTGTCTTGTATCAGGGCTCTGTCTAGTACTGTCGTCTTCTCTACCATTCCTCTAATTCTCTCATTTCACCTTCTCTGTTTCCTCCTTTTTTCATCACTTTTCTCCTCACCGTACTCGCCTTTTTATCTAAATAGCTTAATAGTTTTCTTTTCACAGCCGTGATACTGTGAGGAAATGATATATTATTGTTTGCATCAAATGCAGATAACTCTTTTTTTTTGGCAAAGTCACACAGTGAGGTGTGAAACCAAAAAGGCAACCTCTAAAGGAAATAAACAAAGAGATAGAATGAAATCAGGATCGGAGGGTGTGAAAGAAAAGGACGACAAGAGAAAAGATTGGGATGATGAAACATGCAGAGCACAAGCGAGAGGAAGAGGATGAAAGCTCTGTTGACTTCAAACCAACTCCCCGCTTGCCCTCAAATCTCCTGTTACCATGGTGACTTAACAGTCGATATGGTGTCCCCT
Organism: Echeneis naucrates; assembly: GCF_900963305.1. NCBI lineage: Eukaryota > Metazoa > Chordata > Actinopteri > Carangiformes > Echeneidae > Echeneis > Echeneis naucrates. The sequence continues at coordinate 16,877,014 of NC_042531.1, read as the reverse complement.
GGGACTCTGTCCTGCGAACACAGTGGGAGGAGAGAGTGGCACAGACACAAGGACACCAGAGGAGAAAACTAAAACAGGTAGCCTAGACTAGGACTGCTCTGCAACAAACGTACGGCTGAAATGTAACACTTCAGCTTTAAGAAGGTTATTTGGAACAGAGAAACTAAGTTATGAATGATGATCAAATATTGTGTCTGGCCCAGACTTGCTCTAAATGAAAATAAAAACATCTGCACTGGACAGTATTTTTATATTGCAAAAAGATGAATCAAACTAAATGTAATGTGGAAGGAATTGCTCAAATAAACCCCACAAATGTCACCCAACTGGGATTTTGCAACTTTTTGCACATTATTTTGGTTTTGCTGTCTCTGTAGCTTAAATGTTTTGGTTCACCGCTGTCATGAACCTTATTCACAGACACAGAAGTGAGATGTCATGACAGACCAGAACATTGCAACACATTTAGCAGCTCAAGAGTTCGATGGTTTTCTCATTCATTTGTGGCGACCAAATTGGAGCTTAACTGTCAGTAATTATTGCACTCACGTTCATCAGTTATTAGAATCAAAACTTTAAATGAGTGTGAATGCTTATCTGTTCCATGAATAACTGTTGAACGTGTAATTAGACTACCATTTGGCACATTAGCCATGTCAGCTGAAGAGCATTGGACCAATGGATCTGAACACTGATGGATGGTTTCCTATAGCATTTCATTTCTACACAGTACTTTGATAGTGCCACTTTCTCCAGATGCTTACACCTTCCACAGTTTTATACCTTAAAATGTATAAAACTGTGCCTTGTTTGCAAACTTGCTGCCGATTTCTTGCTGATTTCATCTGCATAAATTTCATGTCGTCATTTTATCTATTGGAGCAGCATTTCATTTTCTCTCGTGTCAACAAAGACATCACCCCGAAACGCCTCATTATGAATGCATTACTTGGAGCACATGATGCTCAGCAGCATGTTTGCTAAACAACATAGACGTTGAAATGAGCACATGAAATGACATCAAACAATGCAAATTTAAGCATGTCAAATTATAGCAGAAAAAAATCAATGACATCTCTTTGTCTCTCTCTCTCTCTCTCTCTCTCCACAGCTGTATCATTCATGAGACACAGTGCATCAGCCTTTGGATTTGCTGTGAGTTTCACTTTGCTCCTTCACTCCATTTTCATTGATTAATTACTCATAACTTGGGTCTCAGTGATTTATTAACAAATACCAGTACTGAAGTGTCATTGGCCCCTTTGTTTCCAAGGAAACGGGGCAGAGAGCAGCACAGGTTCAATGTTGAAATGCCATGTTTGTTCAATCGATCATTAGGCCTTTACCAAAATAAATCTCCTCATTACCTCTTATTCTTCAGGGGAAGTGACTGTGTGTGATAAAAGTGAAGTGTGAATGAAATCATCTAAGCCACTGAGGGAAAAGGCGGTTAGCATAAAGTGATAGAACCATTACCTTAAACCATTACCTTCAGTACTAGCTATCTCTTGATTAAAGATTGGATTTTAATTAGCAAGTGCTTGGCTGTTAATGGCAGTTTCAATAACGCATGGGGAAGACAGTACATGGGTGGTAGATCACAGCAACCCATCTTTGGTAGCTATAGTTACTACGAAGTTGGGAGTTGACATTTTTTTTACAGGTACGCTATGTGTCTCCAAATGGAAATGATAATAATCATGCTATGCATTATGATATAGCTCCAAGGGAGACAAGACTAACTTTCATCTTACTTTTGGAAGCTTAATTGAAAAATGCAGCCAAAGTCATACATTAGGTTCATAACAGTGTTCATCACGTCGAGTTCCCTGTAGCCATCATCCTCAGTCTCATGGTTATGCTATAAAACTGATCCCTTAACACCGCTGAGAAATTCTGAATGACAGCTGAATAACTGCTCAAAAAGTCTGCATATTTTAATTTTCTTCTTTTCAAGTATGAAATGTAGATCCCATTCTGTACAAAAGATGTCCATGTCTATTTTATGTCAATTGCAACACAGGTCTTGGTTTGATACTTATACGATAATAATATCAAAGATCTCAGTCCACAGGCAAAAGCACACAGCCTGTTTTCAGAAAGACAACTGATCCTGACAGGACATCTGCAACTTTGTGATGTCACAGCACAGTGTTTACTTGAAATCTAAATTACTTTCATTAGATTACTCAAAAAACAGCCAATCAAAAAGCCTGAGAGAGGAGACACAAAACTACACCGAGATGACTTTTGGTGTGTAAAATGTCAAATATATCTTCTCGTAGATATAAAAACTTCAAATAGAAGTGTAAAGTGTAGGACGTTTCTGTTACACTGGATTTTCACAGTGCTGGTTAAATGTTTGTTTCATTTGGAACACGGAAAAGGAAATATTGTTCTAGACATGACACTGTAGATGTGATACGTTTAGTTTTTTTTTCGCTGCTGATTTTTTTATTATCAAATATATGTTGTCTGCAACACAGCAGAGAGATGAATTATACTGCAATTTCAAAGAGGATCTTTCCTTTTTCCCAACTATGAGTTATTCCAATCTTATAGTGTTCTCTCTTGCATTGTGTTACTTGGTTTCTGTTTCTGTTGTAGTTTGAGGCCACTCTGGACATCCTGTCATCGCTCATTGTCCTCTGGCGTTACAGCAATGCAGCTGCAGTGCACTCTGCGCACAGAGAGTATATGTGAGTATAGAAGATTGCTAGTTTGATGAATAATAAATCTGCACTAAGATGTGTACGCATTTCTCTCTTCACCCACTTATGTCACATTTATATTTCCTTTCTTCTTTCTACCAATCATCTCGCACTGTCCCAGATGCATATTAAAAAATCAAATCTATCCATTGCGTTGTTTTCTGATGCTGTAAAAAAAAAGTGTTTACATGGGCTGCTGTATTATTTTGAATATTCATTATCATGATTCAGTGGCAAAGACTGTGATGCAACAAAAGTTTATTTTAATGTTAATAATATGAATTTAGCATCTTGTGTAGTTGTTGAAAATAAAGGGATGTAGCCTCCGGGACAAACTGGATAAAGCTAGATGATAAAGGCAAAAAGCAAAAATGTCTGTCTGTGTTGGGCCACTGAAAGCAGTCTCTGAACTCGACTGCAGGGCTAAGATCACCGTTATCCCCAAAGTTGTGTTTTTATGATCGTGGTGAAGAGTGCAGCCCAACACATCATTTTTCTGTATATATTTATTTTAAGAGCTTGCTGGATTTATGAATGGCAGTGGGTAGATAGGTTTGAGACTTTTAGGACTCAGAAAAGCTTTTTTGGTCTACTGAAAAATATTTGGGGGAAAAAAAAAAAACTTTTATGTTTTTTTGAAGTCGAGAGCAGAATAAAACATAATAATAAAACTTTCAAAGCTGCTGCAACATTATTTTACAACAGCACCTCTGCCTGGCTCTGAGGTGTCACAGACACACCACTGCTGATTTACACACATACACTAGCATTAACAACTCAACTGTAGCAACAACAATTGAATAAATACAGATAAAGGAATCACAATCATATGAAGTAGGATTGAGGCAATGCATCTCCCATAAGTGACCTGTTTGTTGAAAACTGACAGAAATCAGTGTAATCAAGATGAAATAATAATGATTCCATTCCACATACTTAGACAAGAGGGTTAGCAAAGGAAATGGAGCGATAGATGATATTTGCACCCTTTTTAAACAAGCGATCTGATTGTGGGTTGTTGTTTTTTTTTAGTTGCGTCGTCTATAGATAATTGGTGCTCTTGTCCCAGTTACTTTTTTAATACATGCACCTTTAATGTTTTCTGGAGCTACTTTTTCTGCCTTGCATCAGTTTTTTGAGGCAAGGCGGAAAAAGTAGTGGGACGAAGCTTTTACAGCACATGCTGTACTTGAAATTGAAATTAAAATAGTTTGAGTGTGGCACAAAAGTTGCACTTTTGTGTGATTTGTGGAAGTTTTACTATGATTAATCACCATATTATTACACCTGTCAAACAGTGTGTCCCTGTTCTGTGGTGAGCTTGAGAGGAAGAAAAATCCATCATGTTAGACCACCCTCTTCAATCATTCACCTCAATATCACATGTCATTTTTTTAAATCAACAAATTACACCAAAACCACGCAATCCTTGCTGCAGCATGAAAAAGAAAAATGATCATGATACAAATGCAGGAACGGGAAACAACATGGAGACGGTGTTAAGCCCTGTCTGTTGCTGCTTGGCAGAAACCCATATAAAACCTAACACCTAATCTTCTTTCTGTTGCAGAGCATGTGTAGTCCTTGGGATTGTGTTTGTTCTCTCCTCTATGTGCATCCTTGGAAAGGCAATACATAACCTTGCAACCAGGATGCCACCAGAAGTGGTAAGATCGAGTATACATACACACACACTAACCTCCCAGAATTACGCTGGTAGCTGGAAATATTACACACAAGTACAGAATCTGTGTTCAAGGCCAATGCAAAAATTGTGTAATATGTCTGTAGTTTGGTTAAAACTTAGGATTCATTCAGAAGGTTTGCTCCAGTTTATTTATATTCTGGAAGGCTAGGGAAAGAAATATATTTAGAGACAGGTACACTGTGTCGTTTTAAAACATTTAAACTAAGCTCTGACTGTAAATCATGTGTGTTACAAAACAATACCATTATTAGTCTCGTTATTTTGCAGAAGCAAAGATTTACATTCAGCAGTTTTGAGTTTCTTGCTGGGCAGCACAGCAGCATAGTGGTTAGCACTGTTGCCCCACAAAAATAAGGTCATGGGTTTGGTTCCCGGCCTGGGGCCTGCCTGTGTGGGTTTCCTCCAGGGACTCCGGTTTCCTCCCACCATCCAAAGACATCATGTTTGGGTTAATTGGTGACTCTAAACTGTCTGTAGGTGTGAGTGTGAGTGGTTGTTGGTCTCTGTCTGTCTCTGTGTGTTGACCCTGTGATGGACTGGTGACCTGTCCAGGGTGACCCCGCCCTCATCCAGTGTGAGCTGGGATTGGCTCCAGCACCCCACATGACCTGAATACGGATAAGTGGTAGAAGATGGAGTAATAACTTTAATGCTTAGGTCATTGCTTATTTATTTTTGTGTTGTATGATTCAAGAGGGCATTCTGCTGGGCATTTCCGACCATGCAATGGCACACAGGTGTGTCTGAGTTCACGGCAGCATGCAACTGCTCTAAGAGATGAACACGAAGCGGATCTGGAGATCCATATTGGCTTAATTTGAACCAGTGCACACACCTACAGCGCACGTGTTCATACAGAGAAGCACACGTGCGCACACACACTATGTATTGTTGTGAGCTATGTGTCTTTTTTTAGCGCCCTGCTGTCACATTTTTGATGTCAGATTTTTTTCAATCATGCCACCTGACATTTGTTCAATTTTCCCCTTCGACACTGACACGAACACATTCTTTTTTTTCTTTTTTTCTTTTTTTTTATGTCAACACTCAGCTTCCCCCACCTCTCCACCTCTCTCCGGAGCTGTTGAGAATGTAAATAAGTCCCCAAAATAATCTCTCCTTCAGCTCCTCCGTCATCTCGCTGTTTAGGGAGAGCCCATGTCATCCATTCCAGTTCTCTGCTTTGAAACCTGTTATTTGGCTTGTAAATGATTCAACCCTTACCATCTGTCTGTTTCACTGACCAGTACAGCCAAGGCACAAAGAGGAGCCAGATTTTTGCACTCCAAAAACACACAGTTCTCTTACCTTTTGTATGATGTAGCTTGAGAGCTTTAAGATGCACCTCTTGATGTTGTCGCAGAGCCAGCAGCGCTCCCAAAACCCCAAAATACCTTTACATTGCAGTGTTCATGTCTTGAAGAATTCTGAAACAGCTGTAACCTGCGGAAATTTGATATTTGGGAAGCTATTGTGCGCTTTAGCAAAATCATGGAGTGAATTTTAAAGGGTCAGTTTGGAGTTTTTTTGTAACCAAGAAAAATAAACAAGCTTTATCTCGGTAGTGACAAAACCTTTTTGAGCTGATATATTTTATTTGACTGGTTTATATCAGTTTAAATCAAACAGCGGTCTTGGTGTGTACTCAGTATGTGTCTGTCAATTGGATCATTGTTTTTAATAATACTATTTAATCTCATAACCTCTCATAGTACATATCATGTCATAAAAAAATAACTATTTATTACATGATCAAGTACATGCAAGTTGAGACAAATGTACCTTTTGTTCAAAGGAATCCACAAACCCTCTATCAGTTTTCCTGCTGCGGTGACTTAAAGTTGCATTTTGTGTGCCGCATCACTTTTCATTTCTTTAACAGGCTCTTTATCTCCAAAAAGAGCGTGAATCATCTATATGTCAATCTTGCTTCGTCGGTGGTGATGGCTTTTCTTCGAGTTCTGCAGTTTTTCATTCCTGTTTACGTCACTGTGTCACTTTGATTTTAATCGTTGCTGGGTGAGATAGCTCACTGTACAGTGCTTCTGTCCACCAGTTTTGACAGTATAATATAAACAGTAAACTGACGGGTCTGGAGAGTGTGCTGAAGTATTAAGTGTCTTCTGCTGGATCACAATATCAACAATTTCAAAACAGTCTATTAGGCTTGTCGTGCAGACAGCAAATTTTTGATAATAACAGTTTGAATTGTTATTATCATATTACATCTATCTCTACTTTTCCCCCTCGCTGCTGTAAATTGACAAAACCACACACAAACACACAGACACACAAAAAACGAGAAAGAGACAAGACGATGACTGCTGTGCTGCGCTCAAAGAGTTTTGGCGGCTTAATTGAAAGAAAATGAGAAACAGCAGATTAAGAGTCCACTCAGGTCAGAGTGTTGATATCCATGGTAATATAACAGGATCTAAAGGAAGAGATGAATATGCAGATTGAATGTGAGCATATAATTATCACCATTTTCTTCTTTTCAGCGCATGTTTGCATTGTCATTGAAGCCACATTGACTACAAATCCAGAGAAACAGAGCCGAGAGAAAGACAACAATAGCAAGTTGAGGGCAGCTGTGATGCTCCAGCACCATTATGTTAATAAGTGATGTGGGTGTCGGGTCTCAGAGGAGCCTCCTGACATCAGGAAGAGCCTGTTACTTCTGCCTGTCTGTGACATTCTCCCTCCATCTTTCTTTCTCCATCTTTCCTGTGGAATTTCACTCCCGTCTTTCTTCCTTTGTTCCTTGTTTTCAATATAGGCATTTGTGATTTTATGCATAATAACTTTAACTTTTCTTTTTGGTCATCTCCCATCTTTTTTGGTCTTCATTCAAGGTTAGATGGGAGAATACAATGGACCGATTTTAGCATCTCACGTACTGCATATATAACTGATTATAGGCATTTAGCAGCGATCTCAGCCATCTGGCTCTGTCTTTTTATGTAAGATACTGTCACTGGCTGCATGCCGTGGCTGGATTTGTAGACGTACTTCATTTTATTTCTGTCTCATTTATCTCTCTATACTTTCTTTCCATGCTACCCCATTCATTTTTTCCTCTCTCACCCCTCACTCTCCCTCTCTAACCTATCTGGTTCATCATTTCCTTTGGTGCTCCTTCATCATGATACCCATGCTCTTTCTCTCACCTCTCCCCACTAGCTCACCAAGCCTGCCTCCCACCATTATTGTGTCTAGCTTTACTTCTCTGTCTTTCTTTTTCTTACTGGTTTCTAGAAAAAGAAAAAAAAGACATGGAGGTCTTGATTGGGCAGCAGTCAGAGCCGATTTATCACACCAGCAGTGATATACTTAGTTGCTCAGATTGTACAGCGTGATAGACAGCTTGTGTGATATTAAGAGTCCGACAGAAATGACTAGAAGTGGTTTCTATGTCGATAGCGTCAATCACTGAATTTACTTCTCTGGTTTTTGTCTCTGAGAGATTCCACTGTTCACCACTGAACTGACCAAAATGAAGAAAATCGCACTACAGTGTGAATACTGTGAAGTGTAAAGTGCACTGGGCTCAATAATCCACAGATATAGTCGGGGGGAACAGGAAATCAGAGATCCTGATTCCTGTCACGTCCTCAGTTGCTCTTCTCATGGCAGGCTGTCTGTGTTTAAAGCCAGATTAAACACAGAGACGAGCTCTCTCCACATGCAGGAGAGAGAGGAGGCAACATATTACATGTATAATGTAACACAGATGAGATTTCCTTAATGACCAATAATCAAAATAAGGAATCATCTGTAAAGAACTGAAAGGGATATTTCTATTACCACTGGGAAACTACAAATATCTGTGTAACCCAGGTATTTGGCACAAAAGGGAGCCTGACTGGGTAATAAAGGGCTCATATTATTTACATAGCGGGTATTTGCTCTTTTATTTTAGGCTTGGGATTCTTTTCATTCATTTCTTTGCCTTTGCGACTGCTTATCCTTTGAGGTGTTTTGGGGGTTAACAGGAGTCGAGATGACTTTGGACGTGGGCAGGGTACACCCTAGAATGGTTCCCAGTCTACAACAGGGTTGACACATAGAGTTAAGCAAACTAACAATATTTGTATGACACTATCATCTCTATACAATTGAACACATTATAGTGCTTCCCTTTGCATGTGTGCATAGTTCTGCTAAGAATCCCACAGTACAATTTATCATGTAACATTGATGGGAAATGTACAGTTGTGCTTCTGCACAGTTTTCAGTGGAAACCGTCTGATGTCCGACAGCAATTCAGCTTACAGTTCATGACTGTGATGACTGATCTTGGAAAGGCAGATTTCACACACGCTGAGCACTGACTTTAGCCATGGCTCTGTCTGGTTTTTGTGAAGGTGCAGATGTTTGAAATCAATCACTTTAGAGCACGTAATGGATTAGCTAATTGACAGATGATTAATTGCCATAACATTAACTAATGAATAACTGAGGTCACAATTAATGTGATGAAGTAGAAATCGCTCCCAACAGTATTAACTTGTTGGTCTACTGCATATAGAGTGGAAAGAGAAAAGTGGATCCTCTGAAATGACTTGTATTATCATTGCCGTGAGTATTGCCAAACACAGTGTTCTTAAGATAAAACCACAGTGTTTACAATTCATGTTTTCATGAACCACATCCATTAGACACTCCCAGTGAAGGGGAAAACGTAAGTGAACTTAATTCATTTAATAGGTCAACCTCCCATGGCAGCAACACTTTCAGCCAGTTCCTTCCAGTTTTGTTTCGGTTTTTTTTTTTTTTAAGAACTGCTTCAGCTCTCATCGGGTCATTCCACAGAATTTGATTGGTGAAGGTCTGGCCTTTGCTGCCTACCCAACAAGGCTTCACCCCAAATGTTCTTTTTTGAAGCCATTTTAGAGGATTTATTTCCTACATCACCCAGATTGTGTGAGCTTCAGCTGGCAGACACATTGACATTATCTTGTAGGGTTCCTCGATAACTTCAATGATTGCAATCTGTCAAGGCCCATACATAGTTTCAAAGCAGCTAGAAGAACTGATGCTACTCTGAAGTGTTGCAAAGTGTCAAGGTGTGCTTTGGCAAACTTTATTTATTTTTTTTTTTGACAGCAGCAACTTCCTCTGAACACTATACGTGCATAGACTGAAGTCATGAGCAAAGATCTTACACAATCCCAATGATTGCGTAATCAAATATTTAGCTTTTTGAGGGGTCCTCACTGTAGATTGAACATTGAGTCATTTTGACCTTGGTCCTTCCAATTGGGTGAGTAATCTCACAACTAAATTGTTGCGATTCAACTTGGAAATAAATGGAAATATATCCTTCTCAATTGCAGGTCCATACAGGAAGCTCTATTTTCCAATACATTGTTCATATGAGTTGAAATTTGCTATTCATGAGAATAGCAAACTCCAGCTGGCCTCCAAAGTCCAGCAGGCTTCACCAGTCGGCTTTATTGATTGAACCCCAGATATGCTTACTACTGACTCCACTTAGCTTTAAATTGAGGGGTTAACATACTTTCCCAAAGCCACAACGTGAAAGTTTGAGTCGTCTATTCAATATGAACAAAAAACAATATTTTGGATGTGACAAACTTTGATGAAACTTAAACTGTAATTTAAGATACATTATACATTAATACACTTAGCTAAATTTGGTTCACGCCTTTTCTTGTCATGCTTTGATAATGAACAAAGTATTTTTGAGTGTGTTTTTGGGTGTTCTTTAGAGAAATCAAGACATTTCGGGAATCAGGATCAAGCAATCAGTGATCTGATCTAACTGATCAATCAGTTAATCAAAATAAAAACAATGTTTCCTCCGCAGAGAAGGAGAAATCTTCCAAAGACTACAGAGGTGGCTTGTACTTGTGTATTTGTCGTTATACACCTATTTGTGTAACTAAGTTCCGCACTGAACATGACTGTTTTACACGAGTTTGGATGTTGGTGTACGTGACTAGTCATTATATTCCACTCTCTTCCTTTTTCTCCCTTATCGGCCTCTGTCTCTGCTCCTCTGTTGAGCCAATTAAGACAGACGTTCTGAGACAAAGGTTCTCCAGGGTCAAGTGTTGCTTTCTGCTGAGTCTGTTTGAAACTAAAGTTGAAAACACCAAACACTGCATTTACGAGCATCAGCTATACGACGTGAGGTTGAGACACCAAGTCAGTTATATATATGTAATTATTGGTGGAGATGGCAGAAGCCTTCTGAGGATATTTCCTGTCTTTGTTTGTTTGGTTGTGTTTTCCTTTGCCTCTGTTGTCATCATGTATTTTTCACCTTCCCTCTTCTCTTCTTTCAGGATGACTTCCTCTACAGCGTGTCCATAGTGAGTGGATTCCTGTGTGCTGTCCTGGCTGTGGCCAAGTTCATGTTGGGAAGAGTGCTGACAAGTCGGGCCCTTATCACTGATGGTAGGACACACACTTACACACACACCACTGTGACAAAGTTGAATACCTAAAATGTTTGCTGATAAATGGCCCAGATAAGGAAGTTCTTCCAGGCTACTATATATAGCAGAGCAAGAGAGATCATTAGATGGCACCCAAACAAAACAAAACTTTCATTCAAAATTAAATATTTGCATTACAAATTAGCTGCTGATGATTTCCAGAGCTGATATGTTTAAAATGTGTCCCAGTACAAACAGTTATTACAAACAGTGATAGAAGTTACATTCATTTTTCTACTAAAGAAAAATATTTTCAGAAGAAGAACTTCAAGAATCAAAGGTATAAGAACGCATTCTGTGGTTAAATGTAGATCTTTAAATTTTTTTAATGAAAATCCCTCACAGAGTTATCATTAGTTAATCTAATTATCATTTGATTTGCATTAACAATATGTGTCCTTTTCAGTTCACAATTTATCGCACTAATATATAGCACATTAATATGCTCATTATACGTGTTGAGTTTAAAAGTTAAAGTGTGTTATATTTGAATCTGGTAATGTGGTAAAGATGTTACAGTTAAGGTGAGACTCTATGTCTGGGTGTCTCAGTGTGAGAGCTGAAAAAAGACTAGGTTATGACCCACTAGCTGCTCATTGACACATGCATAGTTGAACAAACAAACACACACATTCAGAAACACACAGCGCTATCCCTAGGTCCCAGAGCACACACAGCATCAATTCAGTAAGCCTGAGGTTGCTGTTCTTAGGGCTTGGACTTATTTCCCACAAGACTATGGACTTACTGCAGGCGAGACAATAACCCAGTATGAAAGCTCTCACAACAGGAGAAATGTAATTATGAAAGAGTATACTGAGTATATACAGAGTAACTCAAGTGCAGTCAGCACTTCTATAATCTACAGCCTTTTATAGTTTAGTGTAGTTTTGCTTTAATTCAAAGCAAATATTTTTTTATCCACTGTCTGCATGCCGGACATATAAAGGAAAATTCCCACTTAATCCCACTTGGGAAGTCTGCTGGTCAAGCTTTTCGTTGCAAACATGAGCAAAGAGTTAGTCTGGCTTGGTCCATAATCTTCCCTCTAAAACTGGAGTCCCTAGAAAGCCTCCTCCCCTGTCACCAAACAGTGTGGCCAAACGTAATTCTCAGCAAGAAAGTGAAGCATATATATCAAAATATCATCAACAGATGTCTTAAAATGAGAGGATGAGTGAGTATGGTGATTTGTCTGTATCGGTCATGACAGAGCAGATATATTTTCCTTTTTTTGTTTTTTTTTTCACTGCAGCATTTAACTCTCTGGTTGGAGGCATCATGGGATTTTCCATTCTGATCAGTGCTGAAGTCTTCAAGCATCACACTGATGTCTGGTTTCTGGATGGCACCATTGGAGTTCTCATTGGACTCATCATTTTGTTATATGGGATCAAGTAAGGGATAGAGCAACACCAATCGTGGGCCAACATTTGTTTGTCCATTTAATTTTAAACATTAATCATTTCTGTTATTATCTGTTGATTTCAGGTGTTGTCCATATTTCTATTAAAGCAGACTCATTAAGGTTTTTACTTTACAGTGAGACCTTCTCTCTTTTCCCACAGACTCCTGAAGGACATGGTGCCCCGTGTGAGGCAGACAAGAAACTACGAACGCTTTGAGTGAGATGGCGTGCGTTGTGTTGACTGGTCCAGCAGGTTCACGTTTACACAAGCACACCCACACCCACACAACCTGGGTGCCTCCTCCCTCTTCTCTCTTTCATGAGCACTAACATACACACTTCATCGACATATTCATAGGAACGTTACACACACCTGTTCTCAAACACCTACCTAAACACACAGGTGGTGTATATTCTGTACATAGCAAACTCATACATGCAAATCATAACCTCCATGTGCACACACAGACACACACTTATTGTCTGAGATAAAAGGACGCCATTGATGATTTCCTCCTGGAAGAACAGTTGAATTATTTTCCTCTCATCTATTTTTTGTTTTCTCCATGAAACCAAATGTTTAACCAGCAAGAGTTGTTCAGTCATTCATTCGCTGCTGCTAGGATCACTTTCACACATCTCAGTTGTTGATTTGTCCATGTGGCTTCATCTGCTGCCAAGGTTGGCATAACACATAAACGTACATGATAAATATTTATCAAAAAAACGGAGAGAATGTACAAGAGGAATTTAAATTGTGTTTATTTATAATTGTTTTATTTCTAATATGATATTTATAGATGTAGATTTCTTTTCTAAAACATTAAGTGGATCCAGTCGACTCCTCACCAGCCTCCTCCCATCAGTGCGGTCATGATACATCCTATTTTGTTCCTGAAAGGATGAAGAGAGGAATCAGAGAGCAGAGAGAAAGACTCAGACAGAGAACGTGCAGGCAGCGTACAGTCGATAAATGTAACTTATTCGAACTTTTGCGAACATTGGTTGAGGTCAGCCTTGATCTCACACCTCTACAAATAAGATCAAGCAGAAATGAAGGGGGACAGGAGAAACATTTGTCAGACAATGGCTCTAAACCTGTGCACAAGGTCTGTGTTAGAAGACCTACTGTAATTTTATTCCAATGTGTGGTCTGCTGCACTGTACTGTACTTGACGTGTACAAGCACATGCTTTGGTGTAACAAATAAACGATTTCAGGGTATTTAATCTGTTTTGTCATAGCGTCACCATCTGAATTTGCATCCTGTGTGTTCTTGCCATATATTGTTCATTCAGTACTTCTTTTATTTGTTTACATACATGCGCATACTGGTATTTTGATACATTTTTCACTAAATGCCTGTTTCTTTTTTTTTTTTTTTTGTTTAGTTTAGTTTTGTTTCCGCCTTTAAACTATTCCCATTCGTGTAACGCCCTTTCAAGCTGAAATTAATTAATACATGTAAAAACACTATGAGTAAGCAGGGACGTTTGCTATAATCCTTATATTTATATTATCATTTTCTCTGTGGAACACTGTATTGAATCCATTTGGGATACTTCTTACAATTTATTTTTTCCCCATCTCTTTCGACTGAAGCATTCATATGGGAAAGATGACTCTAAGCACAATGACAAAGATGAAGTAATCACTGTTAATACCACTTACGCAGGGTGTTATTTGTTTCCTCCTGCGGCTGCTTACCTTCTTATTACCGATTTGTTTTGCATGTTCCCATTGTTATCATCCATGATTAAGTACGATGAACAGAATGTAAATAGAAACAACACAGTTTGTAAATATGTTTATTTCCTACAGTGTTTAGGTGCATTGGTAACAGCAGTCACAAATAGTCATAGTGCTACAAGGCCAGCATACCAGGCTTTCTGGGGTAGACAGCTCATAGTTAAAGTACAGGATGGTCTGTGTTGCTATAAAATGTTTACTATATTGTGCATAAACTGTAAATGTTGCTTTACATATTACTGTAGATTATTGGTGAAATGAAATGATCAGTCTTAACTTATGTTTCTGCACTGTAAATCTCAGACTGGATGTAGGCGTGATTAGACAGCATTATTCAAGGCTCAGCTGGGTTTTCTTGATTCCTCCTCTTGTCACTTATCGGAATGTGTGAAAAGAAAAAGAGGAAGAAGAGAGAAAGAACAACCCAATGTGTGGATTGATGTCCTCCTGGAAAATACCATTCTTCAACCGAGTCATGTATAATTAGGTGCATGAATTGATTTTATACAAATTGGATCTGATATAAATATACTTATTTAAATAACGCATGGTCTTATGTGTACATTGTTTAAGGCCTGGGTTCTTCCTTTAAATGTGAATCCATAATACTTGTGAGCCCCCTTGTGGTTTCAAGCCATGTGAGAAGAGAATTAATTAATACTCAGCCCAGTGGCTCCAGGGGAGAGAGTCTAAATTTATCCCAGGCATAAAAATGTTACAAATCCTTGGACAGTGACGCTAAAGGGGCCTACATCCACTCTACACTGTAATTATCAGCTGTGATTTGAGGTACTGGCAAAGGTGCAAAGTTATTGGTGTTATTTTTAGTTAGATCGTGTGAAGAATAAGGGTTTACTGGAAAACTGTGTGTGTGAAGCTCACACCACTTCAACTCACCAACAGCACGCTGATTTGTATCATTTTCCCCTCTCTCTAATGCACCGATGACAATCTTGAAAATAACTTTTACAAGCAAAGCACAGTGTTTACATGCTGACACCACCTCACAAGGCACAGAACAAACACATTATAACTCTGTCTCAGTAAAAGTATGCTTTACAAACACTGTTGCTCATATGGTAGACTAATGTATTTGGATAAAATGAAGACTCCAACGTCCTTTCTACCTCTCCTCTTTGCACTTTGTTTTATTTTTGTTCCACTTCTCTTGTGCACATTAATGCTGTAGAAACTTCATCATATATCAATTATGGCCCTGGTCCCTCTAGGTGATTGGAAAATCAAATTATAATCCCATACTCTCTGTAGTTGTATTTCACCGACCTTAAATGGGACTTTTTCCCTGCCTTGTTAAATGTCTTGATCCTCACTCTCCATCTCACTAAAAACGCTCCACTTCTGAACATCAATTTATCGTCTGCACAAATATAAAACCGCACACCTGAAATCATCATTTGAAAGCAGCTCGGCGAACTGTGCCAAATCACTGAGACCACATGTCTGGTCTGTTTACATTTGCTGTCTTTTAGCTGCATTGATAAATGGACTGATTGATGTTCCTGCCCCGTAAATGGAATTAAACCATTCAATTTAGTTACATTCACAAAATTATGATAGCAATACTAACCACTTGCTCTAGGCTTTGCATGGGCATATAAAAACCCGACCAGCTTCAGTGGTTAGGAATGCATTGCACGCACACACACACACACACACACACACACACACACACACACATATACTGTACGCATACATACAAACATACAAACAAATGGTATTGTGTAACTGAAATGGCTATTATTTGTCTGTTTGTACAGTAATGATATCAGTGGTATTACAGATTATGTATACCCCAGCTATTTATGTAACAGAATAATGACATCTCTTTGTCAAAGAGTAAAGTTTTATTGATTAATAAAGTTTTATCCTGCTTATTCAGCATACACATGTGAGCTTTTTTTGAACACCTCTGAACCCCCCCCCCCACACCCCCCCATGAACTGACTAGGGAAGATGATAATTACTAGTTGATAGTCACAACAAGCAGGAGGTGACAGTGTCAGATTATCTGATGTGTGAGAAAATAATCATTTGGGGACAAGATGCTAATTCTTTTTCATTTAAATGAGCAGTTCAACAGCACTTATCTCAGTTCCCAAACAAATATCAAACACATACATTATAGTGAAACCACATTAGGGTCGTTTTTATTTTAAATGAATCTCTGTTTCCAGCCTGCTGTCCTCACATATACACTTGAGTGAACCTTTTAAGTCCCTGCAGGCCTTTTACAAACATAAATGGATAAAGTGCCCAAAGTAGTGAAGGGATTATTATGTATTAATTGATGAGACATATAATTTGGTGTTGTTATATTCTATTTCTATTACAGACTCTTGGTTCACAAAATGAAACCTGACACAAAAGACAACAATACACACAATCGTCTTTATAGAAATGGAAAATCTTGTTGTGGTAACAGAAGATTTGCCCCAAGGGGTAACATTCATATGATACATAGTAATAGACTCCACATATACCCTATTTTGTCTTGACCTATGTCAACTCTAAGTACTTATTAATGGAGGCAGAGTGGAGAAAAAAACTCAACAAAAAAGAAGGATCTCAAGAAGGCTTCTTTATAAGGGAGTAAATGGCAAAGGGGAATAACATAGAAACTGTGAGAGAGTACAAGGTGAAGCACTTCAACTTTGTCATGCCCAGTATACACTACTAAATCATATGTAAATAAGGAAGATAAGGGCAACAGCTCTTAAATTTCCCAAGAATTAGACAAATATAAATGGGTAAGAGGAAGTTTATCAATTCAAGTGAAGTTCTAAAGACTCCCAAAGGAAAAGAAGACAAGTGAGACTAGGAAACAACTGAAATCATTTATTTGTATATCAGTCTCTCTCAACTTATCAGGGAAAATATTGACTTCATCAGGGTTAATCCAAGAGTCTATAATGTTGGTGTTGTTGTTGTTGTTGTTTTTATTGTAGTTAGTAGTTGTTACATCCTCATCAATGCTGTTTCTGAGTGTCACAGGGCTAGTGAGCACAGAGCTACAGTGATTTTAAAATCTTGCATCCACAGATGCAAACCAAAGATAGCCAATACTCAGAATGTTTGAAGGAAGTGACTGTGTCAGAACAGAACTCCTCAGGCGTTGAGCTGTGTCTGTTAGAGGCTAAAGTGTTGATTGTTTTTATTATAATGCTAATCCTACAGTTACGACTGCACATGTGTGAAACCTGGTATAAACTCCATAAACTCCAGCAGAAACACACACAACACTGTGGGGATAACCTTGCTGCACTCACTCATCACAATTCACAGGTACCAAGCAGCAATTTGGAGAGTAATAAACAAGTAATAGAAAATATTGCTGTTCTCCCTTCCTGTTCATCACACAAGAAAGCTGTACTGCCTGGCTTTTTTACACCTCAGTGTAAAGTCAGTGTGAAGATGCCACATAGCCAAAGTGGCTGCAAATAAACATTCAACAATGAGGTACGGAAATTGAAACTCAAGACCAACCACGGCAGGTGTTATCAAATGCATGTTGTAATGAAGTCTCTGCTGCTGTTTTGAAACAGTCCGACTGGTTAATTGAGCAGCAGCTAGATACATGTCTTGCATAAGGCTATCTGGTCCTTAATGTAGTCTCGACAGGGGCAGATGCGAGTCAAAGACTGGCTTGACCTCACACAGCTGAAGAGTAGAGGATCAGACTGGAGCACACAGTGTCTAGTCGTGTGGTTGAAGGCTGGGAGGACGAGGGAACTGTTAGAAACTTCTGATGTCTGGCAATCTACACTATAGCTGGAAAAACAGGATATAATCATCATCAGCTGTATATTAAATCTGAAACTTCTTTAATTCAAATGGTGATGGATCATTTTAGATATGGAAGTGGACATGAAAGCTTTTGACACAACAGAAGCTCAGAACTTGTCAGGCTGTAGAGATGGACAGCTCACGCACCACATTTGGTTGATCTACCACTAATGTTGTTGAATGAGGGAAAAATAAGTCAGAACAACCTGTTAGAGTGTTCATATCGATTCCCTTCAGTCCCTATCAACATACTGCGTAATTTCAAACAATAAACACATAAGAAGATGTCAGCAAATCAGGCTCTATATCTCTTGATTCACGTGTGTACTTACTTCAAAAGATTTCTTGTGTTGTTTAGATGTGAGAAGAAGGCAGGTTCACATATAAGGCCCCTCCTATGGCATGCCTGTTTACAGGAAGTGCCTGGCTCTGCCTGCACCACCTGAAGTGCACTCATTGGTGGCCAGCTCACTGTGTTTGAGCAGAAGTCCTACAGCAAAAATGAGAACAAGATGAGTATGTATATAGAAAACAATCTTTATTACAAAGAGTGATCTAAAGTTTCTAAGAGGATTATTTTCTTCCTCCAACCTGTTTTTCAATTAAGACGCTAACCCTCTGAAGCATTCCTTCACAGCTAAACTCATAGGGCAAGTAGGGCTCAATCTGTGAAGAAAAAGTAAAACAAGTGAAACACAAGTGGACTACAATAGCCAACTTTAAACAGCAGTATAATATTGTGAAGTACTGTTAGGTACAGTGCAATTTCTGGGAAATAGGTAGCTCTTAGACTTTCTGTACACTACTTAACCCTGACCATACATTTTGATTGAGTATAGCAGTGAGCGCTCTCTCCACATCTGTTTTGTTGAACATATCTACCATCCATACATAGGGTTCTCCTATGGCCTCAGCATAGGGATGCTGGGATGTCACCTACAGCACAGATAACAGATAACCAGTTAACATGCCACAATCAGCACTTGATTCATTGCTGCCGATTAATTTGATTTGTGTTAAAATGATTTAAGCACAGTGTGTTTAGTTTGACAAAGGTCCACCAGTTAAATATATCAGTAGATCATGTGATTGAGAGACCTCTCTGGTGTTGGGCTTTCCTTTGAAAAACTCTGAGTTCAGACTGCTCTTTGGAGGGTGTAACTTGGGATTCAGGAAAGCACAGCCATTGGCTAAAGCCTCCAGAGGGGCCGGGCCTTCATATGGAAAAGACAGCCCAACGAAAACCTGCAAGAGACAAATGATGCTAAACTCTTGCACTTCTTTACTGTCACCACACGGTGCCAGCCAACACCAATACAATAACCAGTCACTTAACACTCAGCTGCTCATTAAGTCATTTTACATAAAGCACACACAGTGAGGAAAGTAGATATCAACTTATGAACATTTATTTTGGCTTGAGTTTGAATTTATATAAACACAATCAACATTTCAAGCATATAAATTGATGTAATTCCATCAATAATTGTCTGTTTGTTGCAAAAAATAAAATAATAAAATATGCAATTAATGCCAAAGTTGAAAAAAACTGAGAGGGAACTTGAGAATCACACTTACCTTGCTCTCTCTCAGCAGTTTCTGTATCTCAGTGCCTTTGATAATGCCATGGTTTTTCACGTAACTTGGAATTTGAGAATTATCAACTGTCCCATGGACCTCAAAGTACTTGTGGACACTGTCTAAATAAGACTCTTTACCCTGCAGGTTAACAGCACAGGAAGCATTGAGTAAAAAATCATACTGCACCTCCCTCTTGGCAAGGAAATCTGAGTGAAACACCTGCTGATAAATACTTTTTGAAAAGAGCCAACATTTATGCAACATCTTAACTATACCATTTTCTGCAATGATCATGTTATTGTTACCTTCCAAAACATGGCACGCTTGCCATAGACAAGAGCCTGTTGTTTTCTCTGACTAGACCTGATCTGCTTCTTTTCTTCTGAGGTCATATAGTGCTCCACTACAAAGCCCAGGAAAGTGTTGTCTGGTGTGTGCGCTGATCACAGTAACAGAATAGATATCTTACAGTGAAAAATGTCAGACCAAGTAACAAACTGTATTGTGAGTCAGAAACTTTGCCAATGTAATAGTTCAAGACCAAGACATACGGAACATAGTGTAGAACTGCGCTGGGATCAGATTGAGGCCGCCAAACGGACCTTGAAGGTTGTGCTTTTGGACCCAAACTGCATGGTTGAAGTCTGGCTCAGTGCCAAAAGAATCCAACACACGAAAGATACATCTGAACAGCATGCAGAAACATATACATAAAGTTCACAAACAAAAACCGACTCTGACACCAACTGCAAAAGTAAATGCTGAAAGGAAATATCATAAAAGCCTGACACTAGATGGCGTGTACTATGAGCACACTGGGCACACAAGCCATGTACAGGGGCGGCTGAACATTAACAAATTTTGGGACATTTTATTCCAAATCCACAGTCCCAAGTTCTCTGCTATAGTTGCCTGCACAGTTAAATGAAGGCTTCCTACAATCTGACTGATTTTTAACGGACTCCCACTTTACAAGAAAATCATCAGTGAAGTTTCACACTGATGCTGGATGATAAGGTCTGGCTAACAGTCATGGTTCTGCCAATCATCTTACCTCTTGGACATACTGTATAATGTATTGTATGCAGAATTTAAATATTTCAATATGTGAACAAAATCTGTCAATTTCAATTGCAGTCAAGAGTACAGCTAAATGTACAGATAATAAGAAAACACATGTGAACATTGTCATCATGTCTCCCTTGCAAAGTGGGTGTGTCGCTGCATGCTGTTCCAAACTCGCACCTATTTCATTTTAATTAACGTTGGCAACCTTCTATCTACTAACTGAAAATCTGTGATCGCACCCAACAGGTTTTTCCTCAGACTGCTAGAGTTTCTCTGGGATGTGCAGGAAAGATTTTTTTTTTATGATCTAGGTTGCAGATCAATAATTCCATTACAAAATCTAATCTTGATATTTGATTTTTTCATTGAAGTAATGGAACATGTTGATAACTCCAAGTAAATATTTAATGAAAACTCCGAGCTGAATGAAGTTCATGAATATTAGATGCCATACAGTTTTTTCATTCATCTTTTTCACTCATCTTCTACCTTTTACCCTATCCATTTCCAGGTCACGGGGTGAGTTATTTAAATACTTTTTAAATTGAATTGTTTGTTTTTGTTTATGCATAACTGTAATAAATTAATTGGAGTTAATCCCATTATAATCTGATTATTTGCCCCCTAAAGCTGTTTCCTGGGCTACTCTTCGCCTTACCTCATATGATGCAATTTTGTTTTTAAATTTATATTCCTATCCAAAACTTATTGTTGCTCTTCCACATTTGTATGATGTGATCAATTTTCTTTTGTTTATTTTTTAATGTATTGTTTGTTTATTCATATATTTTCTCACCATTGGGACCTATCATACACTGGATTTGGACATCACATTACATTTCTCTGCACTCCCTCCTTATTTAAAACCCGATGATTTCATTTAAAATGCAGTTCATCTTGTTCCGTGTCCCAGCATGTAAAAAAACTGGCTTAGCAAGCCAAGCCAAACTTACAGAGCGAGTGTGGTTTTCGATCCTAACCGTTACTCTTGCCTGTTTTGGAATTACCCCTATGCCTCAACCTTTTTCTGCCTCTTCCTAAATCCTGTCTGCTGGTTTGACACTGGCCTGACTATGTAGATAAACTTGGATCTCAGAACTTTTACTTTATTGAATTGTGCACAGTTCAAGACCTGGATCCTGATTCTCACCTGTATTTGATAACGGAATGATTGTGTACTTTCTCAAACTGTTTAAACCCAATGATATCTGTATAGATCAGGTCGATTTCCACTATTGGTTGACGAGGTGGACAACCGCCATCCTGAATCCCTAGAAAACTGGAAAGACAGAAACAGTTAAAAACCATTCCTCTTTTTAAAAAAGGGCATGGCTCTGTTTATATGCTAGTATTGTTTAGCCAAATTCAACAACTCTAAATGTTGTCCTCTTCTAACATTGACCACTGACGCTGACAGCAACAATCACCAACAAAAGCTTTGTTTCGTAGGCATATGTACTCACAACTTGAGGTTAGATGTGGAGGAAGAAAGGTAAAGATTGTGACCAAGGATGTGAAGTGTAGCGATGAGGTCACTCCACTGGACTAGCTCCCCCAGAGGTCCACCACTGAAGGCAGCCTCTGCTATTTTAAAACCCGATTCATCTGTCAAGGCACCAGGATGCACCAGGATCTGTGGGGGGAGGAAAAAAAAGAAAAGAAAAATTGATGGATGACTTTTCGAATGAATAAAACTATATTTGACTGCATCCAAATAGGAAGTAAAACAAACCAAACTTGTTTTGAACTACATTATCTGCTCAACCAAAAACAAATTATGTCTGGCTCCACCAGCCCAGTAATAGAACCCACATGTCACATTAATTATGATTACTTTTGTGGTGCTGCATAACTATGGCCAGTTTATAATTTTTCAACATTATAGCATAGGTGGTAGTAGTTTTTTTTCTCTGACTTGAGGCTGTCGTTAGTAACTGTGCAACTCTATTTCTTTTCTTAAGGGAGAGTGTACCATCCAGATGTTGTTATGTTTACCATCATCGTCATGTTATCATTCTCAAATGTTGAAAAATAATGAATAAAGCTGCTCCTTTATTGCTGTCCTCTGAATAAGAGCCAGAGAAATGTGGGCCAGCTTTAGTCTCAGTATTATGTCACACACTTTGTTTAAAGTGTGCTGTTGTCTACATCTGTCTTGAAGTATAGACCCAGCGTTTGTGTACTGCATGAATGGGAAATTTGATGGGCATAGCAAGGGGAGAGGGCTCCTTACCTGTTTGGCTCTCCGCCCTGTGAGGTTATATTTGGCTGAGAGAGAGCGTCCAGCCTCAATCCAAATCTGTTCCATACTTTGAACTCTTTGCTGAATCCAGCGGAACTGGCGTCTGTTGTTCAGAGATGGATATAGGCCTTCTAAACTTTGTCGTACCTCCATTGGGTCAGCGCTTTCCTAAAAAATTGGATGGCTGACTGACTTCGTATGCATACAGGAAAATAACATGCAAACATGATTTCTATGACTTTTTCTGTACCTCAGAGGCTTTGGCTTGGGTTGAGGAAGCAGCTCTTCCTGGAAGCATGGGACACCAGGACTCTACCTAAACACAATACAGAAATATGAAAAAGCAGACAGACTGACATGATCACACAAAGATTTTCATCTTTGTGCATTTCCAATTGACTATGTTGTGAGGTATTAATGCGGCAGTGGGTACCTCACTGAGGTAGATGAGGATGGAGCAAAAAGATCCATTCACTCCGTAAACACTATAGCAAAAGTCAGTCTTCCAATTCGCCTTCATCCACTGGGGCAACAGCAACAGCAACAGATGACCAGAATAGAATAAAACAAAGAAAACACACAAACAAAAACACATACACGCTGACGATTAACACAATAATACAGCTCACAGTATTGATTAACAATTTCAGTGATACAGTAGCCATGGCAATGGTAAAGAAAAACGATTACCGTAATTTCTGGACTATAGAGTGCACCTGAATATAAGACGCACTAAATTTAAAAAGAAAAACAGGCCGCACTTGTTTATAAGCCGCAGGTGTTGGAAATATGGGAGGAAGAATTATGTGACACAGAAAGATTTCGCCTTTTGTTGCATGGTGCATGGTGCATGTTGTTTTCCATGATAAGGCTGTGTGCATGAAGCGCAAAATAAATGCCTGATCTGAAGATTTTAGTGTGGGTGCGTTTAATTTAATGCGAACAATTTCATTGGTCCACTGTGACCTGTTGGGGAATTTCATTGGTCTGATGTGATGCTTAATGTTTTGGCGGCATGATTTTTACCTGTAAAAATCCATAAATTAGCCACATAGTTGTTTGAGCCACAGGGTTCAAAGTGTGTGAAAAAAGTAGCGGCTAATAATAAGGAAATTACGGTACCTCCAATTTCTGCAGGCAGTGCGGATATCCTTCCAATGGCGGCAGTGAGCAATCTTGATCTGAGCAAAGAAAATCATATTTCAGTCGCTTCTTGAAATGTCTTGCTCAAAGCCTGAAGACAGGCATGTGGTTTCTGTTGAATAAGCCATTTCCAAACATGTTCAATTAGTGAGATTTAGTTCTGCAGTATAACTGCATTATTCATTAAAGCCCTTACTTATCATTCAAGACATATAGAGAAAGATATCTTATTTTTCACCTGCTGCTTTAGAAAGTGTTTTAATTTACAAAGGCTCATCCAAATCATAGTGTACATAAATAATATGTTTGTGTTGTTAATTTGTTTCCGGCACAGAAAAAAAAAAAGAAGGAATGCCATGAAAGCCCTTTAAGATGTCTGTAAAGTTTAACTTTCACAGTGCAGCCTATCTCTATGCATTTAAAATTTTGAGCTGGTTGCCCTTGAAATCTTTTATTTTTAGGATATGACAATTTTACAGTTGTCTCTTTGACTTTGATATTGCCATTCGTTCTTGTTAAATTGACATGATAACAAGAAATGCTGCCAACTACTTCATATGTGCTTTGTATTCTGGTCCAGAGGTACCATGACCATTGGTGCCATTTAGCCCTTTGTTCATCTATATCCCCTTTGAATTCATCACTTACCTATTGATAAAAACGTAACTGCTTTTCTCTCAGTCCGCTTGCTCAAGTTAATGTTTTTCCTTGTTAAAAGCAAGCACCATGTGAATGCAGTTATCATTTACCAGTTTTGGGTGGTGGGACCGCCTCCTCTGTTGTTTTCACCTGCAGCTTGAGGAGATTCTCAAAGTAAGCCACTTGTTGTTGCAGATGGGATTTCTCAGAAAGCAGATTTTTGATCAGCTCATCATTCACTTTTCCTTTTTCTTTCTCTTGCTCCATTTTAATCTGGAGCATTTGTAATTCATCTTTGTATTCCTCCAAAGAAGTTGGCAGAAGGATTAGGACAGAGAGAGTTGTAAAATTATTCATTTGCTTTAAATAACCTGTACATATATGAAGCACTCAGCCATGGTATGATCTTAGTTGGACTATTCAGTTATTGAATATTGCCTGAGAAGACTCTTGGACATATTGCTACTTGACTGAAAAAATAAAATAAAAAAAAAATATATGATATTTAACTGTGTGTTTCTACAGAGCTCACTCACCCAAGCAGCTATGACTGGTGCTAATGTGAATGCTATTTCCAACTGTAAGCTATATTTGACCATATGCAAAATCACTGGGCCCATAACTGTTAGGAAAAAATTATAATTGTAATGGTCAACTGTCACCATCTCGGTTATGCAGCAGTAGAGAAGAAACAAAAAAAAACTTGATGACTGATACTGATACAAACGGCAATCAGATAAAAGTGCTCACACATTGTTAGAGCCAGAGTGGTGTGGCTCTACTGGTCACACATGACACACGCCAACATATTTCATGCCTCTGCAACAAAGCAAGCGTGCACATTACTGTATAGTGGTAAAACTACTTAAATCCATTGAACTGAATGAGATATCCTGGTTTTGTTTCACCTTTCTCTCAGCAGCGACAGATAAGAGAGATATTTTCGAATGTATGACTATGGGTTAGAAACACATTTCCATTGAGTGTAAAAACACAAACATGGGTGTGGTGTTTTCTAAAGTATTCTGAAGTATGTGCTTTCAGACAGGGTGCAATTTGCAATGACACTGTGTCTCAAGAGTGAATCATTCTTTCATCTATATTTTTTTTTTTTTTCATCTGCCTCATCTAATTGCGTTCTTTCTCACCTTGAGTCTCTGTTTTCCACGTCTGACTGCTCCACCTCTTGTAACCACTCACAACTATGCCCTCCTGGTCAGCATTGCTCTATAGCCAATTAAAATACAAAAGACGTAACATTAAACCCACAACCAGCGTGTAACAAAAATTATTTTTCAACCATTCTGAATGTAAACACACAACAAACCAGAACAGGCTCCTAAATATAACAGTATCCAATATATCAGTGCGTTAAAGCGAGTCTACATTACAAGGAAGGAGGGTCCTATAATGAAGGAGAAAGGTTTATTCATTTGTAGCTAGCTCAGGATTTCTAAGCGCTTTAGCTTGTGTACTGTATGTATGATGGGTTGAGAGAACATGACATGAATGGACAAATGAGATACAGACCAGGATGATATACGAGAAACTCAGACACCAGATGAACCCAATGCCCATCAGCACACACGTTGTCCTCCACAGGATGCGCTTCATCTTTTAACTATTCAGGTGGCACTAGATTGTGGGGGAAATGGTGTGTCCAATTTCAAGCAGAAATAAGTAATAATACATTTAATTGAAAGGTACTGTGCTATTAAGTGAGAAAGGCAAGAGAAATTATAATCCTGTCAATGCTGCTATTTTTTTTTGTTGTTGTTTTACAATATAAAGTCATGAGATAAGTAGACTGGGGAATTTAAGAATTTAACTACAAAGCAAATAAAGTTATTACCAAAAAATTTTGATTTCCTTTCAGATTCACTTGCAGTTTTTTTTTTTGTGTTTGCCAGAAGGTATGACTTTTTCATTACTTCCTCATGAAAGTGACTAAACTGAGTATGTAAACAGTGTATTAGGTCATTCATAATTATTTCTCATTATAGATTTTGGTTTTTTTTTATGTGACTATCGAGATAGAAAAACATATGAATAATAATATAAGAATAGTGTGGTGGTCTGATGATCAAAAATAACCCTTTTCTTATTCATTGTCACATACAACGTTTTTTTCAATTATCAAAGAAGAATTAAAGAACAAAAAAAGTTGCACACTTACCTTTGTTCTATTAATTAGTTTGCAGTTGTGAAGGATTAAAGGCTGTATGCTCACCGAACAGTGATCACCACACAAAAAATAATCTCGAACTGGAACTTACTGACTGCTGCCAAAATTCCCCTGGGCTGGGTCACATGGGGCTGTGCCATCAATGCAGTCATTAAAACCTCACAATATGATACTTGTGGCAGCTCATTGTTCTGGGCAATGATAACAGAGGCAGTTAAATCTTATTTCCCGTATTATTTATCATATCTCACAACTGCAGAGACCAAAGGCCAAGTGAAACATGCGCACCAAACAAGGAAGTCGTTTGGTGTGCATGTTTTTTTCCCCTCCACATTACACCTGTGTGGGCTGATCTTTTTCTGAGGCTTCTGGACACAAGCCTAAAGTTGCTGGTCTAGTATGGTAAATAAACCCAACTCACATTACATCTATCATTTCTTACAGATTAAACAAACAAGATACATTATGATGACCATTTAGACATAAATGTGCTTGTGTGGTGGACTATAATGGCTCTACCTCTCACCCAGCAGGGCTGAGAGTTGGGGGCGTGGTTTACGCTTTCCTTGTTTCAGTTTGGATTTGGAGCTTTGGTCTCTTGTGTTTTTCCTCGTCCTGCCACTTTGTTGACCTCGAACTGAGCATGTTTGGAGCATAAGAAGAGCGTGTTCCAGCATGTTGGCACGCTGTTCCACCTGCATGGAGTCACTGCGGATGACTCCAGATACTATTTGGTCGTCACTGCACTGGACCAGCAGTCCTCTATTTTGTTGAGCTATGATAAGAGGTGGACATTATCAAAGCCAGTGCATTAAACACATTTAGCAACAACCACATTTCAAGAAATGAGAATGTTGTCACCTGAATCCCCTCCTATGGCCTCATTGTATCCTGAATCCTTAATTTCCCTCAGGAATAAATGAGATGTCTATCTGGCCAGCTATTCATCTTAATGGCGGCATCCCCCCAAAACTGTGAAAGCTAAAATTATTTTACTGTTACTTGAATAAAAGTTCAATGGAGGCCAGAAAGTCACATAAAACTCTGAAATTAAGCTGCCTCATAATTCTTTCTGCTGTTGTTAGTTGGGACTTTATATCATAATTTTAATTTGCTCCCATCAAACCTAATGTTATTACATTAATGGGATTGCCTAATCCAGCTGTCATCCCACAGGCTGGTAATTTGAGGCGGCTCTGCTGTTTTCAGGAAGTCATTCAGCTTGACGAGGAAGAAATCACCTACCTTTGCCCTCAACCCTTTTCCTACAGCTCTGTTCAAATAACACATCTTTCCCCTCAGTCACCTGATCACTACAGTTATAAATCTGTCTCTTCAGGCTGGCCATCTGCTTTAAAAACGGCCATTATCAAATCACTTCTGTTGATCATCACATGCTCTTCCAGCTGCTGCACCACTCCATTGGACTTGATATTATACCTGATTGTACTTGATATTGAGGTGGCAGGTCAGTAAATGTCACCATGGGAGGATCAAAGTCCTGTTCACATGTTGTAGGTCCCACAAGGGTCAAATTCAAGAATTTAATGAGTAATTGTGGCATAAAACCAGTCACTCTAAACTAGATTAAATGAAACAATGGCAGTGCCATTCGTGTTGAAAGGATCTAAGGAAGGATGTAAGGACTGAATCAAATCATGACATTCAAATCAAAAACAAATCTAATTGAGGATTTGAAGAATCATGACACACCTGCTTGTCACCAATATGACAGGACAGTAAGAAAGGGCTCCAGGTGATTTTACAGTAAGCTGGTGCAGAATGGTGAGGGGCTTTGCATGCCTTTCATACACAGATCTACTTCCATTTTCCATCAGGAACTCAAAAGCCCAAGCTGTTCAGCCAGTAGCTCCCCTGCTTCCCTGGAAATACCTTGACAAATGCAAATGTGAGCTGGAATTGGCTCCAGTACTCCCCATGACCCAGAAACGGATAAGTGGTAGAAGATGAGTGAGCGAGTGAGATTTTGGACTGGATGGCGCATGGATGCTTTTATGGCTCTATAACGCGTAGTGAAAGAGCCATCAGTAATCCTGGCACGATCCTGGGGCTGAGTTCTGCTCCTCCCTGAGGGAACCAACTTTAGATTGTGTTGTTGCTGCACTATACAATACTGCACCATACAATAGTCAGCTGAATACGAAATTACCACCCTAATCACATCAAAGATTACACAACTTCGTTACATCAGTTGTTGTTGTTTATTTTTAATGAAAACTTTTACCTCACTCACTCATGCATTGTTAGCAAAGTTGTTGGCTCAACCAACAACTGAGCCTCTAAATGCTCCACTATGTCTGCCAGCTCGTCTCATCAGTACTAGTATTGACAGTTATTCACTGTCATTGACTGAAAAAGCTGCCTGTTGTGTCTGAAGAGGACAGTCCCAAAGGTGGATCAAAACTGCAAAGTAGTGGATGGGAAAACAGTGAGCTGAAAGAAAAACGTTACAGTTGGTACTGGCTAAAGTGGTCACTTCACTCGCGGGGCGTGAGATTCACGCTTTGCGTGAAATGTACGTCACAGCTGAAGTCAGTAGGTGGAAGCTTAATACTGAAATACAGCTCAAAAGATTTTGAGCCAATTCCACGTTTGACCACAACATAGTTGCAAAGGAAGAGTGGCGATATGAATGCTGTCATTAGCAGCTGTGGTCGAGAGATCTAGAGAGTGAATGAAGCGAGGGACCAGCATTTTTCTGATTGCTGCGCAGCGGTTACATTCAATCAGACAAATAAACCACTCAACCCTGCAACTCCACCTCAAACCTCTGAATGCAAAACGTCTGCTTTAGTTGGTTCAGTTTAAAAACGCTTAATCATCTGTACAATAAATCAACTCTGATCCTGACTTATATTTATTTATTATATTATATGAATAATTAGCCTATAGAATAAAGACGGGGTTGGGATTTTTCCTTGCTCGCGGCAGCCACGGCTAAGTGGAGAGAAAAACAGAGAAAAAAGAGAAAAACTGTTCGGTCTGTATTTCATTCATTCAAAAAATTAAAAAAAAATATTTATAACATTCAGTTTTTATTCAAAATAACTGAACAGCTGAATTTAAAGTTTCGTTAAAGGAAGAAAAATCAACATTTTCAAAACTACTGGTACATTAAAAAAAAGTTGCAATGTTATAGTTACTTTCCCTGGCAACTAGCTATAATACTGTAACTCCATGACTAAGTCACTTGTTTTTTGAAAGAGCTAACTATAAATTCTATAACTTACTGCTTAAAAGTAACATACTACTGATAACTTGTCATCTCCAACAAGGAAGTGAGCTTTGCAGTGTGACAAATTTAAAATGTGAAACAGCTATTTAATTTGTACAGCAAAAGACAAATAAGCGCTCCCTCCGCAGCTCTGTCCGTGTACAAAAGCAATCCATTCATTGGTTTAGAGAAGGCCTGGCTCTAAAGCAAACAATGTTCCACTGAAAAGAGAGCGTTGCGTGTTACATGGAAGACACGTCACAGCCATTTAAAATCAGGGTAAGTGTGTGAGTGCATAAGATGAGGAGGTGAAGCCACTTCTTTTACACCTGCAGCATCTGTTTAAAGAAGTTAAATGGGAGAGATGTGACTAACTTTTGATCTTCGACGCTCAAACAGAAAAAATGCTCTGGACAGTTCTGCAGCTGGTGATCCTGGTGACTCACAGCCATGCAGCAAGAAATCACGATGAGTCAAGGGTTACAGTTTCATGCCCAGAATACCAGATGGGCTTTGGAGGCTCCTGCTATCAGTTAGTGGCCCAACGACAGTCTTCTTTCAGTGCTGAAGCTTGGTGTGAGGAGCATGGAGGACACCTAGCATTTATTCCAAATAAAGACACCCAACAGTTCCTTCAGAAATATCTGGACCCCGAAGAGGACATGTGGCTTGGAGTAGCACCTCCCATCTCTCCAAATTCAGAATCTGCACCTGGTGAAGGTAAGAACAGAAAAATGTGAAATGCAGCCAACGATCATAATTCAAGAGAGTGAAGGGACAGAGTCTCAGTGAGCAGTTTATTCTATGTTGGCCCATGTCTTCAGAAATAAGTTTATACTCAGATATTGATGATGATGCATGCTGTACTGATGCAGTTCCCATGGCCACATAGTGAAGAAACAAAAGTAATACATGCAGCTTCATTATTTGACTGATTGACTGTAAATCTATGTAAATATAAATGCCAAAGAAAACCAAAGACTGCTAGGACATACCTTTGAGGCCATGGTACAAATGTGAGCACCTCAGATAAAATATTTCTCACTCCAAAGTACTATTCAGCTCAGTGTATTTCTTCTATCCCCAGGCGCTCTCTCTTGGCTGGATGGTTCACCCATCACTTACTCTAACTGGGGGAGCAACCCACAGCCAGGAGCAGCTTGTGGATACATCTTAAAAAACTCAGGTTTCCGATGGGAAGCCACAACACAATGCAACAAAAAGCTACATTTTATCTGCCAGTTTGGTGCGTACTAAACCAAATGCTACACATACCATTTCAGTGAATAGCTGCCAGATGAATTACCACTTTGTGTTGCTTTTGTATTTTTCCCCAGAGTCTGGGAGATTCATTGTGTGTAGAAGTTCTCAAACAACTCTGCAGTGTGGTTCTGGTCAAGTATTGATTATAGATAGTGGCTTCTACGGTCGAAAAAACGTTCATTATTGTCGGGCTGCGTTCTCCCCACCAACAACAGCCACGCAGTGTGGCTGGGTGGATGTTGGAACGTCAGTTGCAGGTAAATCATTTTCAAATCATTCTGTTGGCAATCAAAACTGAGAAAAATCAAAAATTATTTCCTTTTTATGATGTCTGTTTTTTAGTGTACATTTTATGCTGCATGAGTGAAATGATGGATATCAGTTTCTCTTTCATCTCTTTTTACCTAAACCATCACCAACAGGAAAGCCATCAGATCTACACAATAACAGCTCCTAGCTTCACAATGCTTCCTTTCATTTAATCTGCTGAACAACACAAAAAAAAATTAATGGGTAGGATGACAAACGCTCAAGTCACCAAAAAGGTTCTACATGGATGAAACCTGTGATGAATTGAACGCATTTATGAAGGACAAAGCACATATTGTCTCCCTGGGACCATTACATGAGAAGGACACACAATGAAAGCTTAGTTTAATAGCCCAAAAGGCACGTTAAAGATATCAATCTATTTTGAGCAAATATTGACAAGCATAATGGAAGCAGACTAACTATAAACTAACTCATTCTCTCCAAAGACTTAGGGAACTAAAGGTTTTCCCAGCAAGCAATGGGTAACCATAGCATATCCTGCCACCAATGCTCTCCTCCTCTCTCGTGCACACACACGTGCACACACACACACTCACACACTCACACTCACAAAAGGTTCAGAGTTTGCATGCATTCCAAAAGCAAAGCCACACCTACTTCCATTTCATTATTCCCACAGTAAATTGTATATGGTGACTTTTTTTTTATTTTATTTTATTTTTTTAACCTTTTCAGTCATCTAACAGGTTTCTTTGAAGCTGCTTTATTCTAAATAGACAAAATACCTACATATAATGTAACATGGTAGTAATTTTTTTTTTCACATATCACGATAGTTTGTCAACCAAGACGTGGGAAAATTCACATCATACACCTAATCCACATTCCACAAAATCCTGTTTCTTAATGCCAATGATAGCGTAGTGAGAATGATTCAGAGGCCCAGAAAGGTTGGAAGTTGTCTCCCTAAACTTGTTCAACCAGATATGTAAGGGGAAAGCAGTAATGTCCTGGCTTCCAGATTGATTCCTGTCTGTTCCCAATTCCCCCAAAATGTAAGGGAACCGCGTACCCTCCCCAATGCTTGGGGAGATAAAAACAGCGGGATTATATGACATTGCAAACAGGCCAGTAGAGGTTCTGCAGCTCTGGCAATCAAACTGAGCATGACCAGGACAAGGCCTGTGTTAGTGTTTGTGGGTGAGTGTGAAGTGCTTTTTCCTGTGCTTATGTTAGAAACACTGTGCAAGTGCTGTCCATGAATGATAATGAAGATGAATACTGATGACTTTGTAAATTAATGGTTGCGCTATTGTTGACTCATTAACATATTGTTAATATTTATAGTATGTGCTGTCTGTGCACAAACCATCTTCAGTGGAACACGAAATAAGTAAGCCTTTATTAAGCATTCCATTGAATGAGTGTTATTGCTGTGTGTAATATGTAATTCCAGCTCACTGTCACGGCAGTCAGTCTTGCCAGCTGGCGGACATTGTGAAATCATTTGATGAACCCTGTCCTGAGTTGGGGAGCTACCTGTCCCTGGATTATCACTGCAAGAATGGTCAGTCTCACTATTTTTGATCAGTTAAATTCTAAATATCTTAAGTGAAAGAATCATATTTTCGACATTCAGTCGACACAAGCAAGTTTGAGTGTTTGTCATCCCAAAACTCAACATCAAACTTCATTCCTTTCCTCACCAAGAGCTGTCTACACCTATGGAAAGAGACGTCATTGCTAACTCTTATCTGTCTTACATGTTGTCCCTTGTCCATCTTGTGGCTTACCATTAACAGTTTATTGTAGCCTCCAAAATGCTCTGGAGATATAGGGAAGCACTGAGTGCATTATTACAGCCATAGTCAACACCAAGCACTATCAGCAAGTAGCCACACACAGCAGCCTCACCCTGACTGGTCATGTCCAATCCTGTGTCCACAAACTAAACCAAAATATGCTGGGGAGCTTGTTTGTTATAATAAAACCCAGCTGCTTATAGAATTATCCCTACATATCTGGTAATTTTTTTCCTCAGGGCTCAAACTGACAGTGAGCACTGTGGCTGCTGTTTTTGACAATATCACCATTAAGTGGCTTTTAACTTTATCGTCGGGGAATATTAGCTGCAGGCTAAGGACCGGAGATGGCAGGGTTACTTATCTGGACAGTTCACCCGGGTGAGTACTGAAATTCACAGACTCACTATCTGAGTTTGAAATAAAATAGTAACGATACTAATAATGTGTGTGTCTTTGTAAATATAGCATTTCGTCTACTTGTGGTGCCAGGGGCTTTTATTTAGTGTACTGCAGAGCATACAAGGCCTTCATTAGAAGGAAGGCTTATCTTAGAGAGGCGGCCCCTACTTAATGAATTCAATGCTGCATACAGCAGCACTTTCTCTTGGCTAGCTCGTGCCCCAGACAGGTGCCATGTCAGCTTGCTGTGTGTGTATTTGAAATGATGCATGCTTGTACAGGTGTGGGTATCAGATATCACAGTGAAGGTAGCTTTTCAAGGCTAGCTCTTTTCCTGGAGGGAAAATAACACGCGTTTATCCGAGAGAGGCTTATGTTTGTTCAAATTGCCAATGCACCCTGCTATGAGTAGAGATCTATTAGAATGTAGGCTGCTATTAAAGGAAATGCGTTATATATTTGCAGATTACACCCCATCATTTGTTGAACATAAGATGCTTATTTTATTGGACTGCATATATAGTGTTTCGGCAAGTACATTCACAGGGGCTTGCACAGAAGTAAATGCACAGTTTTTTGTTTTTTTTAGCTACATTAATCAATAACTTATATATAACCAATAACTCGCACCATTCACAAAACAATAGCCAGACATCTGATCAATAATATGTATAGTTTCAGTTATATTTGCATCATCAAACAATAGTTCTGTTTTCTAGTAGGTGAGTGGAATTTGTGAGAGCAAGGCGAAATGTCAAATTATTTCTGAATGTGCCTTTTTCTCAGGTTGGAGAACATTATGGTACATCAGTACACCTATCCAAGCTCATTTGTTGTGGCAGTTGAATGCCGCAGCAATGATACACACATTACAGCTCAGAGAACAATTACTATCCTCGAGCCTGTCACGGGGCTCAGTGTCACAGGTTGCTATTCCGGAAAGCTGTCATTTAATGCAAGTTATTGCAGAGCCCTTAATGGTGACGTTTTTAAAATTCAAACAGAAGTTAAAGCAGGTAGGTAGATGAAAATAATCCATTATTCCTCCCGTCAAATATGTTGTCACTGCTTTAAAGTTTCAGTTTTTTGTGCTTGGTTTTTAATCATTTTCTGTTCCCAGATATATTGGTTGAATTGCTTGCTCAGTAATGCATTTCAATATTTTTTCCTCCGGAGGTTCAAATGTAACCTACAGAATCCAGAATGATGAAGTGGTATTATCTGGTTTGTCTGTGGTCAGAGGAAATGTTCCCCATAACATTACAGTAACTCCTGACGTGGTAAGGCAGCTTGGACCTGGCTGCCATCAGCTTATCATTAACGCATCTAACAACGTCACATTCCCTGATGTTTCCACGGACCTGCAGGTAAATCGAGTAAATGTTTATAAAAACTTTGTTTCCTGTCAATATAGTAATAACACAAAAACCTTGCATTTTTCACTTTCCTTGATCTTTCTGTTGTGGCTGTGGTAGCGTTATTTAAAATACAAAATACATTTAAAATATAAAGTCTGGGGTCAACATTTTGATAATTTCAAGTTGATTCATAGCATCATACCAGACAATTAGCAGCATATCTGCAAACACACAAACATGGTGGATGAACTTCCATGTTGAATACAATTACATCCCCATATAAGCATTATCACTATTCCTCTTTTTCTGTGGCACTGTTGGTGCATTGCTTTAAACTTTCTATCATTCATGCTGTTACCAATAACACGATGAAAACTTGCAGTGAAACCACTTTATTAAGTTGATTAAGTTTTTTTCTTTTTTCTATTTTATTTGATTTATAACAGCTCATTGTGCAAAGATAGAAATGGGTATAATGTTGTCAGGCTGCACTTTTTTTAAGACCACCATGGGTCATTACAAACTGAGAGC
The DNA here is from genome assembly GCF_900963305.1 of Echeneis naucrates. Classification (NCBI taxonomy): domain Eukaryota; kingdom Metazoa; phylum Chordata; class Actinopteri; order Carangiformes; family Echeneidae; genus Echeneis; species Echeneis naucrates. The sequence continues at coordinate 16,841,445 of NC_042531.1, read as the reverse complement.
ATTGTCTCAATGTTGTCTCACAATGGACGTTTGATGACTCACTGTTTTCAAATTTGTAATATTCTGCAGCTGTGTGTTTTTGAGGAGGTAGCTGGGCTTCAGGTCTCCGTGTTGGCAGAGCGGGAAGACCAGGCAGAAATGACTGTTGCCGTCTCCCTTGAAAGGGGATGGCCTGTGGTGCTCATCTTCTCTCTGACAGGAGACGACTCAGTCTATGAAAGCAGAGAAATGAATCTGAGGAAAGGGACATTTCATCTCAAAAAACCAGCTCGAGGTATGGAAGATACAGCAAAAGGTGGAATAACAGTGTAAATGATGAATTAGGAACTTGTGCTCAAAGCAGTGTCTTGCTATAGGAACTGTCCAATTGGAGCTCTGTGCGAAAAATGTATTCTCGTCCCAGGAAGTGGATGTGGATATGTTTTCTTTAAGTATGAAGAATTCAGCTCAAAATGTTCTTAAAGACAATTACATCAGTTTAAAGAAGAAACAGGTAAATTGCCTACAGTTTTCTTGCAACAGTATCAGTCCATTGCACAGAAAAACACTTCCCATCTTGTGTGCTGGATTATTAATAAAAACGCGTTGTCTGATTTCAGCAAACAAGCCATATTAGAGTTGTCAGAACTCCAGCAGAAATCCATACACCTGTACATTCAGTATCTAGTAAACTGGAAAGGATCACGCTCAACATGACAGATGAACCCAAGCTAACTGACGGTGACGATGGTTACCATTGGACATGCAGTAAGAAACTCCGCTTTTTCACTTAAAAAGTCTCAGTGAGATCAAGAATGAAACATTGTGCCTCTGCTTCAGCATATTTTTTCATCTTTCTGATTTCCAAATTTCCGCTGGGATATTTTATGAGCTGGCTTGGTAATTAGGCTAACATTCGCTCCAGCAGAGTAAGTCTTCAGCAGCTAATTTTCTGCTCTGACACAAGCAGTTTAACTGCATATCTTGCATAGCCTTTCTGCCCTGTGTGTCTTAGAAAAGCAGCACAGTGTTGAACAATAGCAACTGAGTGTCAATTCTCTTTCATCAAATTAACAGCAGGACAGAGGCGCTATGGTTAGCTTAAACTTTGATAGCATCAAGGACAGGCCAACACATAAACTTCAGCACAGTGGTAGTTTTCCTTTTAACATAATCTAATTCACTCATATGCTCATCAGTTGGTATCCATAACTATCACTATCAACACAATTTTTTGCAAACCAAGAATTTGCCTTAAGTGTTCTGTGTAAGGCAGCACGGTGGCGTACTGGTTAGCGCTGTCACCCCACAATAAGAAAGTGACAGGGTCGGTTCTGGGGCCTTTCTGTGTGGAGTTTGCATGTTCTCTCCCTGCCTGTGTGAGTTTATTCTGGGTACTCTGGTGTCCTCCCACCGTCCAAAGACATCATGTTTGGGTTAACTGGTGACTCTAAATTGTCCGTAGGTCTGAGTGTGAGTGGTTGTTGGTCTCTGTCTGTCTGTGTGTTTTGGCCCTGACTTGGACTGGCCACCCAATGTGAGCTGGGATTGGCTCCAGCACTCCCGCGACCCAGAAACAGAAAAGCGGTAGATGGATGGATGTTCTGTATAAGCCCATTGAACTCATCACTATACCTATGTTCCATGTTGATCCACAGAAAACCCCTGTAAATGCCAAGGACAATTTCAGACACTGGTTTACACCATTGAAAAAAACTGCTTACCAGATCCTTTTGAATTTTATAAATATGATTTTAATGTGATCGAGGATGATGACAAGAAAAATAAGAAATCGGTATGCATCACTCTTACCCCGAGGCTTGGTAACAAAAATTGGTTAAGGTAAGTGATCTTTCTGAAATTCATCTGTTTGCATTCTCACTCATTTTAGAACATAAAGTGTTTTTGTTCTTTCTTATCGAACATAGTTTAGATAATCATGCATACATAAACGTAAACCTAATCTAAACTTTTTTACTTTTTTTTACATCCCAAATTTTACATGCAAAGACACTGATAGTGTGTTAACTAAATTATATGTGCACTCCTTGTACCATAGTCTCAGCTGCATTAGAGGCTGTGACAGAAAAAAAAATAGAAATACAGAAATTAAAATGGATTGCAAGAGAAAAGACTTGTGTTCAGAAGTTGTGTGGAACATTGAGGACCCACGTGACAGCAAAAAATGGCCAGTAAGTTTGTTAAACTGTAAGATAAATAGTAAGTTTGTCAAATGATAAAATACACATTTACAATTGATTTGACATGGATTTACATGTACATTTATTGACAGAAAGAGACAAAGAATTGCTACGAAAGTAAAATGCAGAGGCCCCTTATAGAGAAAATGAATGGTGGGACTGAATACACTGTGAAATTGCAGTATCTTGCCCTGGCAGGCTCTAAAAATGAGGATTTAATTGTGGTGGTAACTTATGGTGAGTATACATTAGTCAATATAACAGTATTTAAGGTTAAAATTCTCTTGTCAAGGTGAGTTTTGGGTTCCAGCTCAATGAATTTTCAGTAGCTTGACAGTAGGACAGTAGCACCAATGTAACAAATGGTTACTTGAGATTTAGCTTCAGTTTAAATTTTTTAATTTATTTTTTTTATTGATTAAACTTCACAAGCTGTTGCAAAACACAGATTTTATTTCTATGACACAATAAAAATTACATGTCATTGTTTTATTTTTATCCAAAAGGTGGCAATCAAACTTTTTACTCTAAATACACCATAAAGACATCATCCTCTACGGGAAAGCCATCTCCTAAGCCAGGTGAACACAGTGAAGAAGACGCAACAATCACTTCTGGTTCTGGTGCTAAAGGACCTAACACATTCACCAGCAAACCTGTCATCAAGACCATTGCCACCAGCAAGCGTGCTACTTCCCCATTAACCACTAAGAGTCCTGGTAGCTTCTCATGTAGCATATCACCATCCAATGGAACAATCTTTACTGCTTTTAGTATAACTTGCAAGACTGTCGATCCCTGTCCTCATTGTCGCTATTGTTTCAAGACTGGGGGTAAGTACTCAACGTTTGCTAATTTGATCTGATCTCATCCATTTAAGAATGCGAGATTTAAACTGAATACTACAGTGTTTTACACTTTTTAGTGCTTACATAAGAATTCATTGTCTATTCTACTAGTTTAACCAATAACCTTTATTATTGACAGGGAAACATTTGCGTTGCAGCAAAAAAAATGAAGTGAAATCTGTCTTCCTTCCACTTGGCAAGAACCATTCTAACCACAAGCTGATGATAACAGCAACTGCTAAACATAAAAGTTTTGTCGTTAGCACTACTATAATAACTCAGGTTGGTCACAAACATGATACTTAGAATGGGCATGTCTACAGGACAGGGCCTAAGTGCTGCGCTTCCATGACACAACTGTAAGAAAAGTCTTTTTCTCCTCAGGTGGAGGATTGCACAGGTGACTCCGAGTCAGTTGATGGTCTTAAGATGTTGCTGGACAATGGTGTGACTGAGCTGAAGAAACAAGGCCTGCTGTCAGGAGAAAGTGTGGGACAAATCGTCAACACTGTTTCCAAGAAAGTTAATGATCAATATAATAAAACTGAAAAGGTTTACAGGCAAAAGGTATTATCTGCCATAGGTATTGAACCTTTTTTGTCAGTTTTTGTCACATTGTTCAGTATTATAAACTATTATACTACTATTAAGAAATCCTCATATTCAGTCCCGACCACTAAGTCAAAAACAGAAGCTATTACAAATCTTGGATTTTGCAGTATGGCCACGGCCATGGCTGTTAGCCAGAACTGGGCATAGCTTGACTGCATTGTCTGCCTAAACTAAACATCACCATCTTCCATATGTCGTCTTGACGTATGCACCGGAACAGCAGTGCGTTTACTGATATTGTACTAGTATATGAGAAATGAAAACGAGAAATAACAAATAAATAATTGTCTGTTGAAGCTTCGTGAGGAGATGCTGCACATAATGATTGACACAGTCAAAAAGGTTCCTGTCAACAGCCCAGAAGAAGTTCAGGTGGTCGCTGGAAGTCTTACTGCTATCGTCCAGAGAGGCACTGAACTCAGCTCCTCTGCTCAGGTACGTTTAACCCCTCCACGGATAAAAACAAGAAATTACAGCAGCAGTAAATCATTGAATGAATCGTTGAATAGCCAGGACATGGCTAATTTATCTATAACTTGTGATTCATACGTGTAGGATCGTCCTTGATGACCTAAAACTGTTATACTCCTCAAAATTGTATCTGAGATTGTGTGATATTGACCTGCAGGAAGACGCTTCATTATTATTTGCCAACCTGAGTGCATCTCTCCTTGACCTGGATCTGGACAACAGTGAAGAAAATATCAAAGAAATATACACTGCAGCTAGCAACATTGTGGAAGGAATAAGCACTATTCTGAGCTATTCTTCCAGTGTGAGTCATTTAACCTTATGGCCTCTGCTGTTACCACTGAGATGTGTGATTTGTGTGATTTCCAAATACAATGTGAATGGTATTTATGTTCTGGGAGTATTCGTTGCTCGAAATGCCTCTCTCTCTGTATGTGAGGGTTAGTATTTTTTTAATGTCTCAATTGGTTTTCCATTTACTTCTAACCAAAACAGGTACTATATAAAGTAGTGTTGTACTACCAATTTTTGTTTTTGTTTGTTTTACTGTCAGGGAATTTTGTTCAACTCACTGCAAATGTAAATGTTTGTTTAAATCTGCAGATGACTGACAAAAATCTCGCCCGTCATAATTGCTGTCTTATCTTGCAGAAAAACATCAGTGATTCCCTTCTTGTTGCCCTAGACAACACACTGAGTGCACTATTGATATTTAAAGATCCTGACGCAGAGCCAATTACAATCCAACACGCCAATATTAGTGTTTTGGTCAACAGGTAAGTTCAACACCTGCTAATGTACAAGCTATGAAGCAGACCAACAAGGTAATAGTTCAAAACTCAATTGATTTCAGACTTAATACCCCTCACACCTATGTGTGAGGGGTATTATTCTACACTAATCTCATTTTAGAACAGGAAAAGAGCTCACCAGGCTGTAAAGAAACAAAATCCACTTATCAGTACAAATGGGGCTGATCTGTTTTCTGTTGTTTCACAGTCAGATACAATGTTCAACTTTATTACTTGATCCAGTTAAAATCCTGTATATCTTGATTCTTGATCGATTGTGCTTTTGCAACATAGCCAGTGTTAGCGTTAACAGCTTTCACAAAGGTTGATTTGAGGGCAGAGTAAGCTTAGTAAAGATTAGCACTGGTTTTTAATATGATTGTATTTTCTTACAGAATGACACCAGGGAGATTGCAAAAGGATGTAAATATTCCCAACAGTTCCAGCTCCACATTTTCTCTCCCAGATCTACCCTCCAACATATTTCCTTCAGAGGAACCAGTAGATATACGAGTAAATTAGGAAGAGTGTCAGATGCAAATTCACTCAGTGACATTTATTTTCAGTCAGTTTCTTCTTTATTTATTTTTTCTTTACTTTACAGATGTTGAGTTTAAATAACAATCCATTTTCCTGGAATGAGAGAGCGAACATTAGTGGCCAGATTGCTGCTCTATCCTTTACAAAAACAGATGGCTCCAGTATCTCTGTGGAGAATTTGAGCAAGGAAATTGAGGTGAGTGCAGAGGCAGTGGAGCATCTATAAGAAGAGCACTATATTAGTCTGTATGTGTGTGTGTGTGTTTGTGTGTGTGTGTGTATATATATATATATGCATATGCGCACACATACACAAAATATACCTCAAAGGTCTGGCAAAAGAAATGTCCCATTTCTATTTCAGTAGGCTGTGGCGAACATATCTGATTTATGTTGATATTGTTCATTCTGGACTGGTTGTTGTTGATGGCAAATTGCTATTTTTCACACATCAAAAATTCGACTTTTTTTTTACAGTAATTGCAGTGAGTACTGTAAACACATGACTTGAAGGAAACCTGTTTTTGAGGACACTAAGCTGGAACTAAATGACTGTAAATTCATGAGCACATACACTGATGCTCAGATACTAATTAAATAAAGTCATGCTGATAAGACTCAGCTTGTGAGCCAATAATTCTTAGAAGCAGAGGGACAAGAAATGAGGATACTAGAAAGCATACTGGCATAACACCTGCATGGATTTGTTCTCTGGCATGTTTCCTGGCATACAGATCCTATTGCCAAGGCCTATTGGAGAGCAAGTGGAAACCTCAGTTTTCGATCTGGGAAACTTTAGCACAACAGTCATTGATATTCATTCAACTGATTCCACGCTGGTGTTAAAGGTTCAGTAGCATGTTTTATCTCCACTCCAATGAAAAGTTTTTGTTTGATTAAAAAGGAATATTGCTACAGATATGTTATTTACATTTTAAAGATGGTACCTTCAAAGGACCCGTTACCCTTCAAACTGTTCCTTGGCTATTTGAGCTACCCCACTACAACAAAGTATGTAGCAATGACAGAGATGCCTCACCAGGGAAATACAGAAGGTAATGTTTTTTCTAATGCTGCAAACAGTGCTTCTATCCCTTAATGCCCTGAAGCATGATTTCAGTACTTTTGCACTCTGTCTGATACAGAGGAGCGATACACCTGGCTACTCGACCCCAAGAGTTTAAAGGGAAACACAGGAGTGCATTATCTTGTAGTGAGGCCCATTGTAGGTCCAGGAATAAAATCCATTAATGCCAGTTTATCAATCACCTCATTCACTGCTGCATGCAAATTTTGGAATGAATCAACACTGGATTGGAGCGATACAGGATGCAGGGTAAGTACAGTTCAGTCTGTCAGCAGTATATACAGTGATACATCCAAGATCTTGTAAGAATAAATATGCTGTCTTTCAAGGTTGGTCCTCAGACCACACAATTCTTCACCCAGTGCCTCTGCAACCACCTCACCTTCTTTGGGAGCTCTTTCTTTGTCACTCCCAACCTTATTGACCCATCACGCTCTGCTGAGCTCTTTGGGACTTTTGCTGAGAATCCTGTGGTTGTGTGCTTTGTGGGTTCACTTTTTGCAGCTTATCTCTTGGTGCTTGTATGGGCACGACGAAAAGACATCCAAGACACAGCCAAGGTACTCACTATAAATAAATAATAGAGAGAAGATGCCCAAAGTGTTCTGTTTCACAGTTACATCACACAACTCAGTGAGTTGAGTCATAAGATATTTGCACATTTTTCTGTTGCTATAGAGCCAATGTTAACATTGATAACTATTTAGAAGAGAAGTGAGTTCAGAATCAAACTTCATCCCTTTAGACAGCCACAGCTGCCCACGCCGATGGTAAATAAGTCACTGATGGTCAGAGTTAGTGATGGTGTCTCATATGTAAATGAGTCACCATTACTCACACAAGAACCCATGTTAAGTTGTCGAAGAAAAAAAAAAAAATGTGTAACTCATTTAAGAATTTCGTTACAACAGATCTAAACATTTTGTTCACTGGGCCGACAGGTGAATGTGACAGTCCTGGTGGACAATGACCCCATGGACAAATACTGCTACTTGATAAGTGTTAGCACTGGCCATCGAAGAGGAGCCTCCACATCCTCTCAGGTAAATATGTTTTAGCTGGTTAAAAAAAAAAAAAAAACAGCATCTTCACTTCTTTCACAATCTTCACAGCAACAATGATTCAACAGATTAAAAAAATTTTAGCGTTTGACTTAATAGCTATATTTTTAGTTTGGTGAGGGACTGGTCTACCTTCCCCACCAAAGTTAGAACTGCCCACATTATATTCAGTTAAATTGTATGTTTGTTTGGATTTCTGTTCAACATTTCCATATTACATTCATGCATATTGCATATTTACTCATGCTTCTTCTGTTGCAGTATTCTATTTCAGCTTTTCAACCATGTGGACCAAACAAACTGTTGGCTACAATGCTTGCTAAGTGGTACTCAGGGAGTTTGAAAGTACATCTTGAGACCCAGTAAAACATTCTACCCACTTCAGGTTAAATCCAAAAGACACATGCAATAGTTTGGTTCAAACATACATACATTTATTAATTCAACAGAAATCGTTATTGCTAACCCACAAACACACATACTTGCCATATCTAGTTCCACTGACTCAATTCCTTGTGAGGGAGGTGTTCAATGCTTCATTTATAGCGGGAGTGATGTCATTGACCATACCACTCACCAGGGGGGTTTTCACTTACTGCTAAGCATATTGCATTATTTTACATTATTACAATTAACCCCTAATATTACATTATGAGGAGTTAATTGGTTAAACATGATTTATACTCATGTGTTATACCTTGGTGTTGAATATTATTGGCTGAATAGGTTTTGGAAATGTTTTCTTAGTTTTAGTTCACTTGAGTTTAAGGTGAGGTTGTAGATATGACCTGTCCTGTAGACAGATGGTTTTGCCCTATGAGGAGCAGACAGGTGAAGCCTATTTGAGTCAGTCTGCCGTGAGATCTGGAGGGGTGCACATGAGGTTGGGCACAATGCTCTTGCAAGCTATGCCCTCGATGCAATTAGACATACATCAGATTAAAGACTGTTTTTCTCAATACTCGTTTTCTTTTTTTGAAGTCACTTTTTTTATTTTTATTTTTTTTTTGAGGCATTTTTTGACACTTTTTTTGGGGGGGAGGCGGGGATCTCTTTTAAGATAAAGAATAAATATTTCAATAGCAATTATTTGGATTGTCATTTCTGTGCACCTAGCCCTCATCCAGAAGGACTTTTTACTGACATTGTCCAATACTGACATTGGAAGATTAAATAAATAAATGAATTAATAAATATATACTATTCGAGTTTCACTTAATAATAGCTACATTTTTATTTTGGTTTTAATTTAAAGGGTTGTTTTTACTGATGGGACTGCCTTCACCAGATTTTATCCTTTTTTTTTTTTTTTTTTTTAATCTTCCATTATGACTTAACCCTAACCCTAACCCTAACCCTTTTTTTACTGGGAGGTCATTTTGCGCTTCTTATCTACTTATTTTCCATTCAGTCTCTGATAAGTACTTCATACTTCAAACTAAAGAAATAGCAATGCTTACGTTTTTGGTGTTTGTCTTGTTCTTTGAAACAGCCATTTTTCTGCCTTTCTGTTTTAGAGCTTGAAGATAATTTTTAGAAAACAGCAAGCCTTTTGTCAAGACAACATAAAGTAAATCACTTAAAATCCAAAAGTATTGCTGCTGAGATTTATTGTGATTTAGGTGGTGTTGTGCCTTGGATTGTGTATAGGGTTGCTCTCATCAAATCTCAGTCTAGAAGGAATGTTCTTTACTGTGGTTTGACAATTACTGAAGTGTAAAAATGGCTTAATTTATGGGGGTTTTTATTAATAAAAAAAGGGGAAATAAAATGTGCTCATTATATACAGGTGCAAGTCAAAGCATAAACTAGGTGAAACAGGTGAGCTTGGATATGTGTTATTCCTAAGGAGAAGGAGTCTTCAGAGCTGAGGCAGTTCCGTATGATCTCTCTCCTGAATGTAGAGGGGAAGATTTTCTTTAGTGTAGTTGCACGGGGATTAGCTAGTTATTTAGAAAGGAATAGCTTAATAGATACTGCAGTACAGAAGGCAGGAATACCAGGTTTCGCAGGGTGTTTAGAGCACACTAGCATGATTTGGCATCAGATTCAGGCAGCCAAGAGTGAGAAAAGAGACTTGCATGTGATATTCTTGGACAACCTCTTTTTGCAGAGAAGTCGGTTCGGCGTCTTTGCAGTCTCTTACTTGATCGGAGTGTCCTATTTCTTATTATATCAACCCTGGTGGCCTTATGAGTATGCATGCATTCCAGAGTGCTGCCTGATAAAGTTATCAGCTCAGCCTGAGTGGAGGGTGCCTCTGCGGGATGAGGCAGGTTCATGCTGATTTGTGGCACTGACTGCAATCTGTTGTCTTAGGAAAGCAGGGTCTCTAGATGCCAGGTTCAGATAAGGGTCCAGGACGGCACTTAACAGAGACCTGAGAAATCTCTGTCGGAGGCAATAGTCTCTTAGAAGTTTCTTTCTTTGGACCTTACAACAGTGGATATTGCAGCATTTGCACTTTTCTTTTATCTTAATGATTTCAGTATTAACTGTCCAATTCTGCACATCACCTTAGAAATTGAAGTAAATTAGGTGCATTTATTTCCGCGTTGGACTCTTTTAGGTGACAGTAACCCTGCTGGGTGCTGATGGGAATAGTGAGCCACACCACCTGACCGATCAGAAGAAATCTGTTTTTGAGAGAGGTGCGGTGGACTGGTTCCTGCTAACTACACCCCTTGCCCTAGGAGACCTATGGGAAATCAGGCTGTGGCACAATAACTCGGGGGGGCATCCTTCCTGGTAGGTAACGAAAGAATAAAAAAAAAAAAAAAAACATTGAAATGTATGTATTCTATCATGACACATATTGTATACATGCACGTTACACAATATACACTTTTTTTGTTAAGCTATAAATACAGTGTTTGTTAACATAGTGTAGTTACAAGTTGGCTCATTTAGACTGCTCTCTCTCAGGTATGTCAGTAATGTCACGGTGCAGGACTTGCAGACGAACCAGAAATGGCACTTTCTATGCAACTCTTGGCTGTCCATAGACATCGATGATTGCTGCCTTGATAAAGTATTTCCTGTCTCTACAGAGATGGACTTGAAAAAGTTCAGGTGAGGTTAAGACATTGAAACACAAAGGGAGCAAAACTGCAAACACATAAGCACGTCAGTAAAGTGAACATGAAGCGCAAATTTTTCTATTGAGTGATTAAAAACTGGTATTACAGCCAAGTGCTGGTTTGGATCAATATTTCGAAAACTGAATATTTTCTCAAAGCTTTTTTGGCATATAAAGAAACAACAGAAATGCAGCCTACAGATTTCAACTGTCAGATTTTCTTTAGATATTCAGGTGTCAGGTAATCCAGACGCTAATCCAACTATAATTGGCAGTAAATTTATGATTAAAACTTTTTTATTTCTTGTTACATTTATTTTACAGAAATGTGTTCTTCATGAAAACGACCAAGGACTTCAGTGATGGACACCTCTGGTACTCTGTGATCAGCCGACCACCAAATAGCACCTTCACATGTGTGCAGAGAGTCTCCTGCTGTTTCTCCCTGCTGCTCTGCACCATGCTGACCAGCATCATGTTTTATGGTATCCCAGCAGACCCCTCTGAGCAGAACATGGACTTTGGTACAACACATTTTCATTCCAGCACTAGTTACTCAAAGAACAAAAACTGTGTTATTAACGGGTGATGTTACTTTAACATATCCTTATAGAAAATATAAAAATATAAAAATATATAGTTTTATCTTAAAGTCTTGAAGAGTTGACAGTTCTTTCCTGTGCAAGTGTTTATTGGAGGAAACCATTAGTGATTAGCAGTTGTGTAAGAAGCAAAAGAGCGACACAAGACAAAATACTTACTTTATTTACTTAAGAAACAATTTGAGGTGCCCATCTTTACGGTGTCTTCTATTTCCCAGGTCACTTTGAGTTTACTTTGCAGCAGTTCATGATTGGAGTGCAGAGTTCCCTCATCATGTTTCCGGTAAACATCCTCATTGTTAGTATCTTCAGAAACACTCATCCTTGGGACATGTCTTGTTGCAAGAATAAAACAAAAAAGCCAGATGCCCTTGAACAGGAGAAAAATTTGCGGACTCCCTCCCCACAGATTGCTACAGCCAACATAAATGTCACTTTAGACACTATCATCAAGGTAAGAGGACCATTTTTATATGCTGCCACAGTGATTAAAATCAACTACTTTAGCTTATGTATACATGTTGCTTTAAGAGATGAAAACACTTTTGTATTGGAGCATTTTCTTTCTTAGGATATCACAAGAATTGCCCATTCACTCTCCACGACCATGAAAAGCAACATCCCCTGCACAATGTCAGAGTTTGGACCAGGACAACAAATTGATATCAACGCCATCCTGTCTGTAGTAGAGGATTTCATCAAACAGAATAACAAAACCAGTGAAAGCACACAGTCAGAAACTCAGCTACCAGGTTTGTTTTGCTGTAGATGATGAAGTGTTCTTATACTTATATATTCTAATTATATTCTCTAATAAAAAGAGAAGTCAAATTAAAAACTGAAGTCCTGTCCCCTTTTCAGTCAGATGTCTTTTCTCCTCTACTACACATTTTAGGCTTTCTGCCCATAGTCTGAGTTGAAAATGCACTCAGTTCGCTGCTCTGTCTTTGGAGGATACTAAGATATTCAAAAGTGCTGTACTTGCAGCATAACAAACATTTTTTTTATGTCAGACACATTATGTTTACAGTGTGTCCATCTGTCTAACTGTCCTATTTTAGTTATCAGACTTAAGGGAATTTCCTCAAGCATAGATAGAGGCCAAAGGTCAAGGTCACATAGCAATCTTGTGAATACATATCAGGTATGTCTACAGGGAATTGTATTACATCTGACACATTTGCCTGTGTTGTTTACTCTTCAATTATTCACTCTTCCTATCTAACTATACAGGATTGTATGGTGAGCTCATCAGTCAAATTTAAAATAGGTGGATCATTTTTTCTGCTCCATTTTCTTCGGTTGCACGAGACCTGATGTATTGTGGGATACAATTAGTCCAGTATATAGGGTATAATATTTCCTCCATACATTCATACTACCAAATGACAGATTCTCTATATGGTGGACTATATTGGAAATATTCAGTAATATTTTATATCACCATAGCGTCATGGATGAACTTAGAAAAATATTGTGGTCAAAGGTCAGTGTGACCTCACAAAGCCCCCAAAATTCATACTGCTGCCATAATAACATTTAATGCAAACATCTGAAAAAGCTTCATAAAAGTTTAATTTATGAAGGGAAAAAAATTTGGGAGTATAAGAAATTTCAACAAGACATCCCATGAGTCACATTAGGACTACAATAACTTGTAATTATTGCATTTTAAAGAAAAATGTTATCATAGTTAAAATGCGGATGTGCCCAATTTTTCGGTTCAAGAGGCACCTCTCCATTTAGCATTATATAAACCCAGAAAGCATTTCGATTTGTTTGCTAATGAAAGACAAGTAGAAGAAGAGTCAGCAGGCAGTGCTTTACTTTCCTCAGCATAAATGGCTTTTTCTTTTACTTTCACCAAGGACTTTGTGTTGTCAGCCGTCTCTGGTTTATCACGTTGCTGTGTTGCACATAATCTTTAAAAGAAAGTTTGGGCAAAGTTGTTTTTTTGTTTTTTTTTAAAGAAGTGAATGAAGAGCAGCACTAATCAGAGGAAATGAAAGATGAAGGGGAAAACACATTTTTAATCCAATCACAGGTACACAGGTAAGGTTGATAAGTCACAGGAGCAATGCTTTAGTGCAATAGCAAGGGCGAGCATAGCTGGTGACATCACATCGTCAGACAGATGCAACCCCTGAACAGACAACAGCTATAGAATGAGACATAATGGGACCCAGAGAGGAATGCAAACACGGGGGATGAGAACATATACATATATATCTGTTCTTCTTCTGGGAAATCCTGGAGCCGGGATTCCAATACTCAGGGCATTTTCACTCTTTACAAAAACAGTTTGCAGCAGTTGTACAATTATTCTAACTTGGGGAGAGTAGAAAGTTCACTTAGGGAGCCCCATTCATTTTCATACAGGAAGCCCCGACACGGAGTCATTAGAAGCATCAGTGACGGAAACTTGCAAAATAAATCAAATTGTGGAGAAATAAACACTGACTCCTGTTTATTTATATACTTCCAGAGGACAGCCTTAGGGTGCAACCTGGGACAGAGATGGAGGGCAATCAGAAGAAGAGCAACAAAGCCCAGTACCTCTACCTGCTGCTGTGTCACATCGACAAAGAGCTGAGCCTGCTGGGATCCTCCGGCTTCCCCTCTCCACACAGCTACAGCCAGGCTCTGCAGCAAGTCCAGGGCATGAAGAGGTTCCTTGAAGATCTGCTCTTCACATCCAGCTGCATCCACCTAGATGAGCCCACCCAAAACAAGTACACAAGATCCCTCGCTTAAAGTATTTAGCAGTTTAGCATTTGCTACTCTGTTATCTACAAACTGTATTTATTTTTACCTTGCAGAGAATATTGAAAGGAATCTTATAATCTAAAAAAAAAAATCACTTCTCACAGTCACAGTCTCAAGCAATGATTTGAAATACTGTGGTTTTTGTAATTTCATGTTGGTTTCCTTTGTAGTTATGGAGTTTGGAGGTGGCCAGTGCCCCTCAGTGATTCATATGCTTATCTGTCACTGTCATGGAGGGCCCAAAGCTGAGACCAGGCGTGGGTTCACTCTGGGCCGGTCTGCGTCCCAAACCCCACACATACACTGCTAACCACTGCGCGGCAGCCCCAAAGGCGTTGCTAGCTTTGCACAGAGTTCACCTACATGTCTTTGTCCGTTGTCACTCTTTGTACTTTGGCTGCTGAGAGATTTGCTGTATTGGCATGAGCCTCTGTAATGTTGAATGATTTATGAAGGAATACACAGAGCGTAGGTACAATTGGCACAACCACTGGGATAAGCCTTTAAGCAACTTTGTATGCAGTTTCTATTACATATGAAATCCAAGGGCAGATCAAACCTGGGAATGAACTGAGTGTCTGTCACCCTTATACTGTAATAATGCAATAGTTTGTCAGTTGTTGCATTTAATAGAATGCATTCCCCCTCTCCCCTACAGGCTCACTTGTGCAGATGGTGACAGCGGTCAGAAAAAAAAGGGGTACTGTCATGAAGGGCTACCCTGGTGGTTTATTTTCATTGGCTGGCTGCTCGTGATCGCTACCAGTGTTGTGTCAGGATTTTTCACAATGCTTTATGGTTTGAAATTTGGTAAAGAACGTTCCATAAGCTGGTTGGTATCCATGATTGTCTCCTTTTTTCAGAGTATCCTCGTCATTCAGCCATTGAAGGTAAGAAAAGCAAAAATATTTCATAGCTTATTTTTTAGTTGAGTTTGTATACGATATTTATCATTGATGCTATCAATATGTACCAAATGCCACATTCAACTTGAAGTGAATATCCGTCTCATTTCTGTTCATGCCTCATATTACAGGTCTTATCCCTTGCACTTTTCTTTGCACTTGTGATAAAAAAAGTAGATGAGGAGGAATGTAAAAATGTGCCGTTTTTAAGAAATAACTCAAATCTCGGTAAAACACATGCACACACGTATAAAATGCAAATTTCAACTTACTGATCATCAGCATCAGGTTTTGCAACCAATGACTACTTCTTTACCTTCAGGTGATTGTACGGGCCAACAAATATTCAGACGGGATAAAAATCTATATGAACCACCTCCTCCTGCAGACATTGAAAAGATTAAAAGGAACAAGATGATGGAGCAGAAAGCCTTTGCCCTCCTCAGAGAAATTCTGAGTACGCTGAAGCTGAGATATATATAAATATATATATATATATATATATATATATATATATATATATATATTGTTTTTTTTCCTCATTTGTGGGACAAGAGAGGAAATTCTAAGCTAACATGAGGAAATGCAATGATGAAATCATTGATGGTGCAGTTCACCACCGCACGCAGTGTCCTTCTTCCCTATTCCACATGCGTGTGACAAAATGTGTCTGTGAGAAGTACAGGTGGTGACAGAATTGAACTTCCTTCTGGGCTCACCAAAGTGCACTTACTGCTGAGACCATTCAGCACTACTTATGTACAGGAAAATATTCACACTTGACAGCCCCTGGCTGCTGCTGGTGCAGGCTCTTGTACAAACACCCCACTGTCGTGCTGAAGAGTGTCAAAGAGGCTCATTAGACGCTTAAAGCTTTGCTATATTCATTCCTTTAACTGAGTAAAACAGGAGGCCAGGCGCATATTAGCCTGTTAGCCTGTTGGCTGCAAGGTTAGTCCGCATCCCTCGTGTCTTGGACTTTGAAGAGACTCTCTGCTACATTTTGTTAGTGTTTTCTTCAACTGGAGGTCAGCTTATTTCCACTACTCTTGATACATTAAGTTTCTTTAATTGTGATATTTACAGGAATTCAACACATGCTAAAATGTATTACTGTTTATGACATGAAGTTGTACTTTAATTTTAAGTTGCTCTGACACACAATCATGTTCTCACATACAGAACTATAATGTGTGTGTGCGTGTTTCAGCTTACTCCTGCTTTATTTGGATGTTGCTGCTGGTGGCTTACAGCCAGAGGGATCCCAATGCTTTTTTTCTAAATCAGCATATCCGGGACAGCTTCAGTGAAGGGATTTCAGACAGCATGAGTCTTGACGACGTGTTCAAATGGTTGAATACATCTCTCCTCGGTAACCTCTTCGGAGTTTACCCAGGTAAAAAAGAATTCATTCTATAATAAGAACTAAGTCTTAGGAAAGATTTCTCATGCCAAAATCCAGTTGGCATGAAGGTGCCACCTGGGTTGTTTAATCAAAGCACTTTTTTCTCTGTCAGAGCAGCATAGAAATCTCTTGCGTTTTTGATTAAGTGTTGTGCGTCATTATTTACAAAGAAAACCCCATTAATGCATGAGGTCCAGTAAATACAAACAAGGTGAATCTGCTTGATTTTAGAAGCCCAACATTACAAAAGCAGTTCTTTTACCATTAATCAATGGTGAGGAAATTACAGTGTTTACAGCTGGTACCATTAGGTTTATGTATTACCTGTTTTTCATCAGGACACAGCCTTTTCCGCACGCACTGCTTAGTACAATGCAGTTATTTACAGATAGAAAGGAAAAGGTTTGTGTTTTTCTCTTGCTACAGTAGATCTAGAATCACTGTTACACGATTTACCAACATGGTTATTAACCTGCACTACAGGACAGTTATGATGCAAAGGCAGAACGATGGACTGTACACAAATCATTTTGCCTGCCTGATTTTTCTCATTTCATAAAAGTTTGATAAAGTGGTATTTTTTACAGAACCTACCACAATGCGAAAAAAAAAAAGCCTTAATATGCTTTTATGCCTCCACCCAAATGTAGCAGCACATTGTGATTTACATTTTCACATTGTCTGTGGGTCTGCCCCTTTTTTTAAACCATGTATGATGTCATACATTTTGTAGTAATGGCTGTCTCCGTATATTTCTATGTGTCAGCCCTGAAATAGTTCAGGGTTCACCTCACCTTCACCCAATGTCAGCTGGTGGATAAAGGCTATATAGTCCTGACTTCATATGTTATGTAAGCCTGCACAGATATAATTCATGACTGGTGTTGGAGGAATACAACTGAACCACTGTTGTTATTGTAAGACTAAGTTACTGGGATGCCAAACATCTGTTGGGATGAAAGCTGTTTAAAACATCAAGTGCTGTCCACAGCAGCAGATGTGGTTCTCTTGTAGTGTAGAGTTAAATAACCAGAAACCACAGCAGAGGAGCTGAAAGAATTACATCTTTTCAGTGATCCCATCATCTCACTGAATTACTCCAAGTCTTTCAAAATGTTTCAAGACGTGGCAAGACCAAATTAAAGCGAAACTAAAATGGCAGCCATCAACATTATCAAATAAAAGCACACGTGACCATAACAGATAGTTGAGAATATTTTGTGCCCAAAAGCAAAAATGAAAAATTCTCTGATAAAATTAGTTAAAAGTAACAAATGAGTGAGAAAAAAAAAGGCCTTACCTCACTTTCTTTCTGCGCTAATTGGGCTGAAATTATGTGTTCCAGGGTTTATCACAGATGGAAACTCCAAGTTAGTTGGTTTTGCCCGCCTTCGTCAATTGAGAGTGCAGAAAAATTCCTGTGAGTTTGCAGACTCCGTGCTGCAGTTTGTACCCGACTGTCATGCACTGTATTCGAGGGAAGCGGAGGATACGGGTTCTTATGGCAATGCTTGGAACCTCTCTGTGATGGGAAACATCTCCACTGGCACCTCCAGTCCTTGGAGATACCAGACACAGGCTCAGCTCAGGGCTCCCCCAGTCTGGGGAAAAATAATGCTCTACAGGGGAGGTGGCTTTGTAACAGAGCTTGGACCGGATATGCAAAATGCTAGCAGGTATCTTTTTATCTTTTTAAATATAATACACATTCAATGAATGCGTATTATCAGTGGCTCCTCAGATATATGAAGTCTTAAATATTACTACATGACAATTGTGACAATACAATATGTTTGTTTAAGAATAGCTTTTGTTTTTGCAAAAGACAGTTAAAATTTTTTGCACAAGACAACACAGTTGAAATGTTCTTCTATACTTTATTCACAGCACCCTTGGGTATCTATATAGGAGTAAATGGCTGGATGTGTACACACAGGCGTTCTTCGTGGAGTTCACTGTTTATAATGCAAATGTAAACCTCTTCTGCATTGTCACTCTCATGTTCGAGACTTCAGCTGTGGGTAATTTTGAGCCTCTAACTATCTTGACATGTGAAGGTAATTTTCTGTATGAAATATAACATTATTATCACAACAGCTATGCATATTAAAATGAACTGTTCCTTTTGGTTTTATAGGAGCATTTCAGTTCCGCAGTGAGCTGCAGAGTATTCGTCTTTACCAGTCAACTGGTGGTTTTCACATCTTTGTTATGGCTGCTGAGATCATATACATGCTTTTTATCCTCTATTATATGTTCCTGCAGGTAAACATAACTACTACAGGATGTGACTGAAGTCAACATAATTGCTTGGTGCTTTGCTATGCATGCATTACCTGGTTATGAATTCAGACAGTTATTGGGGGGCTTGCTCTCACTCAAGGTTGACCTCAGTGTGCAGGCAGGTCTCATTATTCTGTTTATAAGCCTCCTTTGAAGGCAGAGTGCTGCACTACTACATTCTGTGTTTTAGCACTGAGTCATACGTAAATCACTGGATGGTATTTCCATCTTCATTCCAAATTCACCCCTCATTGTTTGAGACAGCGAGATGCCGCTACGTTTGCTATGTTGCCCGTAAGGGTGTTACTGTGATACAGTGGGCTATAGTTGTTTGGTTTTAGGGTCAAATTCATAGCAATATGAAAAATTTAATACTACTGACTTTTATTCTTTGTTGCACCCCTCTAATGTTCCACAGGAAGTTTGGATATCAAACAGAATTCAGATCAAAGTTTCAGGTTACCTCAAAAACACAGATTTTTAAAGCACAGCCTTTGAAAATAAATGTAATTGATTCCTGAAAATGAAAAAGTTTTGCATAATATGTGTAATATAAATATATTATTTAAATTGTCAGGGTTCAAAAACAAAACATGAGTTATTAGTTACGGTTAAACCTTAATCCACACTTTTAAAATTTAATACATTTTACAAAGGGTCATTTTAGCAAGATACTGTTTTCTGATACATTCCAAATCAAGGAACAGTCCACGATTTTTTTTTCTTCTTTTTTTCTTGAAGGGAAAATTACTTAAACAACAGCGGTGGGCATACTTCAGGAATAAGTGGAACCTTCTGGAGTTGGCTATCATTTTATTGAGCTGGAGTGCCATGGCCATCTTCATCAGGAGGACCCTGCTTGGAGACCGTGATATGGCCTATTACCAGAACCACAAAGACCAGTGAGACTGACCTTTTCCCTGCAGCTTATGGTTTATTTCAAGCTGAAAGGGTATGACATGAAATGTCAAGCCTGAACTAATTCAGCTTCAGGGCGTTGTTAGAATCACGTTTTCTTTCTGATGCTTGTTAGATTGGCACTACATCTACTCAGGTGCAGTACGGATTCAAACTTATTTTTCATTCATTGCTCCAATTTACATTTTTTGCTTGTGCACACTTTGACTACATTTCAGAGGGAGATATGTATATATTTAGCACATTATGCTCGTGGTTACCCTTGAGAATGGGATGTCACATTAAAACAAATTATATAACAAGATTTGTATTGTTTGTTATAGTTTCCTAACCGAATGTGCATCTTTCCAAAAAAAGTGTCCCGCTTATCAGATTTCAGACTTACTAGCTGTTTCTCCAAAAGGACTTTTGTTTAAACCTCTCAATAAGAGTTTGACTCCCAAAGAGGTCATGTTATGATCCACTGGATCGCGACCCATACGTTGGACTAACTGACTAAACAGTAGATCAGTCAGATAAAGCAATGGCATACTGTTTTGCACAAATGCATTTGTAACGCATTGGTCATCTCTTGGTGCCGTATCCTGTCACTCTACACTGTGCAATCAAAATAAGGGCGGTGAAAGGTATTGAGCTATATTAATACCTTTACTCAGGCAAAGGAGAGAAGTCCTCTTACTGCTGTTTATGTCTCACCTGTCTTTTCTGTGCAGATTTGCCAGTTTTTATGAGTCAGCCATGGCAGACCTGATACTTCAACGTCTGATTGCCTTTCTGACTCTGCTCGCTACGGTCAAACTGTGGCGCCTGCTCAGACTGAACCCCAACATGAACATGATCACAGCTACACTGCAGCGAGCCTGGGGTGACATATCTGGCTTTCTTGTGATCATTGTGATTGCATTTCTAGCTTATTCCATTGTGGTAAGTATCATGTCTATTTAATATTTATTCAGAAAAAATAGTGGTGACTGCACCGTCCTCATGAACTCTATTAATGTTTAATATTTTCTTTGGATCAGCATGTTAAGCAATACATTATCAAAATGACCGCAGTTATCCACATCTGTGTGAGTTGTTGCCACTGAGGGTCATGGTTTCATTTAATATTGTAATTTAGTCTTTACAATATTACAGCATGTAGATGTAGATATACTATTGATCTGTAGTCCATTATTGTCAAAGTTATCTATGTATTTGAAATTGAAAGCCCAGTAGACCGAATTGCTATTGCTAACCTAAGGGATGTGATTTTCTAGTGCAACATGATTTATGGCTGGAGGATATCTTCTTATCATACTCTAGCAGATGCCCTCCTTACCATCATCTGCTTGCAGATAGGTATTTTCAACTATGATGAGGTGGGTGAGATCTTTTTTTTAATTTTGCATGACAAAGTCATTTAATATGAGGACCTACTACTGCATGTCTATCTCTACAAAGTAGGGTTACGCTGATTGACTGTTGATGCACTGTGTGCCAGGTCTTGGACCACAACCTCCTGCTTGGTGGTTTACTGTTTGGTTCCTGCATTATCATGGTTACATTTGTGCTGCTCAATATCCTCATATCAGTGATCCTTGGGGCATTCAAACAGGAACAGATCCATCACAAGGTAAAACCTGTCACAAAACCTCTAAAGCCTGTCATGAGACTGTCTGAGAGCCAAAATAAGTTCAAATGTTTGATTTGTACTGTTATGACAGATACAGTACAGGTTAAGGCAGACACATAGAGTGCGCTGCTGTTAAGATTCATTTTATACCCAAACACAGAAGTCAAATGCAGAAAGTGGAGTGTGGGGTGTAATATTTTGAAAGATGGGGTGAAAAGCTTCAGGCACAGGAGACAGACAAGAGGCTGAGCCAGGTAATTGAACCAGGAAGTCCAGGAGAAGTAGTCCCAGGCATGAAGACACACAGGGGTTGTTTAAAATCACTCGCTCCTTCGCTCACCTCACCCAGTCTCTGTCCAAAGATTTTCTATACAGAGGTATATACAGCAAATCCTTCAGGGAAATGAGAAAACACTTCTAGACAATGAGGCTCATCATTTTTTCAGCACATCCAAAATGCAAAGTGATACATATTGTATGGTCAGTGACCATTGGTTGCACATTACTTTTTCATGGTGGATTATGACATAGCACATGTTGTACAGCGATTTTCATTATACATTTAGACAGCATTACAAAATGGCAAATTCACAAAACATTAGACTATTTAATTATAACTTCCTCATTGTTTCATATTAGATGCATTTGTTTTTACATTGTTCAAAATGTCATTTTTTGGGCTTATCCTGCTGTGGCACCTCTTAAGGTTCTATGAATTTTCTGGAGATGCATCCATTTTGAACGAGGTGCTTAGCTTTCATTGCCTTGGGAAATGTTCAATATGACATATCACGTATGGGTGTCATTCTGGAGCAGGTGTTTGACTCCTTCTGCACAGCATTAAAAAAAACCTCATCACTCTGTCCAAATAATATATGTAAAATATAATAAGATCCATCCTCAAAATGTCACTCTAAAAGACGAAAAATAGTTAGCTTCTTAGTCTCTGTAAGAAGAAATAGATGTCTCTATTTTACACCGCCTAAAAAAATTAAGTCCATATAAACCCAAATCAAGGTTCAAAGGAAATTCTTACATGATTTTTGCTAGGCAGTTGAGTTGAGATTGAACCCTCTCCTCCATATTTGTTGATACTTCCAAAATGACTTTGTCGCCTCTCCGTTCTTTTCAGCCCTCGGAGGAGGAGGAAATTGTTAGACTGTTGCTGAAGAAAATCTGCAGTCTTTTTGGGATAATATATAAAGATTCAATAGATTCCCAGGGATCTGAAATGAGTGACAGCAGGCCCCTGACCCTTAATAACAGGAGGATTCTCCCGGACAGTTCATTTAATGTCAAGCATTTCGAGATATCTGACAACACAGCTAACACTTGATGCCACAACGCTATGTTGTGATGTTTCATATCTCCATAAGTAATGTGCTAATTTGTCAAGTTTATTATTTTTTGCTTGTTCCCTTCTGGAAGGACAGAGAGATGCTGTGCTGCGTTGGGAGCATGCTGTGGTAGATAATTATCATGTACAGGATAAGACTGCTGTTAAGGATAAGATATGCTGATTTGGAAAGCATACTTAGGATGCATGAAAATAAGGTCACACACTTCGATATGCATACAAGTTTCAAAGCACTGAAATGAAACCTGATGGTTTAAATCCTCAAATTAAAAAAATGTAAAAATGATACCTACAATTTAATTTGAATTTGAAGCATGTCTCAAAGCATATTGTGACACCCAAATAAATATACACAACTCTAGGCTTGGTGTAACGCATGTTGGTTGTGTTATATATTAGTTCTTTCATTATATTTATATAACATCTGTGTATATGTATCTATTTGTTGAGCATGCTGTTTGTCTGGTCATTAAAGGAAAATGGTGTTAGTTTTGTTTCTTTTATTCCTGTGATAATGGTGACATGTTTAAAGTGTTGTATTAATTTGTCTTAAACACAGCAGATGATCTGATTTTCAGTGATCTCAAACAAATGTTTGTCTTTGACATGCAAATGATGAGAAGTGATGCTTTGGTTTCACTTGCCAGCTCTGGTTAAGTCACATCATGAAGAATTGATGAATCCTTCCTAAAATGGGCAGAGCTGTTCTTTCATTCCATCACTATGAATCCTGTCTTGGACACGGCTCCTCCTTCGGGACACCTTCACCTACCTGGACTCGATCTCTCCAGAGATCTACACAGAAACCCCTGGACTCACTTAATCGTGAGTGAGGTGACAGGAAAAGCACAGCATCATTCACTCCACCAGTTCCTACCAGCACCACCTGCTTCCCTTCCCCCGTCCATCCTTCCATTTCTTCTCTATCCTTTATTCCCCCCTATGTGTCTGAGGTGTAGCACTGCCCTCCCTGCCACACAAAGATCATTGCGCCCAATAAAGATCCACAAACTAGCTTCCAGGGAGGGCTGGTGATGGTCACACACAAACACTGAAATAATAAAATATTTAGCTGCAAGACTCTACTGCATCAATCTCATACAATGTTGGCACCCTGAAGTGTTAAGCTATGAGGACAAATGCAGACAAAAGAAAACAGGACACACTCAGTCCAATTCTATGTTTGAAAGGCAGATCATTTCATGTTTGCTCCCTTTGCTGGCTCTGGGAAAATCTTCTGCCCTCTCCCTCTGCCAACATCTTCATCTCTTCCATTAATTCCAATCTGTCATACTTTAATTCAATTCAAGCATTCATGCACAGTGCATAGCACTGTGTGACCCCTGTGAGGGAAACCCACACAGTGTAGTGAAAAGCTCTAACTGCTAAACAAATGAGCTATTTTGGTCTTCATTCTCTGGTTTTTCAGATTCAAGCCAAGAGTGAGACATATAGGGAATGCTTATACATGAATCAGTGTAGTGTGGATTTGGTCCTACGCAGTTTTCCTTTCTAGTATACCTTAACTTACCTTACCTTGTGTCATCTTAAACAGACGTTGGAGGGAAAATGGGCCAGATGATTCTATTAAAAGCACAATGACTCTGATGCCAGAGATTGAGGATCTATGTTTCCAGCCTATTATGTAGGCTGCCACTGACATTCTGCGAATTTTATTAAACTTACTCTGCTGAGTTCAGAGAGCGCAGTACAGGAGTTTATTCAGGAGTCACAGTTTCATACAGAACAGCATTTTGTGTCTTTTTCTGTCTGTGGCACTGATGATGTTGCATTGGCATGGAAACAGCCCAGAGGTAATTAAGGTTTTGTATTTGAAAGCCTAGCATAGAAAAACATGAATTCTTCTGAATCACACTGTTAGTGACTCTGAAGATCAGAGTGATAGGTCAAAAAAAGAAAACAAGTAGCCCACTTAGCTTCCACACTTGAATGGACTGAAAGCTGTTGACACTGACAACTGTGTAAGTACAAATAATGTCTCAGGCTGCAGTTAATAGTTTGTCAATGAAGTCAAGCTCTGTGTTTTAAATGATCTTATTGTTTGTCAACAGCAATGTGGCTGCCACACGTTCATCCATTATATCATTTATGGTTGTACTTCCTGATGGAGTCAGTACATAGACCCAGACTCTGTCAAGACTGGGCACTAACACCCATATTGGATTACCTCATCACAAGTACAAAAGTATGAATGTACTCGAGATGCATTTAGCAGTGTGCCAGCATCCTCTGCCACAGTTTAATTAGTCCCAACACAGTCTTAAATAACCAGTCAACCAGGTTTCATTGAGCTTGCATTCCCGTCACAAGGTGAGGTGTGACTCTACATCATCTTTTCCAGTCTGGAAAAGCACACTTTCCAGAAACGCAAGTCAAGTTTTGAAACTAAAACCGATCCGGCAGCAAGCATAGCAAAAGTGATTCATTTTAATATCAACATCCATCAGCGTGGACTCAGCTGGAGGCGTGGAGGGTGGAGCGTTTGTGTTTTGCCAGCTACAAACTGACCTTAGTTGGATGGGATGGAGGGCAATTCATTAACACATGCTTTGGTTATACACTACCAGTCAAAAGTTTGGACACACTTTCTCATTCAAATGAGTTGGAAAGTGTGTCCACCAAATGAATTAGCCGGAAAATCTATGAGAGGTTCTGAATGTTAGCTTTTATATTTCTTGTACTCTGCCTACTGCCTCAGAAACTCAGTTGAATAAGTATTGAAAATGTTAGGATCAGCACTTATTTATACATTGACGAGTGCCAGTGGGTTGCTTATTTGAAAGAAAAGTAGTTATTTACACGAATGGACAACATGATTATACAGCCCTTGGGTTCTACTGCAGTATCAACATGAAAGCAAAAAAATAGGAGGAAAAATGTACAAGTACACTTATTTTCTCAGAATTGCTTTGCTGAACACATCACCAGACATTTTTTGCCTCAAATTGTTGTCAAGTTGATGTGAAAGTCCTTAAAATTATCTCAGATCAGGTTTATTTGTCAATCCTGACGCTGACGGACTCAGACTGGACCCAAATGCAGCCACTGAGGAGGCAGGCAGGAACAGCGAGTCATCATCACTCACAAATCTGTGCACAGCGTTTCTCAGAAATGTTTAGCTTATGATATCTAATAATATTTTGAAAATATAAAAATTCAAATGTTCACTTAAATTAAGCTAAGTTAAGACATGCCCTGGTGCTGAGTGGCCTTCAGCCTCTGCAGCTGAAAACATCAACATCCCTGCAGTGCTGACATTTTTGTTCCCCTTATTTAGTGTTTTACAGCCATTACATGTTGAGGCAGCGGTATAAACCGCACAGAAAATTTGAATAACCCCATGAACTCCCTCCATTTACTTTTTATTACCGCGTGAATCAGAATATTCTATAAATCTTGCATCACAATTAAAATACAGTTAATGGCTGCGTGCTGTTCTGTGTGTGCATATGTCTTCCTTCTGCTTTCAGGAGCTTTCAGATATAAATGAATGCAGATTACATTTTAAAATTGAATGATTTTAATAATGTTTTTATTTTGATAATTTAGCATTATAATTAATTAACTCAGTGGAAAAATTATTACACTTTTGTAGTGTAGCTGGAGTACCAATTCATGAAGTCAAATTACATGTGATCCATTTGCAGCCCAATGCCTTCCATCATAATTTGTGATGTCTCCGTGTTTGCCAAATGAAAGAGCTGTTCCTATGGAGCAACCTTTCCTTGTCAAATGTTCATTCATTACATATTATTTCCACAACATTATAGCTGCCGGAGCCCTCTGTCTGCTGAGCTCACTGTAATGTGCCGTTGTGTGAGTGAGCCATAACATTCATATACATTCCTGTTCACTCATTCAGCGTACTGTTGACTCAGTCACTTCACTTAGTGAATACATACATTAACAAGGATTTATTGGACTGGCTATTTTATATGACATTCTCCATGGATGTTTCCAGGATGACAATCAAACACACAAAAAGTGTAAAAGCTTAAAAAATTACAAAAAATTATTTCCATGAACTGACATAATCTCTTCATGTCCTGTGTTTTTTTTTTTTAAAAAAAAGCTTTGCTTGTCTGTCCACTCTTGATTATGTTTCTTCTGAACAAGAGTTTTCATTAAAATGTGACAAGAAATCATAAGAATTGCCAATAGTGGTCTCCTCCATGTGTTTATCTGCACAGAATGCAAGAGGGAAATGTCAAAAGCTGCGCTCAATTATGATTATCTATTGACTACTGCTTCTGGATTCAAGCCTGATATTTTGATAGCTTATCCACACCAATCAGATGAGATTTACAAGAGTCAAAATCTATGATTGAGAGTTGCAAATACATTAACTTTAGCAGAGTTTTAATTGTGGTTTTATTTTTCAACGAGGTTGCCACACAATGTGGACAGGCCACCCAATTGCAGGGTGGTTAATTTTTTTCTTTCTTCTTCTTTCTTTGCTTTCCTTTTCTTTTCTTTTCTTTTCTTTTTTTTTTTTGACCATATTCCTAACATCATAAAGTATGTGTGCAAAATGCCAAAATGGGCTCTCAGTAAATGGATTTTCAGGTTTTTGGCATAAAGCTGTCAGCTGAAAGCAGCCTTTACATCATCAGTCCCCAAGCACCTTTCAAGACCTCCTTTATATGCTACCTGCAAATCAAGTTGTCATTTTAGATCACTATTAGATATAATCATTATGTAAATACCTATTTTAAAGTTTCTAATGAAGGTCAATGTAATCAGCTTACTGGACTCTTTGTGTAGCTTGCTTTATATGAAGGTTGATTTTTGCTGAATTTAAATCAGCCATTGTTCGAGATTTTTCTTAAGAACCGGGAAAGTTGCTGCTTTTATTGTGTGTCTTGCTTTAATATAACTTACAGCAACTTTCCCAGAAGCTTTGTGTATTTTCAAAATAAATGTCACATTCTACCAAGAGGTCAGGCTCTTTCTTGACTTGCTTTGAGGCTCTCGGACCCCACAACACCATTCCGCCCTTCCCTCTGACGACCACCAGCAACATCTTCGCATCCAGTCTTCACACCAGATGAATTAAGACTTCAGGGAACCTGTCAACAGACAGAGTACTAAAGTTCTAAAAGCCTGTGCAGGGCGGCTGTTATGCCTAATTGGAGTATATGCCTGTTTAATTGAAAGTTTTTATTGATATTTACTACTATGTGGGAATGTTATTATTGCAACAATAACACTGTTTGTCTGTTATTGTTTTTCTTTCACTTGGCAGAGTGCCCCCCAATTATTTTGTAAAGCTTTGTGCAATATTAAAATGCTTTTCATTTCATTACATTCATAATGAAATACCCATGATGTTTGAGCTATTATTTTTGGTCCAATCTGGTGCAGTTCAAGCCTTAACAACCAGGCAAGGCTGTACAATTGATATTCCACAAAGACGATTAAAATCAAGTTTGTGATTTTGTTAACTTACTCATGAGCAAAACACCTTAGCTATTCATTTTCACCTTGGAATGGCAGTGATATGACTCATGAAAGCAGCTGCAGACAGGCACAGGTTCACTGGTAGTTAATTAAAGAAACAGTCCTATCAACGTTTGGAGAGTGGACCAAAATGGACCCAGCTACAGTAGAGTTTCCATGAGTCAGAGTCAGAGTCAGTGCGCATCATTAAAATTGTCTAGTCAAGAATTCACAGCAATTTAGGCTGGAAAAAGAAGTAGGCCTTTGATTCACATAAAACAAACAGGAATAAACGACTAAATGAAGTGAATAAAAAAGCAGAAATCAAACTGGGAATTCTTTTCATGTCACAGTGTCAGTATAATGTATTCATATCCACAATTAAAGGTGAGGAGAAGCGTTGCACACCCAATTAGCCCTGAGTTGTGGGTTCAGGTGCTACCTTGTTAATCCTTCAGTGTTGTACATCTACTGTGTATGTTTGAAAGTCAAGATATCTCAGTGAGGTAAATATGAATCATTTGAAGTCAACATTATGAGGCATTATGGATGAATCTGTCCTCTTTCTCAGCGTGTTAAGGACTTGTCTAATTGTGTTGCTTTAATTGGTTGGATGTTCACTCAGTCATGACATCCGGCATGTGCAAAATTATTCCATCAAAGCCATGAAATTGTATTAGTGACGGGATGTGTCACATACAGGGTACAAAGTAGTACAGTCAACATCCGGCGTCCCATTTTTCAGCGGGTTGGCTGATGAAGAGATGCTGCTGCAGGATCCATTTTGCCCTCATGCAGGTCCTTCATCACAGTTGTGAGACAAATAGTGAGAAAATACACAGCTGTAATTCATAAGCCCCCTGGAGATGAAGAGCTAATTTACATGCCAGTTTTCTCTTTCATGACTGATACCTCAGATTACACTGACTTGCATCTCTCTTCCAAGATGTCATACTATCTTCAGATCCAAGACACATTAACTTCATCCAGGATATGAAGTCGCTAGATTCATGTGACTTTTTCATGCCCTGCTTACCTGGTGGCAGATCCCTGATGATCTTCCATATGGACTATTGTCCTGCTGCGCTTGGTGCTTTTGGTTTCATGAACTCAAATTAAACATTAATACTTAAATTCAAACTCCATAGAGGAGGTGTACTTATGCATGTGTAAACTCCTTCGACAAACTAATGAGGGCTTGATTCCAACTTAGCGCTGCAACAGTTGACAACTAGAAACTCCTTCTC
The DNA here is from genome assembly GCF_900963305.1 of Echeneis naucrates. Taxonomy (NCBI): domain Eukaryota; kingdom Metazoa; phylum Chordata; class Actinopteri; order Carangiformes; family Echeneidae; genus Echeneis; species Echeneis naucrates. Next base: position 16,812,218 of record NC_042531.1, on the reverse strand, counting down.
GGCAAAAGACATGATGCAACCGTTGATGTGAAACAAAAAGGCTGTTGTGTTTGGGTCCATTTTCATATGCAGTCTATGGCTTCAAAAGAGGACTGCTCAGTCATACCACTGTAACACAATTCATCTTCACAATCAGCTCTGAGTCGGTAATGAGCAATTGATTACTGTACAGAAAACTAATGATATTATTGAAGACCTTTCGAGTGAGGACAGGTATAAGAAAGCTGCACCTTCATCCAAATACTCTTCATCTATACATTATATAGTTTTTGTTCCCTTTTTAAATTAAGAAAAGTGTTGCAAATGTGTTGCTTTTTAGTGTGTGTGAATATTTATTCACTAAATGTATACGCTAAGTTGTTTTGGGGAGGGTGGAAAATAAAAATTCTCTCAGTGGAAAGCAGAATTTTAACAGCAACAGCTTTGTCACAATACTACCTTTAGCAATAGAAGAAGTCACATCTGGACCTTCAACAATAAATCCGATCTTTAGTTTTATGCTGTCGTTGTTACTTATATGTTACACACATGCAATGGTGTCATTTGCAACATAGGCATAGTAGAAATAATATTACTGCTTGTTGTCGAGAATTTAGTGCCACAAAGCATTCAAATGACATATGGTTAGGTGCTTGGATAAATGAACTGGTGTCTTGAGATAATATGAGATACTTCACAAGAAAGCTAACTTATAAGAGGTAATTCATTCTTCTAACTAAAGACCTTCAATAAATGGTCTTTTCATTTGCAAAGTAGGATCTTGGGCAATGATGCACTACAAGACAAGAGGTCATAACACACTCTCTGGTGCTATGTCAGACTGAAGGCAGCGGTGAGTCATGATCCATAAACAATTGGGCAGGACAAGCTGGTTAGCTGCTTTTTGCCATTAGAGACAATTCGTGCCCCAATTGATTCCTCTTGAGTATGAGGAAAAATGTGTAATTTACTCTGCAGTGGATGTTCAGAGGGGATGCTCTGATGGTTGTTCAAGTAACCAACTGCTGCAGGAAAGGGTGGTCTTTAATGAAAGACTCTTTGCTGGTATATTGTTAAAGTTAGCAATTCAGTACTCACTTTAATATAAATTTTCTCTCCACTTGTTGAGACTAAATCCTCTGCAGAATGTAAAGATTCTGACTCGTATATCCAAAGCTCAAGTCCAAAGCTGGAGTCCTACAATACCTACTTACTTTTCAGCAACCTACATCCCCCACAAACGAAAGAAATCCATGAAAAATGACTTACATGTGCTTAATTATCCAGAGTCTTACCAGAGCAGGACAGACCAATGGAGCACAGATTCCAGATATGCAAGTCGTTGCTATATAAGATGAAGAACATTACTTCAAATACTAACCTTACAGCAAATGAAATGCCATTTGTCCTGCTTACAATGTAAACATATTAAATACTGACATAAAATGGAAATTTTTGTAATTACATATTATTCAAATAAGACTCAATATGTGGATAATAGTAATGTACAATGTGGCCTTAATACTACTTATAGCACTTGATATTAATATTTTATAGAATATTGTATAAATTGTGTTTATTTCATTACATTTTTAACAAATAATACAATAATATTACTTGTGGATGTCTTCTTTATCTGCAATTCATTCATCATTCCAGCTGCAAGAGACACAAATAATGTAGGCAGGAAACAGACTCATGCCAAAAGACAAGGTTATTACAGGAAAGGGGGTAAACTGACAGCAATTACTTGGCGCTGATTGAAAGTCTGTGCACAGAGCAGCAATTAAAGCTCATGCAGGGCTTGTTTTTTGTTTGGAAACCTGCCACGCTGCTATTAAAAACATGCCAAAATATAATCTAGGTTGTTAGGTGAATGCAGCCTCCACCTTCTCTTTAGTGTTTGTCTCATTTTTCTTAACTCGTCCTGCAGCTTAACTCATCGACTGCATCACTTTAACAACCCATAGTGACATCTACTGTAGCCTACAGCATGACACTTACCAGACACAGTACTGTATCACACTTTAATTTTTATGCTTACAACACCACCTTAACACAACATATCATTGAACTTGAAGTGTGCTCGGGGTGGGGACCAAACGCTTTATAAATGGACTTAAAGAGACCCAACAGATCCCCCCATCAGCAAGCACTTGGCAACAGTGGCAAGGAAAAACTTCCTTTAAGAGGCAGAAACCTCAAGCAGAACCAGGCTCGGGGGGGGCGGCCATCTGCCTCGACCGGTTGGGTTGAGAGTGGGAGAGAGAGAGAGACACACACACAAGGGGGGGCAAAGTTGGTTAGAGTAGGGAGAGATGAGAGCAGGAGAAGGGGATGTCCAATACAGGTGCAAGAAGGAACATATGATACTGTTCATAGAAATATGGGAGCAGCAGGCGTTGTGATGAGTCACCACCTGCAGGATCAGGACAGGGAGAGAGAGGAGAGGAACTGGGAGAGACAGAGACTTCAGGAAAATATGGTTAATAAATACAGTACACATGCTTAGAACTGGGAGGAACAGGGATTTCGTAGAAGAATGGTTATTGATATGTCGGCACATGCAGGAGGGAAGGAGAGAGAGAGAGGTGCTCAGTGCTTCCCCCAGCAGTCTAAGCCTACAGCAGCATAGCTAAAGACTCAATGAACTTTAACTTTTTAACTATAAGCGCTGTCCTATAGAAAAGTTTTAAGTCTGGTCTTGAAAATTGCTAAAGAGTCCGCCCCCCAGACCGATACTGGAGGAGGAGCCTGATAACTGAAAGATCTGCCTCTATATTTACCTCCATCTAGAGAGGGGAGTGGCCTACTGGGACTGTAAGGAACTATGAGCTATGATGAGAGATATGATGGAGCTTGGTCAGTTGTCTAAATTCCATCCCCTTTGGTTATAGAGTTGATTAAATCATAAATTAGGGCTAATAAAAAAAGGGGGGGAAAGAACACACGCTGGAATGTCTAAAGCCAACATGTGTGTTGATCTTTTGTGTTGTGCCTTTTTTAAATTATAGTTGTTGTCGTTGTTGTTGATTTGTTTGGTTGTAAATTCTGTTTGAAGTATTATTTAATGAAAGTAAATTGTGTTTTAATATTGTGGTTTACTTTCTTATTTAGGATTACATTTACTGAACTTCAAATCCATCAGTATCGTGAGGAGATTCCTTGTGAATTAACAAGCTCCATTTAGCACCAAAAAGTGCTATTCACCATATTGGATTTCAGAAAAATTCTGATGTTGCAGCATTTAATTAAGTGCCACTCTATACTTAGAAATTAACAGGAACTTATTCTTTGCCCTTTCTCAAGGGTGCTGTGTAGGTGGTGTAAGAAACACATTTGGAGATAATGGCACTGTTACATAAAATTTCATGAGAACATGCTTGATTATCAGATCTTTCTTTCATTTACATATTCATGTGTTCAGCAGCATAAAAGCTTGTATATTTTGAACTCCCTTGCTGAGTAAAGATAAGACACAACAAATTCATTCCAAAGTCTATGCTCACAATAGTGCCCTGCCTCTTGCACAGACACAAATTACAGCATGCATAGCTAATATAAAAGCTATAACCATAAACAACTGCATTCAGTCCAGTTCAGTCCACTTCAGCTTAGCCTTTAAGGTGTAAAGATCACCTCTTTGTAGCTTTCCTCACATCTATGAGATCATCAGATTCCTTGTGTTCATCACACTGGTTGAAAGTGAAAGTCTGTCCTGAAATATGTCCAGCGATATGTTCAGTTCTTCTGCCTCATCTCAACACTGTTGTGTTGTCTTGAAAAGTCCCGATAGCCGATAGCTCCCTTTAGCAGATTTAGGGCTTTGTTTTTCTTTGTTTTCTGTTCATCTTGGTATACTTTATGGTTTATTTTCCATTAGTTGCCCTATTTAACTGCATATTGTTGGACATTTATGTTCATACATTATTTGGTTAGTAGTAACACCTTTAATCACCAGTTGAGGAAAGCTCAAAGCTCAAAGTTTCAGTGAGTCAGTGTTAAAACACTGGGCTGCAAAAACACAATTATCCATTTACTGTGAAAGTTAGATGGAAAGTTTTTACACAGAGGACCCTCAGACCCTCCCGGTGACCCTACTACCCCCACCCACAAAGGCGCCTCCAGAGAGGTAACAGTAAATTCAACCCAACATATGTTTACTTACAATCCATTGCTGCTGATTGTGGGGGAAAATATTTGCTGTCTTTGTACTCAGGTGGAGCTCGTTGATGATGAGATGCTTTCTTTGTCTCGTCATCAAGACCAACGCTGCAGGTACACTTTTTCCCTCTTCATAATTATGTCATTTAATCAATAACCTGTATTAAGAGATGGAATGTGCACACTAAGCAGTATGCTTAGTATGCTTCAGGGCTCCTTATCTTAAAATGAATGAATTGCTGTGATGCTTTCATACAGGAAGAATAAAACCCTCCTTTTGATGAGCCCTTACCGTCCACATCAAAGCAAGCAAGGAGACAGATATAAATAGTTTTATTTCATAAGGATAGTCAGTGTGATGTTGATATTATTTTAAATTGAACCATAAAAAGAGCTAGTATGTTTCTATGCTAAAGCCACTGTTTTCGTGGATTTAATTTGTTTCAGGTGAGTGCTGGAACTGTGAGAGCAATTTCCAAAAGAAATCAGAATCAGAATAAGAATCAGAATACTTTATTGAAATTGTTTGGAGGCTGTTTGGAGGTTGATACAGGAAAAAAATGGATGAACAAAAAACTAGAGCACAAGAAAAATGTAATTCAGTCATTTATTTTCTTTGGCATTGCAAACAATAACACAAAATTGACACGCTATTTTTGTTTTATTTTTTACAGGAATGGGAGAAAAGAAATTGAACCAGTGAAACAAATCAAAGAAACAAACACTTTGTACTTAACTAAAAAATATTTTGACGATGGTCTCTCTTACAAACCTCCCTGAGGGGTAAACAACGGTGATGGGGTCTACAACATCAGAGAGGAAGGGGCTTAAAGAAGAGGTCCTCTCCTTCCTGGTGCTCGCTACATTATATGGCATGATGATGCTCACGCAAATTATCCTGCAATCCTGCTCTGGGGCCACCCTCAGCCTACGCAGACAGGTAAAGCGGACCTTGTTGACCCCAGAATTCCTCTCAATCATGACCCTGGTTTTGGAGAGGGTGACATTTTACTGGATTTGTAGCTCTAAACCAGGGTCAGGATAGGGGGTTCATCAAGTACAGGCGCAGCCCCCGTCACCCAGCGGCAATCCACTAAACTGCCCTAAAGTTAAAAAGATTAGCATCATATAACACAGCTTAAAAACACAATGAAGAGACCATCAACTGATGGTCACATGTATTCTGCAGGGGCATATGAGTCAATGCTGCTCATATTTCAAGTATGACAGTGTTGTTTAGCAGGCTACATTTAGACTGATTAATTCAAAAGAAAGATGCAAGTAATGCAAATGTAAGCTTGAAGCATTATGTATGAACTGGCTGAGTTTAAAAAGTTTATTGTGCATTGTAAATAGTATTATAAGATGCATACTACCTGAATGCTGAGGCTATGGATGGACCTGCCTCATTGTCACCCAGACTTGTGAAGGGAGGGAGGAATGTGGGGATAATCAATAACGCTGGGGAACCCTGTGAAGGGAGCAAGCTGCATTTAATATGCAACCGTAGGCTCATAGGGTGTAGCTTAAATTATATTCCTATTATGTAATTTAGCTTACCCACTATCTCATAAAGTCCCTCCTTCATTGCCTGCATGGGCAGGAGGGCAGGAAACGCCACAAAGGCCTCAGCAGCCCTCTGAGGGCCCTGGCCCCCTTGTGGATAGCCCTACGGCACGTGTTCTTGCTGAGATTCTCAGCATCGCCAACAGTATACATGAAGAAATAATTTACACTTAATTTTTGCATCATTTTTGCCCTGTAATCAAAGACTGCTTCCCTGAATAAGTGCAGTTTTGCAATCCCAGAGCGGAGAGGTGTAATCAGAGAAATCAGGGTGGGGTGGGACATCACCTTGTATGTTTCCCATCTATTAGTGTACACATGAGCACATGGGTTGTTACCCCTAGTTTCTATGGAAACATGATGGTAGATTTGTGGTAAAATTTCTCAGTTGAATCAAGGTAAAATATTCACAACATTTATTTTGTAAATTTCTACTACGTTTCAACTTTTTTTATATATATGTATACATTTTCCCTGTTTTACTAAGCAACCTCCTCACACGTTTTAATAATTTAATGTACAATCAATGAATTGGCTTTCTTTTGTAACCAGGCGCCTGTCTTGTTTCAGTTGCTGAATTTGTACAACCTTTCAAGTAACCAGGGTGTCTGCCCAGGTTCACACAAGATATTTCCTGGGGTGAAATTTTCCAAGTGGAGTAGCCAGGTTCAGGTGATTTCTATTCTCGTAGGCACCGGCACAAAGACATTATGTGCTAATTTAGATCTACAGTGTACTGCAGCTTTTCAAAGAACACACATGTTCAGAAAGAGAAACTGGATGTTCCTGTAGCGGCTGTTGTACTTTACATTGGCATTTCCATATCATTTATTCCACTGAGCAGATGAGCGTTGTATCTCCCTGTATGACTGCCCAACAGGGATTATATTTGTTTTCCATCCCTGGGCTCCAATTAACCTCTCCTCTGAGACGCTCAACTCTGACACACCACGAAGTGGATTATATCATCGAAATGAATTAAACAGCACAATGGGGGAGAGGTGGAATGGAGTCTCAATTACACCCATAACCTTTAGGTAGGAATCAGCAGAGCGTGCAGATCTAACTAACTAACACTCAACACTCCCCATTGGATGTGGAAGCATCAGCAACATACAAAAAGGGCTGACGCTCCTAGGCACTACTGTTCCCCATACTTATTATTTATTTCTTATTCTTCCGCCAAATTTCAGGGCAAAACTCATCCTGCAGCTTTGAGAAAATCGCGCCAAAATATATGTCAAAACGTGCAAAACGTACTTTGGGAAAACAAAGTTATTCTGAAAGAACCAGCCAAAATTTCCAATTGGAAATGAATTGGAACTAAAAATAAATAAATGAATAAATAATACCCCAAAACCTCACCTATTTTGTATTTTGTATTTTTACCTAGAAATGTCATCCAAACTTAAAAACGTAAAACTTGCGCTTTTCCTACATAAGAAGTAAACTTATCAAAGGGGGAGTCCAAATCACTTTTTGGTCAAAGCTAGAGTGGAGCTGAGTGGGAGAGGCATGAAAAATAACCATCATCTCCATTTTTAACGGCCAAGCCGTAAAAAAGGAGACAGATCGCCAGCCACGCCTGCGTCATGTAATCCAACGTTTTATTCTGAAGACTCTCTGTCTTCGCACTGAGTTTATGCGCTCATTTTATGGAGTATCTGATTCAAATAAAGAATAAGAATTTAATTTTGCATCATATCCGCTACATTACCAAACGTTTAATCACGAGATGAAATCCTTGTTTTTATTTGTTTATTTTAATTCTATCAGGCACGTCAGTGGGCAGACCTTAGAGGACCCGATGCCTGTGAGCGTTTTCAATTTTGACGACATAGTTGAAGTGTCTCAACAGATGAACCAGAAAGTGTCCAGAAAAGCGCAAAAATATGATCGTTTAACGTCACCCATCAGTTTTCATCAGTTCTTCTCCGATTATGAGATCTCGACGGGCGTCTGGGACGTTAGCGGAAGGCTACATTAAGGACTGTTGCCATGGTGAAGACGCCAGCTGAAGCCGGTGCTGAAGTGAGCCCTCACAGCGGCAGTCCGAGCTGGAGATCCTCCGTTAGCACCCAGACTGATCCCACCCTGGATGTAAATGCAGTTTCCCCGTGAGAAGACACTTGATTGCTCTATATTCTAACATTAAACAATACGTGACAAAATAGATTTTTCCGATGTAATGTGGTTCTCAACCAAGCATTAATTACAGTCATGAGGTTATTCAGAGAAGTGATGGTCTGTTTCAATGGCAAAGAAGAAGAAAGACTTATATTATTATTGATACAAATTGATTGATTGATTGAACATACATACTGAACATACTAGTTGGCCCAGCAGACTGTAATCACTCTTTATTTCTTTGGGATAACAATGACTCAGTGGACAAGAAAGGCCGATATGGGAATGTACTGTCAACGTGGAAAATTTTAAAATGTGTGTATATGAAACCAAAACAGATTTATTTATATAGTGCCAAATCATAACATCAGTTACATCAAGGTACTTTACACATACAGCAGGTCTAGACCAAACTCTTTATAAAATAATTTAAAGAGACCCAACAGATCCCCCCATCAGCAAGCACTTGGCAACAGTGGCAAGGAAAAACTTCCTTTAAGAGGCAGAACCAGGCTCGGGGGGCGGCCATCTGCCTCAACCAGTTGGGTTGAGAGTGGGAGAGAGACAGAGAGAGAAACACACAAGGGGGGGCAAAGTCCAATTAACCTCTCCTCTGAGACGCTCAACTATGACAAACCACAAAGTGGATTATATCATCGAAATGAAGTTGGTTGGGTTGAGATAGGGAGAGAGACATAGGGAGTAACACAAGGGGGTGGGGGGCGCAAACTTGGGTCGAGTAGGGAGAGATGAGAGCAGGAGAAGGGGATATTCAATACAGGTGTTCATAGAAATATGGGAGCAGCAGGCGTTGTGATGATTCACCACCTGCAGGATCAGGACAAGGAGAGAGAGGAGAGGAACTGGGAGAGACAGAGACTTCAGGAAAACATGGTTAATAAATACAGTACACATGCTTAGAACTGGGAGCAAAAGGGATTTCGTAGAAGAATGGTTATTGATATGTCGGCACATGCAGGAGGGAAGGAGAGAGAGTGAGGTGCTCAGTGCTTCCCCCAGCAGTCTAAGCCTACAGCAGCATAGCTAAAGACTCAATGAACTTTTTAACTATCAAATCAAATCAGTATAAGCTCTGTCATACAGAAAGGTTTTAAGCCTGGTCTTGAAAATTGCCATGAGCCCTTTGTGAAAACTGGGGGCGCTACAGTATCAATGTAATGACAAGCAATTTCTCCAAAGCAGAATATGATTAGGGTGACTTTTGAAGACTAGAAAATAAATCACATAGACTAAAGCCCCCGTGGCACTCAATATTTCCCTGGAATTTTCCAGTTTCAATTACTGTGCTCATCTCAAGCAGCTTTACACCCACAACCCCATAGAAGTGCAAATAAAATGAAGCATTGTGGTTTCACAAGTGGCTTTTGGTGACCACATCGGCTCACATTGTGACTGGACACAGCTGGTTGGCAGGAGTGCAGCAACAGTTTCATTAAACCACACGCAGAAATACAGAGGCAACATAACAGAGTTTAAAACCATTGCCTGCTCAACAGCAGTATATAATTTCATGATGGGCACAATAGAACAGGCGACAAAATGGGAAAGCAAATGCAATGTGTCATTCCCTTTGTTTTTGGTTTTAGTTTTGACAGAAACTTTTTCACACTTGACACTACAGCCATTGTGATTATTTTAATGTCGGGCCAAGCTTAAAAACAGGTTTTGTCACTTTGAAGGGCACATGACGTCCCAGCTAGAATATATTCGCAAAGACACTTGTTGAAAATATTAAACATTTATTAGCAGTTAACAGCGAGGAGGGAGAAAAAAGAAAGATGAATGAAGAAGCATATATCAGAGTAGGTAAAACAACAAGCTACAGTTTAAAAGGAGTCTTTTCCAGTCTGATTTTGTAAAGGCTCTGCAAGAGCAGGAGAGGCAAAGGAATAGATTATTTTTTTATAACAAGCACTGTGTCAAATTCACTGACAAACATGCACAAAGCGGACATACAGTAAAACCATTTACAGTCCTCCAAATGCAACCCCTGACAGTAAACACAATAACGGATCATCAAAAATAGAAACTCTCATGATTTCAATGCTGTTTTAATGAGCTATTTAAAAAATTGGATATTAGAAATGGCAGCAGTTCAAGGTAGTACATTTAAAATAAATAAATAAATAAATTCTGCGTGTGTGTGTGTGTTCTCTGGAGAAATGAACATCATTTCATCTTGATCTGACAAAAGTCAAAAAGTTGCTTTATTCCAACAGGCGATGTTTCTCTTCACAAAATACATGAATCGTCATAATGTGATCTTACAACTGACAAGCATGCACATTACATCAGTTTTTCAACAAACTAAAAAAAAAAGGATTTATCTTTCATTTCCAGGATGTATTCTCCTCTTACACAGATGACAGACACTTTTGATGAGATTAAACCAACAAGAGAACTAGAAACTTCAGAAAAAGGCCAACATCACTGTTTTCATTTTAACATGTGAGTCAATGAGGATCGACTTTCTTTTGGAGACAGCCCATTTCCACAGTAGCTGAATTTCCCAGCCTCAGATTTTCAGCCCAGTGGATGCTGGTCAACAGAGGGCTCGATGGTGCTGCGCTCCTCCCTGAGGAAAGCACGTGTTTCTGTTTAGTCAGTAATTTGAGTTCTTTTTAAAATACAAATTACAGACATGTAGCCATTTCCCAGCTCTGTGTCATTTCTAATCCTGTGAAGGTGATATAGACGGAGAACAAGCTAACATCTCTGCAGCTGAATTTGTGATAAAATGATTTATTTATTTCATTATTCATCTTTTTTTTTCAGCTCAGTGGGCTGCATTTTCTCTTCAGAACTTTAGTTTGGACTTGACACCCCTACCTTCTACAAATTTTGCATCATACAAACACTTAGCCCCAAATAAGGCAGCACTACGTTTCAGTGCCTGCATCTATGTATTTTTCCTTCGGTTGCTGCTAACTGGCCTTCCAATTTTCTAACACATTCATAATGCATTTGTTTGTATTTTAATTTCTTATTCTTGGAGTGGGCCATGACTTTTTTCGATGTTTTGTGTGCAGTTCAACATTTTATTTACTTTAGCTTTCCTCTTCAGAATTTGAATTGCGTGAAGCTGTGGTGGGTTGACACAGTTCCATCCACAAAACAGTCCCTTACTCTCCCAAGCCTTCATTGGCATTAGACAGCTGCTACAGTGTCTCCTCCTCATCCTCAGCTGTTGCATTTATATTTAGAACAGTCAGATTTTCCTTCAGTGAGATATCGTCTACTTGCTTGGGTCCGCTGTCCTCCGGTTCTTCAGGTATGGATGGGTCTGAGTTACTGATGACATAACCTGGAAGAGTGGCGTGCATGACAATCACAGGGGGGGCCGTGCTCTGGTAAGCCCGACTTGAAACAAGAGTGGTTGAGCGGGTGGAGGGCCCAGCCCCAGCCAGGTGGGACTGACTGCTGGTGCTGTTGTTGTTCATGCCGACAACCACTGAACCGTAACGGTAGCGGCCACAAACCACTGGGCCCTCCCACTCAAAGGCCAGGTTCCAGCGTGTCCATGTTTTCTTTATCTCTGTCTGGACCTGCAAGGATGGGAATCACAAAATAATATTATGTTTATATTTTCACACAGCAAAATAGGTGTCTAAGTTATCATGATTTGGTGTTGCACTGTAATTTTAGAGTGTTGATGGTTTACAATCAATCCCAAATATAATTTAATATAAAGTAAATGCAAAAAATTGTTTGTGTTTATTTTTTGTTTTTTGTTTTTTTTTTTTTTTGAGAAAAACTGTGGAAAATTGTGGAAAAAACATCATGACTTTATGGTAATCTTTGAAAGCATCACATTCTCTATCAATCTCAGGGAGGAAAGTCTCAACTCGCCTAAGCTTATTTTCTGGATCATAATCAAACTGCATTGGCTCAGAGAATAAAACAAGCCTGGAAAACAGTTTAATGCTGCACGCAGCTACAGAGTAAGGTGTTGATTGTAAGACCTCACAAATAATCAGTCATTTTATTCAGTGGTAGTAACAAAGTGATGCACCACAGAGCTCCAACTCAACACACAAAAAAGGATTTGACAACTTTTGAGCTTTGAGAACAGATTGTTCTGCCGCGGAACAGAGTGCTCCGCAGGATTCAGAAAAATAGCAAAACTTCAGATTGCCTGTTAAAAACTAACTTATCAGCTATTAGAGGAATGAAGAGAGAGCGTGAACAATTCCATGGTAGCACTTTCTATTACATTTGAGATGGTAAAAAATTTGGTGGAAAATTTACAAATATGTCAGCTGCATCATGTTTTAACTTCAAGAATCAGACCCTTCATTGTGTGTATATTTGCTTTAGTTTTGTAGCGTTTGAGTTCCTTCTGTGTGATGCAATAGAAAAAACTGACCTCTCCGTTGCAGTAGCAATAGATGATAGACACAAAGAAACCCTGGAAAACAAGGTTGACTCAGATAAGCTCAGATCACAGCAAAATTCAAATGTACAAAAGGCATCAGATGACAGCCATGGTTTATAAAATATCATTTGTATCTGAAATACAACACTAATACTGTCTTCCATTAAATAAAGATGATGAGGAGGTTTCAATACCAAATCAAAAGTTCAAATTTTACACCCAATATTCCTACGACGGGAACAGGGAAGATACTACTACAGCATACTGTAACAGTGATAGGCATAAAGAGGGAATTATTTGATATAAAGCAATAATATAGGAGGTGGTTGTGATAGTCGCAACCATATCAAACCAGGGAAACCTTTTTGTCGATAGATAATAGATAATGATGCTAGATGTCTAGTTCACGTAGATTAAGCCATTTGGATTTCGTAAGATGTCAGATCAATCTACGACTTCTACAAGGATTGGAGAAAACTGCAATTACTGATTCTTCCTGCCATACATTCATTTGTTTCTTTCACAAATGCCACAGAGAAAATTTGATGAGATGATTTTAGCACCTGGACACTTTCCACTCCTTTATGCCTTTCCTCCATTCCGAAATTTCTTGCACAGAACATCTTCATCAGAGCAGTAATATATAACCATTGTTCAATAACCTTTTTACAAAATCTGTCGAGGTTTTGCAGATGATGAAAAATGTCTAATAAATGACCTAACAGACTGATGAATAGAGCTCTTCTGTTCTTCCTGCTTTGCCAGCATCCATTATAGTACATGAGTTTTGAGTAGTGAAAGTATAATTTCAATATTTTTCACAGATGTTGGGGCTTCAGACAGTGAGTGATAGAAATTTTATTGTCTTTCTGGTGACTGACACTGCGGTGACTCCTGTTTTTGGCTTTCATTGGCATAGAGCCCTCTCACAAAAGACCCATGTGGACTTTGTATGATGTGCTTGTGGAATGGGTAAATTCAATTCTTCTCAGATGATTACACATGTGACGCGCATCTTACTCGCCGGAATCTGCCTCTTCAATAACTATGATCAGCACAGTGGCATCGCGGTTAGTGGCTACAACAAGTAGGTCGCAGGTCCCGTTCCCGTTCTGGGGCCTTTTTGTGGAGTTTGCATGTTCTCCCTGTGTGGGTTTCCTCCCACCATCCAAAGACATCATGTTTGGATTAACTCTACTCTGACTCTAAGTTGTCTGTGGGTGTGAGTGGTTGTTGGTCTCTGTCTGTCTCTGTGTGTGGGCCCTGTGATGGACTGGTGACCTGTCCAAGGTGAGCTGGGGTTGGCTCCAGCACTCCCAGCAACCCAGCAACAGATAAGCAGTAGAAGATAATAGAATGACAGAGTTTTGGACAAAACAAACATGATGCCTTTATGCATCTATGGAGACAATTATTCCATGAGAGAAAAGGGGGAGGTGCGGACACGCCTGACAGCCAGCAGCAGCTTCTGGGGAATCTTTCCCGCTTTTTTTTTTTTTTTTTGTGGGGGGGGTTTCTTCTCAACCTGATTTAGAGTGTTGGGTTTTTTCATTTTTCTTTTGATAGGAAGGGGGATGAGTTGGCATGGCTGGCCCAGTAACTTTTCATCTATTGTTCTCTCTGGCTGGGATGTCCATCTCCTTATCAGTTGTTTTTCTTTACCCTTTAAGTATGACCGATTTGTAAAGTAAAGTAAAACTAATGTTTTTTGTTAAACTAGGGGTCTTGACATCCTTGTCATGATTTGGTCCCTTGGTCTCAGTCGAGATGGAAGGATGCTTCCAGTGTTAAAGGATCACTGAGCGCACTGAAAACACGACATATTAATGCCTGTTGATCAAAGCAGCATTTGCTGCCACAAATGAACAGTTGCCAGGACAAATATTCTCATTAGGTGAATAGAAATGTAATCCGGGGGAACTAAATTGCCTGCAAATGAATTTGCACACATAAAATAGTTATACTTGTGATGGGTGTGTCTACTGCGGGACACCATAATGCCCTTTCATTTTATGTTAATTTGCCTTTACGCCACATCCCATCTCTCCATCAATAAACCTTCCAGCTGTTCATGCAAAAGATGATTACATATTCTGAATTAATCTAAGCACTGTCACAGCTAATCTATGTAGCACAGCATCTGTGTACACTGGTTTTCTTTTTCAATAGCTGACACATTATCTCCCATCTCAGTACACAATTTTAATATACAAATGGTTGGCAGAACATTAGAGCAATTTAAAGTTGATCCAAACTTCTAAAACTGATTATCAGCCAGAAAAGGGGTCAATTTAGATTTAATACTATCTACACTAAGTGGACAGTGGCCTTTTTCAAAGAAGCCCAGACTGAAAAATAATTAGAGATAACTAACTGGTGAGGCATCTACCTGAAATGAGCATTAGTGACACAGTATGCTTAACTATTCATGGCTGAGCTTCTGTAGTAGAATTTTATTGGCCCTTCAATTTTAATTTCCACATGTCAAGCCCTTCCACATACACGCATTGCATTTGAATTTCTATTATAAACCTAGACCAGGCTGAAATATGGAATGAATCAATTTCCTTACCAAAATGCTTCACTGAACAATGCAGTCTTGATTTGTGTGTCTTTTACAAGTCACAATGAGACAACACAAAGCAGTACATAATGCAGCCATGTGATGTGAATTATGTTGTGAGTGCATTAATAAAACAAAGCTTGTTGATGTGTGTGGAGTTAGTGGGTGAGATACTATCTATGAGTTATTCATTTGTTCAAGCCCACACGAATCTGCCAAAACAGTACAAAGGTGTAAGTCTAATGAGCTAATTTAATGTATGAGTTAAATTAAATAAAACGACGTTATGCAAAGAGGTAATGTCACATGACTGAGATGGAGATAGGACGTACCTGAAATGAGTTTAAGAACAGTTCACAGTACAAGCGGACCTCCCAGCTCGGCCCCTCAAAGGTATGCGGCATCCCCACAAAGATGATGTAGTGTATGCCAAACACAAGCACAAGGACAAGGGTGGACTTTGCCAGTTTCCTGTGGAAACACACACACACAAATATAGAGCTGAACTGCATCTGTGATTATAGTAAATTAGAACGGATATATTAGATATTCCATTGTTAGTCTTCATTTGTTGCCCTCCCACTTCATCTATTAATCTACTAATTATTTGGTCAGTGCAATTCTACCAATGTCTCTATAGACAGTGTGCACAGCGAGATGCTGCTTTAGTATTTTCTGGAGTGCAGAGGGATCACAGCAATGGCAGGGGGTGGCTAATTGTAATGAATTATTTACTTTGTCATTCATTTTCTTTAATTTCTTTGGAGGAAAAAATAGGATGAAGCGATATGAGACATATCATCGAGATAACGCTCAAATAATACAAAAGGACAACCAACAGAATCTAAAGGTTTTGCTAACTTGGTTTCAACAAAAGGGTCAGCAAGTGTGCCAAGAGTTCTTTTTTTTTTTTTTTTTTTGTTTTGTACAGCTCAGACCCAACATTTAAATGTGCCCTTCTCAACCATTGTCACAATATATAATACAGAAAATGAATAGTTACTATATTCTATGCTACAATGTGTGTTTTTCATAAAGGAGTGAGTATTCACTAAATCACTTAAGTAAAAGAAAATAAGCTGTTGTCATGAGCAATTGCTCAGCACTGATTCAGCTGACGTTGTTTCCGGGGCAGCACCTCCACAGCCAGCAGCTGTCCATGTCATCACCGGTCCGACTGGGGAGGGGGCCGGAGAAAACCACAGTGTCCGACATCATTTTAGCAAAAGTACACACCGATGACTGGCGAAGTCAGGTGTCGTTACTGCCGACGTGAATAACAATATTAGCATATTTTAGCCAGCAGCAGTTTCAGATAAGACTGGATGTCCCTGCTCCGGCCCCCGGGATACACTTCACTATGGCCGCCGGTGTCGCTGACTTCACGTTCCTCAGAATAGAATCACCTTCACTAGAGTCGGCTTTTCAGCGGGTGTGTCGCTGAGAGGGGAGAACCTGTTGGAAACGTGAACTGGTCGGTGGTGAACCGGGGGCTGCTGCCTACGACTATGCCTCTTGTCTCGGACAGTCACCCAGCCGCCCTGACTAGATCCCGGCTGCTCGGGAGCCACTGGGGGGGAGGAAACTATCTTAGCTGCCGTATGAACTCGTCTAGGTCGGCCCGCACCGGCTACAGGACGAAGGCTAGCTACACTAGCATAGGTTTAATTTAGCATAGTTTGGGCTAGCTAAAGTGCGGAGCCGTGATTCCAACTCATTAATTTTCGCCTCCATTTCTACCATCATCCTGCATCTATGACAAGAGGTGCCATTATAAAAGGAGGCAGAAGAATAACTACACATGAGGCACAGAGAACAGGAGAGGAGGAGAAGGACGAAGACAGAGCTAGAGGACATTGCTAATCGGGTAGTTTGATTAGCGGAGGAGCAGAACCGGTTATAACCTTTGGAGAAAGGAGAGATATCGACTTTTTAACCTAGTGTTGGTGTGAAAATAATTTGCTGTCGGATTAATCGAGTGAATTAGGAAATAATAGCAGAAGAACAGTGGAAACAACACAAGAGATGACAGAGAGCGCACCCGCCAGTGACCGGAAATGACGCAACACGCCCAATATGTAGCAGTCCAGTATTGACAGGGGAAAATGCACTTTTAAATCAATAAATGGTTTTGACTCAAGCTGCTCTTTCCATGCAATTTTAAGTTGACATGTAACGCATGTCTTGACTAGGCTGTGGAAATCCATATGCAACTGTGTAAAGATGTGTTTGCTGTTTAAGGTCCAGAGCTGCATTCATAGTGCATTTCATAGTTTCAACTGAAAGGTTTTCAGCCCCATTTCTAAGCCATGTTTAATGAAACTCATTCAGCTGGCTGTTTTACACACATCTACTTAAAGTTTTGGTTAGAAGTTTACATACGCTCATCAATGGAATGAATGTCATTAACTTTTGAACTGCCCATTTGAACCATTCATTTTCCAGGGTGGAATGATTATACAGCATACATCTTCAATGATTTTCTCTAAATCCACACAGGGTTAGAATTATATATACAGGCTCAAAATATTTACATACCTTCACCTAAATCTTTAAATAAGTGGTGATGAAGGCTGTAGAATTTCTTTAACTTGACAAGGCCAAGCCCAAGTAACTTCTCTTTAGTGATCATGATTGACTGCAACTGGTAGTTTCTCTTTGCCAGCATACAAAGCATTTGTTTGAAAGTGCTCACTGAACTGACCAATACTCAGAACGAAGGGAAAGTCCAAGGAACTCAGTGAAGATCTAAGAAGGATGATTGTAGATTTGCACAAGTTGAGAAAGTTATTTGGAGCCGTTTCTAAACCGCTGCATAAGATCATTAGTTAAAATAATTCTACGCAACTACAAGTTATTTGGATGTGTCACCACTTTGGAACCACCAAGGCTCAAGCATGCCATGAAAGCTGGGTCGGTGGCAGAAAACTGAGCACTGTAAATTAACTCTACCATTTCTGCCAAAACGAGTGGTCCATTATCCAGCCAGCACACATTACTTCCTGCCTTTGTGGCCACGGAATGGAAAAAAAGACACCAATTAAACAGGAGAGTGAAAACAGCTTAAATGATCACTGATGCCTTGCTGGCATCTTTGCTGCACATACATCACCAATGCAGCATCTGCAGGGTAATCAGCATCATCAGAAACTTGTGTGTATAGGAAACTGTTAGGGGCCTTTTCAGCTTTCATCAAGGATGAAGTGAAGGACTGTACACTAGTTAGGCATGGAACTCTGTGCATGTGCTCTGTATCTAATTCAGATTTATACTTCACTAAATGCTCAGATGTATATTCAGAAGAAGGCAGGTAAATATATGAAAATGTGGGTGAATAAAACGAAAAGCGAAAAACCAAGAAACAATATTGATTTAGAAACCACTGTCTGTTTTATATCACAGCTTCTACCTATTGACACATTGATTCACTCTTATAAACAATGCATTGTGAGTCGATCCAAAACCGTGTTCAAATACTCATCTGACTATTTCCGCTGTTGAAAGCATCTCTGCAACAATTACATCCTTCTGGAGGGATGTTTGTGGCACTCTCTGGGAAATAAATCTGTTTTTTTCACCAGTCAAACTTCAGCAGTCTTTTTAGGAACAGTGAATTTTATGTTGAGATCCACAGATAGATCAGGAATCAGACAGAATGATGAATGTCCCCTGCTTTGGTGATTAAACAGGAGCTCATTAATCCCACCTCTGAGTAAAGATGGACTACGGGCCTTCAGATTCATAAAAGCACATGACAGAATAAACATGCAGTAAATCAGTCAGTTCACTACCTGTACTGTTTCCTGGTGTCGTATCTCCCTGCATTTGTCTCCCGAATTTTAGTGGCCAGGACTCGCACAATGTTCACAAACAAGACAAAGTTAAGCTGAAACAGAAGAGATGAACAAATCGTTATTTGCGCAAAAATGTGAACATTGCTGTTTTTTCGTTTATTTTATTTCTCCCAGTAAGTACATTTGGTTTACAGCAAGAGTAATCAATCTTAATCATACAGACACATTTAACACACAGCCCAGACAACACCACATAAAGAATTCATTAAATCATCAAATATAGCCTCTTTCAAATGACAGACAGATAACGGAATAAAGCTCTCCTCAAACTGTTTAATCCTCAATGATTTTGGGACTGAACTTCACTGTACCTGACAAAAATATAACAAATTGTTTTTAAATAAGCCAAAAAAGTGATCAAAGAATCTCTAAAAGTCTCACTTGAATATATGGACTTTTTTTCATCTTGTAATCCTCATTGATATTTTTTCCTTTAAATTGCAAAACATATCATTTTGAGAACAATAGAAAAAAAAAAATAGCACTTTTTGCCAAGTTATGGAACATCTCAATTTGCATCTTTGAAAGATGCAAATTGTGGCTTATGTTTTCTGGATGCAAAGACTTGTATCAGTAAATATACATAATCATTTTATCCTACGAGTGAATGCAGCTGAATCAGAAAATGCAGTTCCAGAATAAATATGCCATAGATGCCAAAGCTAGTAGCATCCAGACATGAAAGAGTATCTTTGTTTTTGTTTAGAAGGTGAAGGCAGGCAATTTAAAATGGATTGATGTCATTGCAAATTATGTGCCAAGCTCCTGCCACATTATGTTAATGTACCACATCTGTCCTACATGATCAGTGTGGATGGGAGAGTGCTGTGTTGAAATACAGCAGGATTTCTCTACTGGCTCATCATGTAAATAGTAGAGCACAAGGATTTTGTGCATTGCAATTAGAAGACAAAAAGTATTAAGTAAAATTTCACTCAGGAATTTTTAGTAATGACAGCGTTGTCAGGATACAATCAAAACGTGGGTATTTCAATAATTAGGGAGTGCAATGGCTAAGTGTTGAATCATGACTATACATAAATAAAATGTCTCCCTCATTCTTAGCTTTCTTTATTGAGTGGTTTCATAGCAGGATCCAATATTAACATGTATGGAGATACCTATTGTTTGTCCTTGGCAATTTTCTCAATTTGCATTGGTGACGACTTGCTGCAGGCCATAACACTCATTTGAATTTGAATTTGAGTAACATAGTTTAACATATTTATTCCAAAACAAATCCTCATGTAGAGCTTGAATTGTACCTTTACAGTCTCTGTTTTAAACCCCTGTTGAGTGTGAATACACATAAAGTGTGGAATTTAGAAGGGGAAAGGGAAGGAGAGGAAAGTCAGCTGTTTCATGGAGCTTTCCTGCTCAGTGCCTCTGTTGATGTACTGCAATAACCTACAGTATCTGTGCTGCTGCTTTATACGAAGAATAAACTCACAGAGCGTTAGAACATACATTCTACCAACTCTTATTACTTTTTTTTCTGCAGTTTAGGGAAGTTCAGAATTTTTTATCGAAATACACAACACATTTTCTCACTTTGCCTCACAGGATGAAGTACTTCAGGGACACTGCAATTGTTTATTTTTATGGAGGTAGTACTAAGCTTTCTTCAAATAAAGCTATGCTGTAAGAAGTCATTAAATTCAACTTGTGTAAGAAGGGGATACAAAAGAACATGACTATTACACACTCAGCATATACAAGATGAGCCAATTGGATAAAGGATAAATGGAGCCTTGTGAAAGTCAACATGACATCAGTTGACAACAAGGCAAAGATCTGTAGTTATCTTGAAAGATCTCTTTTTACTAAGAAAATCATCCGTGCTTTGCTACTAGCAACACTAAAACTAATAAAACATACAGATAGCAAATGTGTTTTGCATCCTTACCCCAATGGCTGTCAGGATGGGGACCTGGTAGATCCACTTAATGTTCCCAGCACTCAACTCCCAACATCTGCAGCTCACACAAAGACGCAAGATGACAAGAAAGAAGACATTGACGTTGTTGTAGAAACAGACATAGGAAGGAGCAAAGCTAAGATGCAAAGGTGGGTGCTATTATCCAAAAGACACCTGGAGGTGCAGAGAAAGATCAGGCAACAGATAATATTAATGTGAAGTAAGAGGAGGATCGTGATAAGATTTTGGATAGAAAATAATCCAAGTTTGAACTGGGAGGCAGAATGAAGAACAGGAAATTCTTAAAAAGCCAAAAGCAAATGTTAAATGCAAAACAAAAAAAATTTTGGTTATTTTTCCTGGAGTACTTTGCCTAAATGGAGCAAAAATCTGTTTGGCTTGTTTTTTTTTTTTCTGATTTTCAAATGTGCATAAGCATTATACCATTTCTTCAGTCTTTGAAAAGGACTGAACTAATGAAAGATTATCACTGGTTACTGGAGTGTAGCAAGGGGTCATATTTAACAGCAAAGCCATTACATGATAATATATGAAAATCAACGCTGAACTTCTAATATTTTTGACCAAAAAGCAGAAACATTTGGACAGAATTTCACAGCACAAGCATCTATATTTGTATATATTATCATTATATCAATGCCAGAAAAATTAAGTATGAATATTGCTTTTCTGGGTCTTTTCATGTGTTTTTAAGCCCGTCCTTTAGTACCATTCACCTTTTTTTTTTTTTTTTTACATGTTTTAACCTTGAACGTGAAAGAAGATGAATTAATGCACATAGCAGGAGCTGTTCTCTCACCTCACGTCTGCTAGTGTTGCCCTGACAATTGCCCACACTGCCACAAAAACAGCTGGAACACCTGAAATAACAGAGTGAGCAATGAGCTGGTTGATCCCAGTGACATCATATACAGTGCTTATTTTGCCTGATTCATGGCCAGGTCACATCTCACTATGATAATGAATCTACTATAGGTCATATGGCTTTAAGACAAGAGCCTTTAAGGTTAACTCATCCACTTTTCATCAACCACTCTGACTCTGGATGAGCATTAAATTATGGAGTGATCTCACCTGCTATTTACTCTATCCTTTGTGTGGTGCAGTCAGACATACAGATGATATGTGTTGATACATATTCAGCTTTATTCACACATAAAAACACACATCATGATAAATCCGTCTCCTCTGCCGGCCATCTGCCAGAACTGGCCATCAGTTGTATGGACTTGCGATTCATTCCAGCAGTGCTATGTCTACAATGCAGTCTGGCAGTGAGTCGAGATCAAAAAGATGTGAACTTCAGTAGATGAAAATAGTGATAAGAGGCAAGAATTGATGCTAAACTCAGTTCAGGGATGGAATGATCTGATTTGTATTGATACATCGAAATGTGCTGTGATCAGAAGCAGCTGAGGAATGAAATCAAGATGCATTGTGTCTTGCATACTTGCATTGATAAAGTCCAATCCATTAATTATTGTAAATATTCTCACTAAATTAAATATTTCAGGCTATCTCTCCTTTGCTACAGTATGTTAGGGAACAAATGACGACTGCAGCTGCACAGCACAGATTTACAACAAACTCAGGTCTGTGGTGAGAATGGTGGAAGTAGAGCAATTGCACACACCAATGAATTTTAAATTTAAATATTGGCAACATTGCAGGCTTTTTTGGGAAAGAGGGACAACTTGACAGATCAAATGCAATCTGCTAAATTTTAATGATTGCGGCATTTTATCTTGCAAAATTCTCACCACAGCAAATCTATATCACTGACATGACTGTTGTTGTTTTTTTTTTTTCAGCAGAACACGAATGCCAAAAAGAATTTACCTTTGTTGCATTTGTTGCAAAGGTGAAATTTTTTTTATTGTGTGTATTATACAAATTGCATTTTGCAGCACACAAAGTTTCTGAAAGAATGTTAGGCGAATTGCTTTGCATCACTCCTTTGCTTCATTGTATTTGCATCAAATTGCCATGCGTTGAATCGGACAGCAACGCGACTGTGGGATGAATCATATTGTGTTCCATCAGCAGTTAATGATAATATATTGTTAATGGATCAGATTGTTGGCAATGGAAAGAGAGAAGTTAATAAGACAAGTAAGAGTCAATGTTTTTCTTTTTTTTTTATGATATAATTTCAACAACAAATATTAAAATAATATGTAGGAGGCAAAAAATATTGTAGAGAAATAGGCTAGGAGCCAATGTGACTGAGTGTGATTATGTATATATAAATTAATACATATTCACAGTTTAGAAATGTGATAGAATTCCAGGTTTTATTATTATTATTATTATCATTATTATTAAAATCAGCAGTAATATCAATGATGAACCAACCCCTGTTATCTAAATGTAAATAGCATTTCATGCTTAAAAGCCTCATCTTGATAGAAGTGACGACATAAAATTGTTGACATTTGACGTAATTTAAATTTCACTTCCTTCCATCATCCTTCCAAACATCTCCTTTAAATCTGACTTCTTATCCCAGCTGACATGATTAATTAATGAAACGTTCAATGGGGGATAACTTTCCTCTAATTCATATATATGTATATATTCCACTAAATAAAGACTTTTGGAATGAATGATATATTTAATCTTTAGCTAAATATGAAAAATTAAAGAGAAATAAATTTTGACAGAGCTTAATTTGGGATGTGTCTATGAGCATATGGTGGCAAGAATGGAAAATAAAAGTATTTTTGCCAAATTATGTATACGAGTAAGAAAAAAAATAGTTTACACTTCATATTTTTTTTTTATTATTTAAACACATACTGAATAAATCACTAAATTGTTTCTGTACCAGAATTTTCCATTCAAGTACATTCAACATCCTACTGGTCTTTGTTGTTAGAGAAAACACAGGAGTCTTTATTTTCCATCAAAACAGTGCACTTAATTGTGACTGAGTAACTGAACCCTGAACCTCAAGTTATTTCTCAGGTTATTTATATTTGTCACGTGTTGCACTTTGGGCAAGACCTTCATTTCGCCCCTGACACAACCAGCGAATATGAATGCCCCAATGTGATTTACATATGTGAGGGCACAAAAGCTGTTATCATGGTTGTTGTGCCTAGGATTGTGTATTTTATTGCCCCTTGTCAAGTCTCAATCTTGAAGGAATGTTCTTTACTGTGGATTGACTTAAAAAAAAATTATTGAAGGAAGGAGTATAACCATGGCTTAAATTTTGGGGGGGTTTTATTAATTAATAAGAGATAAATCACAAACATGTGCTCATTATATAAATGTGCAGATCAAAGCATAAGCTAAATGAAACGGGAGCTCGGATATGTAAATAGAATGGCATGATGTGACAATGATAATCAAGCAGCTGGTGACTAACTTGAGACCTTGGGAGAAGCGAGGGAAGGTTGTTTGTCAAATACAAGGACTTTTCGGAGGAATGAGAGCTTTTAAAACTAAAATTTGGGTTAGCATTGTCTAATAGCCATGGTTACCACGGCAACTCGAGAATGTATGGTATGTGTGTTAAGTTGTAGTCAAATATGTTGTAACATACCTTAATATGTGGTTTACAGACGACATATGTGTGGTATAAGAAATGTGTTTGTTTGTTTGTTTTGTTTTGTTTTGCTTTGCTTTTTGCTTACCCCATCCAATGAGTGTGAAGCCCCAGAGGTATTTTGAATCTGATCGGAAGGCCATGAAGATGAGGCTGTGAAGGTAGAGGCCTTCTACAAGGATCCAGTAGTAGTTGGTGGCCAAAAAATAGATGAAGAGCAGTACTGTCAGTTTGCAGCCAATCTGAAAATCAACCAATCAATCAATAAAAATACAAAAACACTTTGATCATATTCTAATTGTAACAGCTATTAGCCTGTGTTGTTTAGTTCTTCACCTGTTGTAACACATCTGTAGGGGCTACATGAGAGTAGAGGATTTAATTACATTAGTCACATATTTTGATGTATAAAAGCACAGTGATGACAGTGAAATCCATTATGATTGGTCTACTGAAACCATATGAAAAAACTATGTTTATAAACTCTTGTTGAAGTGCAGCGGGGTGTATTGTGTAATTTTATTTGATATGAACTTAATCAAATTAAAATGATTGAATGCAAAAACCGTTCACCTACTCTCTGTCAACATATTTCCTGAAGCTTTCTCGCATACACAACACAAAGAAAGGCATAAATGTTGGCCAAAAACTGTATATTCTTTACCCACAGAGAGAGGATGTACGATGCAGAAAAACTGACTGACTGTCAGTGTGACTTCAGTTAAACCAAGCTGAACAATGAGCACGAACTCAGTACCCTCAGTAGTTGCTGACTGTCCAGACTTGGACAATTAAATGATCCCAGGGGATCATTTGTAGTAGCGCTATAATGTCAAAGAGAGAGTTTAAGAAATTAAAGTCTCCCAGCCACAAAGGAGCCACAGTTTCACCATGACAACCGTCACCGTCGGAGTCAGACGTTTTATTTGTCAGCATACTGAGAGAATCATACCACATTTTAACAACTTTTTTATTCATTCATCTTCTACCACTTATCCATATTCAGGTTGCAGCGGATGCTGGCGCCAATCCAAGCTCACTCTGGGTGAGGGTGGGGTCACCCTGGACAGGTCACCAGTCCATCACAGGGCCAACACACTGAGACAGACAGAGACCAACAAAGCCCACGCAGGCACGGAGAGAACACGCAAACCTGTGACCTTCTTACTTTGGGGCAACAGTTGTGGTCAGTTTTGTTAGTTCAAATTAATAAAAATTTTCTATCTTGTTTGAGACCTCAGTTGTTCTAACTTCTTAATGTCTTTAAACTTAAACTTATGAGTTGAATAAAGGAACTGCTGAAAGTTGAGTGGTTTTAGAAGACAAAAGTAGCAGCGTATCAGACACTTGAAATATTGCCACTGAGAACAGTCAGTGCCTGTCGTCTCAGCCTGTTGTAATGACTCAGCTGTGGATATACAGTGTAAATACAAACTCATGCAATTTCTCTGTACACACATACATTTTAAATCTAATATGCCAGCTATCTTTGTCTGGGGGGCACAGGAGGCTCACTTGGCACATTGACCTGGCTTCAAGGAAAACCTGCGGCTCTTTGCTGCATGTTACCTATCTGTCTCACAGCAAATTAAGTTTCAGGGGTTCATCATTTTATTTTCTTGAAACAAAAATGTCTCACAAAAGGTAAATAAAAGGCTTTTATTTCCTGAGCCTGCAGTATTATTCTTTAGTTTTGCAAAAAAAAAAAACAAAAAAACAAAACCTGAAGTATAATTGAGTTTTGACTCAAGATATAGCCAGGGTTTGAGGTTTAGAACTGAGACTATATAAGGCCGAAAAGGCCCTAAGTTTATATTAACATTATGCAGCCTTAATAGAATTTAACGCTGTTGTGCAGAAATATTTGTGATTGTTTCAAGTTTCTTGCACTACAACACCTTATTTACCATTTGGCCATATTGGGGTTTAACAGGATTCTGCATAACTGCATCCAAAACATTTTGGAATTACAAATTCCAACACATCACAAAATGCTTTTGTAGTTTCTTTATGAATGGTGTTTCAATGTGTGTCAGTGAGCACTTCTCCACTGCCATGATAATCATTCACCTCTGGGATTCGGCATATCAAAGTGCCAGCGAAGCAGCATGATTGGCCAGACCATTGCTGGGGGCTTCCCAACAAAATGAGCTGATACTGTGCAGTGGTATTCATTACTTGACCAGTGGGATTTGGATTATTAACTGTACTCAGCGGTCACTGGATATTGGCAGTAAACGGATGTTGCTGTCATACATGAAAATGTGGGTGATGATGTGCAGCGACTGTAAAGGCAATGAAATTGGAATATCTTAATCCACCAGGAGTATTGTAGATTACGCCGCAGCATGATGGATGTAGCAGCACCCACTGGCCCATTCCTTGGTTTATTTTTGTTTGTCTGTTAACCAGTTTCCAGTTTGAGTCATAAAACTGTTACTTCCCTTTCCCCTGAGAGCCAGGTTGCAACACCGGGCAGCGTGGCGGCATAGTGGTTAGCGCTGTTGCCCCACAATAAGAAGGTCACCGGTTCAGTACGGGTACTCCATTTTCCTCCCACCGTCCAAAGACATGCATGTTTTGGTGAAATGGAGAAGTTAAATTGACCGTGAATGCGAGTGGTTGTTGGTCTCTGTCTGTCTCTGTGTGTTGGCCCTGCGATGGACTGGCGACCTGTCCAGGGTGTACCACGCCCCTCACCCGATGTGAGCTGGGATTGGCTCCAGCAGCCCCGTGACCTGGATACAGATAAAGCAGATGAAGATGAGTGAGTGTGTCAGTGAGCCTTATCACCTGCAGCACCAGCTGCTCAAATCAAAAAAAGTCTTCTGGTACAGAATCAGAATCAGCTCTATTGGACAAGTTGAGTTTTGCTCTCAATGTAGAGAAGTAAACATAAAAGTATGAAACCTTGATTTAACTTAACATGAATCATAAAGCCAATGATTGAAATTTTAAAAGATAAAAAATGTAACTAATATGTACAGCTGACCTGCGACCAGACCCCGGACAAGCGGATGAAGATGGATGGATGGATGTACAGCTGGGAGGACAAGTGAGTAAATCAGTTATTACATCCGCACCAGGAGTTTGACTTTAACATGAAGCCACTCAAAGCACTCTGTTCAAGTTACTCTGGCATTGGATGTACTGGAGGCAGAAAGATGAATACAAAAAGCCACGATACTTACATACTGAGACTTGCCCAGTGATGCTATGCTAATTGTCTCTAAACTGTCCAATAGGTCGGAGTCAAAGTCCTGTAATCCAGCACTGGAATGGACCACTTTGTCCTTCACAAATATGCTGACTGCTCGCAACATGAAGGAAACAAACAGGTGGATGTGGATGTAGTTTCTGGTGCAGTGAAGACGCCTGGCAAGAAAACAAAGTAAAGTCACTGTCAAATTAATGAGAACTGTGCACATTTACTGGAGCAACACATGATTGTGGGCAGCAATGCCTGCAAAAAGCACCAATTATTTTTCCAGGCAAGTTTTTCAGTTTATAATTACAAACCGGCATCAGGTTGAATTACAAAAAGGACGACTGACTGGTTAGGATACATTCCATCTAGCTGACACAACCAACAGTAAAAAAGCAAGAGATATACATAGACATGTTGACTGCAGAAGTTACAGAAAGACTCAAGACATGCGTATTACCTAACCTCTTTAAGGATGAAAAAGAGGAGTGATTCCTCTGATGCAATAAAACCTTTATTTCTAATAAACTGAATGACAAAATGGTCAACTAATGATTTCACTTCCATATTTTGGCATAGAAAACCTACCTTTTATCACTTTAACTGTGGTATCACTGTTTCCAAAAGCCTGCACTTCTGCCCATCCAGAGTAAAATGAAAGAAAACCCCAGCAGTTGGAAACAATGAAATAAGAGTGCGGGCCTCTTCATGATTTGATCACTGTAACTTTATAGTTTGATATTAGCTAGGCTTCACTCATGTCTCCTTGGCCTAGACCTGCTCTGTATGTAAACTATGATTTGGCAGCATATAAATAAATTTGATTTGACTTGACTTGATCCTCCTCACCTGCCATTTGCACCCAACCTCCACAACCCGAGAGTCAAATGCCATAATTTGTCAGATCTCAATCCAATGCAGTTCAGGCATCCAGGGACGTCTTAGACAAACAGGCCTGATGGAGGCTCCCCATTGCAACTTGCAAGACTTAATGGATCTGCCACCAATGTCTTGGATACCACAAGAAAATCTTCAGATTTTCTAGGTCTAGAGGAGTCCAGGCCAGGCCTGGCCAGTTCAGGGCCATTTTGGCTGCAGAAGAGGGACCTCCAGAAGGTTGTCATGTTGTTATGCCTGATCGGTATACATCAACTTTATGTTTTCACTCCAAACAGCACTGGTGTTGCTGCTGCTGTTGCTGTGACTACTGCTGATACTATAAAGAATCCATTTGAAGATGGAGAAGATGACTTAACCAGCAGTGAGATTTATTTCTTCCTTCACTGACCTGTTTTTTGTTATTTTGTTTGTTTGTTCCAGATGCTTCAAAATAATTGTTATTCATGACCTCACCAAGGAAAATGTTGTTTACTGAACTCATTGTGTTGCATCAGATATCTTCAGTATCCCGTGGTTTAATTGCAGACTGTTGCTTTCAAAGGTTGATGTGCTGTAACTTTTATTGAATAGAGCTTCAGTGTGTTTGAATCAGGTGACTGGTTACCCATTCATTCATGCATTCATTCATTTTCTACCGCTTTATTGTTTAGCCAAACCCAGCTCACACTGGGTGAGGGCGGGGTCACACTGGACAGGTCACCAATCCATCACCCAGAGACAGACAGAGACCAACAACCACTCACACTCAGACCTACGGACAATTTAGACAATTTTCCTGTATGTCTTTGAACGGTGGGAGGAAACCAGAGTACCTGGAGGGAACCCACGCTGTCACCCCATGTTGTGTTGGTGACAGCACTAACCACTATGCTGCCCTGGTTACAAATCAAGAAAATACAAATTAACCAAGTAATTTAGAGCCTGCCTCTGAAGCCACACATGGCCAGACAAGTGCCAATGAGAGGATTAAGACAATTGTAACGCAGCCTCAGTGGAAATAAAAAGAAAACGTTAAATGCAGCTCCAAAGTTATTTAGCTATATTGGCTTTCTCTGTGTGTAGGTCGGTGCGCAGAAACAGAACTGAGCCCCACCAGCAGCATTTCATCCTGTAATCAAGGTTTTTGCAAACACCCAGCTCTATGAGGTGTCTGCTCTTTAAATATGACTTTCAACTCATCCAAACTCATGTCCTGTTAACCCATCACCTCACTTCCATTCTGCCTCTCTCTGCACACATTTTACTTAGATATGGTATATATTATGGCCCCTGCAACGCAGAAACTGAAAAGCGGTAGAAGATGGATGGACACATTATGCCTATTGTGTATGTTTACATGGTGTTTTAGTTAAAGTGAAAGTACGTGTATAGCACAGTATGTATGCAGTAACTTGGAGTGGTAGCAGAACACAAACAAGAAGGCTGAAAAGAGGAAGATGCTGCCTATGTTACCATGGAAATTACGCTCCCCATGGAGTCAGGCGCTCTTTAATACCAGCTTTAGATAACACATAAAGTTCATGACTGGCAGCTATGAAACATGCTGAGGGGCTGCAGATGATAGTTTCTACAAAGAAGAAGACCACGTTTTCACATTATTCCTATTCACTGACGTGCTTCTGTCTTCATGGGCTGTGTCAGATGTTTTTTTTCTGCAAAGGAAAAATTTCTTCTCCTACCTAAAGTATCCAATGATGAAGATGGCCACAAGCAGAGAGCTGAAGGACACGGCATACCCGATGGTGTACATGACATACAGCCGCTCAAAGAAGTCTTGCTGTGAACACAGAAAAATATTTAAGGTTAAACTGACTCATTAAGTATACACACACATCACCATCAGCTTCTTGGCAAAAGAGGACTTCATCCCCACAGTTTCTTTGGAGCCTAATTATTTTGCATTTCCTTTTTTTACAAGTGAAGTTAAAAGAATAACAGTGAATATTTCTGAAGTTGGAACTGATGCCAGTACTACTGTAGCAGGTACTCAGTTACTTTTCCCAGTAACCCTCTGTGAGTGTGAAAACAGGCATCTTCAGTTCACAAAATGGGCAATGGATAGATGTAATACCAGGCTATTTACCTCTGGAGAAGGTGGAGGAGGCCAAAAACATGGATAAAACATGAGTGAAAACTCAAATACAAATATTGTTCTGTATCTGCTAATGCATGTATACATTTTCAGCATCTTCATCTTTGTCGGGCTTTATAATATAACCTTGTTATATTATTTAAATTGTGTTCTGTTTCTGTTCTGACTTTAAATGTAAGATTATCCTGAACAACAAATGGGCCATTTCTCTCCCTCCCTCTCTCTCCTGATCTCTCTGTTGTATGTCGTTAGATATCCAGCTGGGCAGGTGCTGGTCTCGAAAGTCTGTGGGGGCTCAGTGTAGTTGTGCAGCCTAGGTGGTTTTACTGGTCACTCCATCCTGCTTTGACTCTGGTCACTAAGCATTAATGACTCTTTACTCTTCCTGACAACCAGGCTCTGTATCGATTCACTTATTGCTCTTCCACTCATCAGTTGGTCCAACTAGAACGTTCCCTTAGTCCCTTTTAGGAGATGAATAATTGTCAGATGCTGCTATAGGATTAATGAACTGCCTTTGAGTACTGTAGTTTCTAGAGGAGATCCTTGCTGAGTGCTGCCAGGAAAGGAAATGTTATATGGGTCACTACACATTAGGGAAATGATTTCTGAGGCACAATACCACAATTTCTCAACCCCTCTGCACAAAAATTGTCTAATTATTGTCCAGTGGGAAATGATCAGCTGCCTTTGACAAGGAGTGGAAAGTTGACATGGACAATGTGGCCCTGCAAAGGACCGCCAACCTGTCCAGGTGTACCCGGGCCTCTCTCAATATGAGTTGATATTGGGATTGGGATTGGAAACGGATAAGCGGCAGAAGATGAATGAATGAATGAATGAAGTTGATATTGTTTCAGGAGTGAACAATCAAAAGAAGATGGGAGCTTCAGGGAAAACCCCATGCATCTCGTAGTGTACATTTGAATCTCATACTTTGCACACGGTGCTTATATAAGATGAAACACACATGGCTGTTTGGGATCTCATTTTGTTCTCAAAGAATACAGCTGAGTACCATTTTAGCTCACGAAGAGATCCAGGGGAATTCTCATCTTTGATTGCTACATATGCAGAAATGTTCACCAAACAAAAACAGAATAGCTTGTTAGCTAAATCAACAGCAGCGTAGGTACTTTATAGTCATGCGTACTTTCTCTTCCGCGTCACTAGGCTGAAGGAAGCGCAGGCACTCTGAGTAGTTGGTCCACGTTTTATTCCAGTGGTCCACAAACACCCAGGAGCTGTTGGCATCACACTTCCTGTAAGCGTGTCCTGTTAACATATATTGTAAGATGGTTTTGGACACTCATGCAGACGGAACAGGAGGTTGGTTGATGATTGATACAACTACCCTTTCATATTGGAGGAGTTTCATTTGACATTTTTCCCCAACCTGAGGTAAATAAACACCCTGAACAAGTAATTTATCTTATTTTTGGCTGATCCCACTTTTTTTCAGGAAAATGTCAGGTAGGAAGAGTTTGCTATTTTTATGTGTCATGTCAGTAAGTCTATTTATCTTCGTCTCTAATGTTCCTGCAGTCTAGTTCTTAATGTTGGTGATGTTATGTTATATGAAAAAAGAAAAACCTTTGTGATTGAAGTCATAGATATAAGACGGGCAGGGAACCTTAGTTACCAGCCCAGGGGAGCCACGGGGCCAACAGATAAGACCATCCCAGTCCGGAGGGCACACTTCATCTGCAGTCGAAGGACAGAAAGTCAAAAGCTTACAGCTTTTTTTGCCAAAAAAAAAACAACAAAAAAATCTATTGCAAAAGATGACTATCTACAGAGATTTAGATGCTTGATAAAATGTTTGGTTTTCATTCACAATAATTGATGTTTAACAGGGTAAGCTTTGTCAGAGCTCTAAACCAAAGAATGTGGAAGCAGAAGATGTATAAAAGTGTGTAAAGTCACTCTGAAGATGTAAACCAGAGTAGAAAAGAAAATAACATTAAACATTGAGAAGAGTATATTATCAAGTCATGGGGTAACAAACAGAGCTTTGGGGAACCTAACTTACTAAGTAGCTGTTATCAGTGTGAGGGGGTACACGTTCAATTTCTTAAAATATACCCAGTTCATAGGATAACATCAGCTTTTCATTGAGGAAGGAGAAAATGTAAGTTGAATTACGTAGCTAACTAGCCAGAACTCATGAAATCTACCACTGATGGTTTTCATGTTGGCTGATTAAATGGATGTTTGGCAAACTACAAGTGAGACATCTGCTTTGTTTCTTTCCATTAGAAATCGAAGAACCATTAATAAATGTGCCAAGATTAGGGCTATAAACTACTGGACTGCAAAACTTTACAATTACTTTACTTTACAAAAGAGCGGTAAAAAAAATAAACAACATGACATAATTTCACATAGTATTTTACACCTAACACTCAAGTCCTTCAGCGCACATTTTGTACCTGTTGTCCCTGAGCCAGTGTTGGAGAGGTTCTGGTAGCACTGCAGTTTGATTTCATAAAGGATGTACATCTGCTCCTGCGCAGAGAGAGGACCATCAAACTCCATCTGTGGAGCACAACAAATGAAATCAGATCCTTCAACCCTGTATGTGGCTCAACTGACATTTTGGACATCTGGCCACACCTTACACATACAACAACAACGCACATTATACATACTGCAATAACTGGAATAAAGCCCTGTGCTTCTTACACCTGCCATCCACCCCGACCTTCTACACAATGCCATAGCGCAACTGCTCTTCTTCCAAAACATATTAAGCAGGATTATATAAAATTAATTTGAACGCCAAAGGGCTGTACAAGGAGATTATGATACAGGAAAAAACGGCACAGTAAAGTTTTAATAACAGGGCTGGTAGATGATGAGTTATTTTTTCCTGGCAGTAATTTTTTGTGTGCAGTCACAGAGAACAAGTTTATGCATGTATTTTTATTTTTATTTCAAATGTGATGATGCCTGCAAGTAAGAGCACTGATATCATGTTTAAGATGTCAAAGGTGTGAAGGTGCTGATTATGACGTGTTCATGTCCATATCTTTCTGCACAAGCTCTTTTTAATCATATCCTCACAAAAGTAAAAGCAAACATACAACATTGTGCATGATGTCTGCAAAATCAGGAGGGCGCCTCAGCGGAATAGCCAAAAGGATCAATATTTGAAAAACAAACCTAAAAAAAAAAAAAAGACCCTTAAGGCTGCCCAGTTAACTGGTCACTCTGAAGTGTGTGAGTGTGAGTGGTTATTTGTCTGTGTCTCTCTCTGTGTGTTGGCCCTGTGATGGACTGGTGACCTCCACTGCCCCTGCCCTCATCCAATGTGAGCTGGGATTGTCTACAGAAATGGATAAGTGGTAGATGATGAGGGGAAATTAATGTCTGACTACCAAGCAAAAGCACAATTAGTTCTTTTATTATGAAGGCCATGAATGTGCATACCTTCACAAGGGCCGTGCAAGAGTCGCTTCTGCTGGTAGGCATTAGCACAGGTGAATAATGCATGAAATTTCATGTTGTCTTCATCTAGCAAGTATTTTGTTCACCTTGATTTTTTATTTATTTTTTCTTTAGTTCTAATGAATGATGTATGTTGTTTTTGTGAAACAGCGGGATGGACAGAGTCCATAACAAATTTCTCTGCAAGGACTTTCAAGTATGTTATCTTACTTATTTGGAAAAAGCCTTTCAGTGAGAAATATGGGAACTATCACTTACAACTATCACAACAATTACGTGGATAAGTTATAAGGACAATCGGAGAGTCCCACGCAGGATATATTCGTGTACACTTTTACTGTTTAAGGTTAAAAAATTTACTTCTAAATCAACCAAAAAACCAGGCTGTTTTGTTTGTAGATTATTCAAAATGTATTTATCTATGATTAAAATTATTACACTCTTTTATTTTCATCACTACTTTCGTCCAAACGTGGCAGCAGCACATCTTGTGTCTGTGGGTGCTGTCCATGGTACTGATACACGGAGGAGACTTCAGCATTGAATTCAACAGGATGACCATGTTGCAGATTAAACTCCACACCTGCTGGACATCCTGCCTGATATTGTTTTTACTCCACAGAGGCTCACATTTCACTTGTTGTACCCTTGCGCTCAATACTGCCAGTGTATTTGTCACTCAGAAAAACTATTTGGTATTGTTCCTTTAAGAGCTTTGCACCATAGTTCATGTTAATTAATACTCCAATAAAAAATTTTAAACTCCCATCTGATTCTGGGAAGTACAAATATAACATAATCCGTGAAGAATCCAATACAGACAGAGTGTAAGACGAACTGACTGACAATGCTTGGCCTGCCAATACAACTCCCAGGTGAGCACTTGAAAAGTCCACTTTATAATCAGCACAGACAGACTTTCAGCAGTGCCACTGCTGCATGGGTTAGCCAGGTTACAGGTTATGTAACAAACATGTAGACAACCTACCACGGTTCAGGATCACACAATGTAGTGTATATATACCCCGTATATGCAAATGTGTGTGTGTGTGTGTGTGTGTGTGTGTGTACACGATAAGACATAAACAATGTTCAGAAACAAGAAGGGGGTGGGGAAATCCATATGCCTCACAAAGCAAGCAGAAAGCACATTATCTCGTGAATAAATATTCAACCTCTCTTTGTTTATTCCTTTTGTAGCCTAAAATTAAGGGAACATACAGCCAACACGGAGCTCGAAGCCCCGAGGTGAAGCGAGCTGTTGCTGCATTTTATCTTCTTTAGATTGGCGAATCCTCTACGATATTTTTTTATCTCAATATACAGACATTAAGTTTTTTTTTTTTTTTAACAAACTCCAGTAGTGTTAAAATGTGTAGCCGTCGCTGTAGTGCAAAAATAGTTTGATCGTTTCTCACCTGTGCGTCCACCCACATCCACCAGAGAGAAAAGTTTAGGAGCATTATCCACCAGAGTGAG
This sequence comes from Echeneis naucrates, assembly GCF_900963305.1. Classification (NCBI taxonomy): domain Eukaryota; kingdom Metazoa; phylum Chordata; class Actinopteri; order Carangiformes; family Echeneidae; genus Echeneis; species Echeneis naucrates. Next base: position 16,776,951 of record NC_042531.1, on the reverse strand, counting down.
TTCATAGTTCCTCTGTGAGCCGTCATCTCCAGCAGTGTCATCATAGAAATTCCAGCATCCTCATGCTTCGGGTGAACAGCAGCTCTGCTGTCGACGTATCGCAGGATCGAGCGCTTCACGTTTTCACCAAAGTCTCATCACAAGTTGTCCAGCGCATAGTGTGTGTGTGTGTGTGTGTGTGTGTGTGTGTGTGTGTGTGTTGGGGGGGGGGGGTTACTGGGCTTCCTCAAATGTTTAAATCCACGTGGTCCGCTCACTTTCTCAGAGGTGGTGGAGGGGTGGAGCGGACCAGCCCTGACTATGGCGCTGTAGGTAGCACAGTCCGGGTGGAGCTGTTGTGTTGTTGTGGCGCGCAGAGGGATGAGCTGTGGACCTGACCCTCCTGCGGTGATAACTTCTGTAGGTCAGCGTTTGCGCTCTCTGGAGCTCAGAGTGAGTAAAAGCTCCAAATATCCGCTTTATACGACTCCACACCACGTGACTCCGGGAGACGTGTGACACGCGCTCCTGGTGAAGCGGATTGGGGGTGTTTGTTTGGGTAGCAGGCTCTGTTTGTGGAATCAACTCTGGAATAAATAAAAATGTTTTGGAATTGTTTTCATTGTATCTTGGTTTTGATCCTTTTTGCCCCAGGACTGTAGCTAAAGGGGAATTATATGAACTCACCTGGTTAAATTTTAAGATTTAAAGTTATGCACAGTTGAGGCCTAGCTGTGAATTATAGGGCTGGGTCATATTGTTTTTGGTAGGAAGAGAACAAGAAGACAGAAAATACAACAGAAATGGAAACAAAAATATTCAGATAAAAAGAGGGATGAATGGCTGTTACCACTAAATGTGCATTGGTAAATAATAGCAGTAAGTAAAAATAATGGAAATAACTAATAGTAACTAATGCAGCAGAGATGGTTCAACTCCTGCAGGATGAGCACAGAAGGGAAACAGTGACTGAACAAACTTATTGACATGTAATGCAGGGGCAAAACAGAGAGAGAGAGAGAGAGTCAGAGAGAGGTGCTCAGTGCACCCCTCAGCAGTCTAGGCCTATAGTAGCATAACTGCAGAGTAATTTAACTTACATAGAAGAATGTCTTCAGCCTGATCTTGAAAGTTGAGAGAGGGTCCCGCGGCCCCACCCACCTGGACTGGGAGTTGGTTCTATAGTAGAGGAGCGTGATATTGAACCTAAAATACATTATTTCAGGCCACTTAGTCAGTGGCAGTGGAAACAAACCTCTATCTGTTTTAAATGTTGGTAAGCTGAAATTCTTCACAAACGCTCTTGGACACATCAAGCAGATGGAACAACAGCAGGTAGCTGCTTTTCCTTCATAGTGTTTCATACTAAGCATGAAATGAAGACCAAAGACTTCCCTTAACTGGGCATATTCAGAAAAACTAATAAAAATTGCTTCCGTTTCAGTTACACTTTAACAATCAATACTAATATTTTACAAGGCAGGCTCCTCTATACTGTCCTGTCAGCACCTTGGACAGCTCAATTCAAACTCGGACAATCAACTCAATCAAGTATTAAAAAATGAAGTGAAATGAAATTTGGTGTAAACAGTCGGGAAAATGATTGTTGGTTACACAATGGCAGGAAATGGATCACCATGGGAAGCAGGAGAATGAAGTGCTTTCAATATGCAGGACACCACTCCCAGGAGGCTGTAATGGTGACGAGGAATTGAGCTCGGGAATGGGAGGTCTTTGACATAACTGGAATATAATTGGAGTGCTTGTTTGCTTCAAAAATAAAACCAATTCCTGCTTTTTATTTTGCTGAACTAGTTACGTAGATTTGATAAAATAAAAAAAATAAAATGTTTCTCATTGAGCTTGTTTTGTGTATTTATTCAAAAGTCTGGCATTATCCCACTGACCTTAAAATGAACCATGATTAGATTCACTTCTGCGGTTTTTTATCCTGTGTCACATTTATATTTTAATTAACTTATGATCTATAAAGGCATTACAATGGATTACACCTCACTTATTGGTACACATTGCCATGCTTTGTTATATAGCAATGCTGTGTAAATTCCCTGTAACCCTTCTTAAAATGTCTGCTAAGTTTAACACAATTCATATGTAGGCAGAGCCTTCCCAGTGACTCATAATGCATGCTGGCACATCACACAGTGTTTCCTTTTGTGTAGGTATTAGCAGCCAATTGTCAAATTGCAAAAAAACTACCTCATAACGTTATATTAGCATTGTAGCAGTACAGAAGAGAGACAGGAAAGAGGGAAAAACTACTATTTGCAGAAATTGAATGAGAATCTGGGAGTATGCACAATCAAATGTGTGTGTTTTTTTCTGCTCAATTCTGCTCAACTACTACTTATCTATTTATGAGTCGTCTTCAGCATCACATAGAGGCATCCTCAAAGGCTGGGCGGGTTTCATCAATCTTCCCTTAATTGATGGGAAGCTAGCACATGTCCTTGCATGAAACCCTGAAAAAAAATTGATTGCCAGTAACTGCTTCCACCTTCACCAGGCAATTATATTGGTCTTTGGAGTGGCTTGTTTGGTGGTAAAAGGTATTTGAAAGTTTCAAATGTGAGAGACACCAGTGTGATTACACAGAAACAAGTGGTTCTCTCATTTTAAAAGTAGTGGCTGTCCTATATAACAGGTTTGGAATAAAAGGAAAAAAGTAAATGGTCATATTTTAAGAAAACCAACTCCATTACATTCCCACTGCAACTGTACTGTTTATGATATTTCATGCCGTCCTTGATTCTCAAACATAATAAAGCTTTACTTTCGATATTAGTGAACACACAACAGTAACGACTTGAGTCACTTCGAAAGAGGGGAGAGGTCATTGCTGAGTATCTCCTGTCATCGTTAAAGCCCTTTAAAGCTTTTACTGTTATCTTCATCTCGTTAAAGTATTGGTTAAATGTGTCTTATTTTGTACCTACCGTATTTTTCACACTATGAGGCGCACTTAAAATCCAAAATAATTCTCAAAAATCGGCAGTGCGCATCATGTGTGAATTCTTGCTGTGCTTACTGACCTCGAACCAATTTTATGTGGTACACTGCGCTCAGAAATCTGTCGGAATGTTTTAGTGTTTTACTTTGGTAAGAAACGAAGCCGCTCCGCTTGATGGATTGTCGGATCGTTCCCAGCTGACACAGGGATGTTGTGTTAACGTTGGTCCTTGGTTGGCTATGGGTTGTAACGTCAGACCACGTTAGATAACTAATTATGTAGTGCTGGGAACCAACCACCATCTAACATTTAGTCAGTGGTACCTCACTGTGATTAGACGTCAAGCCAACGTTAGGTTTTTAACATAAGCCCAATTTTCAAATCCATATCATAATCCAGTTATAATCAAATGTTGTTCCAACGCCACACTAACTTCAGGTGTTTGCTGTTGATGGCAACGATAAACCAATCAGAGAACAGAACGCAGTACGCTTACCTCCGCCCCTTTTTGTAATAATGGTACATGCTGTGCTTCAAAAATATTTACTGTACATTAAAATGTGAGTGTATTTTTGAGCAGTATTCGGATAGTGATACTGTTTTGTTTCGCTTTATATATGTTTTATCATGCGCCTTATGTATGAAAACAGACCCGTTTATTGATATCACGCCTTATGGTCCACAAAATACGGCATTTTTAAAGCTTTTAATGAAGATTGAGCCGGATACTTGGCTGAAAAGAGTATCCGGTATGGATATAGCCATTTTACGAGTAAAACGAGTACGAGTACGAGTCAATATCCGTGTTGGGCTGAAGGAAAGTCCTCCTCAGGGCGTCCTGTGATAGGACAGAGCGGAACGCGTCATACTACAATAGCCACGCCCACCGGAGGGGAAAACAATTGGCGGCACAATTTAAAATATACTGTTCAGTAGTTAGCTTAAAACATTATGTCAGCATGCGAGATGATTATTTTAACACGCTAGCTGTACCGGAGAAAAAACGGTACAGTGAAGAACTCACAGCTGTGGGTCGTTCTCGTTCTCCCTTCTGTTTGCCTTCATTTTCATGGACTAATGATCCCACTGAATGGCTGCAGGTGACATACATGGATATTTACAGCTACCTGATGGAGTCCCCGGCGAGATCATCATTTAGCCTAATAGAGATGTAAAGGTAGGCTACATCCACACCACTGCGTCATCATTTTAAAATAGCTTTTAAGAACCCAAACGTTTCAAATCTGCCCCACTTTATGGGGTTATGGGGTAAAAGCTTGATTTGTAACAGAAGCGGTGCTGCATGCAGCACGCATCTTCTTTTCTGTTTCTTCCCCGGGTCAGGTTTTTTCCGGTCGGCTCGCTCCTCTTACCTTGGTCTAATACAAATCCATCTGTAAATACAAATATATTGAGGCTAACAATAAATATAGCAAGTTCTGACCAACCCATATCAATTTCAGGCTTATAAATCACGCCCACTTCCGGTTTAACTCCCGCCCCTTTACGAGTACGGATATGGATACAGATAGTGGTGCACTCAACCCTCATCCCAATTTGTCTGAATCGTGTTTTTATAGTGTGTGTTATGTATTGTTACATTGGAAGTCAAAGGGAGGCCAGACCAAAGATTTTTGCTTTGCTTTTTTTCGATGTAATATAATGAAGATGAAGATAAATCTGAATCTGAAATGCCCTGCAGTGTTTCAACTTATGTCACTGGTGTGGGAAAAGTTGCACCAACAGAGAACTTTCTTTCATTATATTTAAGACAGTTTATACAATAAATGTCCAGTGAAGAAAATTTGAGATACACAGTACATTTAGATTATTATATTTAGAGTAAACGGACCCTCTTTCATTTATAGTTGAGGCCCCTATGACAAGGCAAGGTTACATTTATATTACCCTCAGCAATCTATGCTCAGTAAGAATAAACTCTTTAAAAAATGTATTGAAAAGTAAAAGCTTTAGTTTTTCAGTGAGATAAATATGTGCGGTATATCAGTATTCCTTGCTATGACACTTGAATTACCACTCCTTTTTTATATCAAAAAAGCAGGAGAAATAGAAGTGGTTTTTCTGAATTGACTGATACTGTGTGCATACAAGGCATGGTTGGACACAAGCCACAGTCTCACCTGCCCAAACAAGTGTAATTGGAACCATTTATTCACTTACTGCATCATACTGTAAAATAACATAGATGGTGTATCTGTCTAGTATAAACAAACTCAAAAGCAAATGTGTTGCTTTCCTCTGAATGATGGAGGACACCCAGTGTGACTGCTCTGCTGCTTCACTTTTGAAGGCCTGAGATGAGAGAGGAGTTGATTGTGGCAGTGCCAGTTAGTCGTCACTTCCCAGCATGCAGTTTGTTTCGTAGTGACAAATTAACCAGTCAGCATTATGGCAGGTTGGTGAAAGCCCCACTGTTCTGTGTCACAGTTCTGTGAATCATTCATTGTGAAGACTGATTAAACTGCAGTCTTTTCAGTTTTATCATAACTGTTTTGATTCTCAATCATTCAAGCTGCTGGATTATCATTTGCAGACATGTTTGAAGGAAAGGAAAAAAAAAAAATCTTAACTAGAAAGTCAAGATAAAAAGTATTTCTTATTTAGTGCCCTTTGTGTAAACTGGGGTTTATTTGTGAGTGTGTTTGTGTGTGTTTGAGTGTTCAAGGTGTAGATGTATTCTGTAAAGCACTTTGGGGCAGCAACAAGGGCAGTGCGGCTGCGTAGTGGTTAGTGCTGTTGACCCAGCCCAGCCTTTCTGTGCAGTTTGCATGTTCTCTCTGTGTCGGTTTTCCTCCCACCGTCCAAAGACATGATGTTTGGATTAAATGGTGACTCTAAATCATAGGTTCTCAAAGTAAGGCCTGCGGGCCAGTGGCAGCCCGCATCGACATTTCAACCAGAGCAGGAACCAGAGCTGGGCCCCTTGAGAAAAAACATTGAACCCCTGTTCTACATGAATGGCTCAGCTTTAAAATAATCTATAATAATTAGTCCAGTGCTAAGTGTCAAATGTAGTTCAACAGTTTGAACGGCAACACTTGAGGTGTAAAATTACTGGCATTTTAGTTCTCCTGCTGGGCGCCTGTCCTCTTCAACCTCCCTCCTCATTAGACCAGTCGTCCTCCACTGGCTTGCTGCTTTTCTGTTCCCCTTTTTCTGATTATTATAATATGATTGTTATTTTTCTTAATTTTTTCTTTCCTATATATGCAAACAGGAATCCTGGTGCTTCTGGTCTGCTGTCCAAGCCTCAGACCTCAAATTAAAACATCAAATGAGACCAGATTGTTCCTTGTAGATTCCCAAAAGACTTAAATGGCAAAGGGAGACCACTGCCAGGTGGATTTAAGATAATGTGAGGCCACAGATACTGTACTTCCTCAAATGCCTTCATACAGATTGTCTGTAATTCAAGTTTCCTGTAATGTGAAATATGCCTTGGCAGCCCCAGAAATGAATGGTCATATCACAGAAATTATGGCAATGCCAATTATTATGCCAATAAATATAGTCATTTAAAGAAAACTGTAGGGGATTAAACCAAATGAAAGAGACAATACCCAATACACACAATACACAGTGAATTCCCTTTGTGTCGTTAGATTATCTGTGTTGTAACCATGACATCATTTTCAGCGAAATGTCATCTGCCAGGTTTTAGGTCCACGACATTATTTGGCATGGCCCCTCTCCTTCATATATTATTATTATTATTATTATTACTATTATTATTTCAGTCTGGTTCCTTTCATTGACGTCCAGCAGAAGATTTTCTTTTCTGGTTCAGGCCACTTTTGTTTGTTTAGTTTGATTAGCAGCCACAGCAATTTTATTATTGACATAAAAAAAATAAAACACTAAAAGTGTTTTTTTGATTACAACATTAACAGACAGGTTAAAACCACTGTCAGATATCAAATGTCAGGTTTTAAAATTATTCACTTTTAATTCATGCAGATAGATTGTGATCAGTTTTGAAACCATGTTTGTTTTCAAAACTGATAGGACTTGAAAACTTGAAATTGTTGCTCCATAATGATGGTTCAAAAGCGCCAAAAAGACATTATTCCAGCTATAAAAAGCATGGACATTAGAATTTTGAGTATAAAAAGAATTCAGATATTTAAAAAGAAAATAATTTTAATAGCGTTACTCCATCTTTATCTTCAGTTCAATCAACCAATAGTTGAAGTTGTAATATAATGTCATATATGTATAAACAGTATAAACTACAAAATAAAATAAAATGACATATTCCAAAGTATGTATTATAGAAATAAAATCAATCAATATGACATTGTGTAAACTCTAATTATAAAAACGTTTGAGTACATTGCTAGAGACAATAGTGGGAAAGTGGTTTTGATGATAAAAGTAGTAAATTGTAATTTATACATATAATCTGGAGAAAGCAGAAAGTGACTTTTGAAGTGGATGTTTCAGTATTGAGATCAAGTCAAATACTGGACTACAACAGCGATGAACAAAGTCCAATCCAAAAGTAACCTCCAGATTTCACTGCTTCAGACTTCTCCTCATATTTAATTGGGATTTGACCCACAGGCACAACCCAGTTAGACCCATTGATCTTTGCATAGGCCTGTAAAGATCAATTGTCTTTATGGGTGCACTTTATATTCACAACGGTGAGGCAGGGATGCCAACTCCTTCACATTAAAAGACAATCTGATAATGGATTAGTTCCTTAAAGTGTTGGCTGTGTAACCATAGCATTTTAGTAACACATATTTATTTCATCCATTTGTTTTGTTTTTTCATTCATTAACTCAATCAGTTCTACCGCTTATCCGTTTCCAGGTCGCAGGGGGTGCTGGACCCAATCCCAGCTCACACCAGGCAAGGGCGGGGTGTGGAACACACAACTTTCTTGTTTTGAAGCAACAGTGCTAACCACCATGCCTCCGTGCTGCCTTTATTTTGTTTTTCTAGTTCCTAAATATTTCCATATTACTATACCTCAGAAATGAGGTGCTTACTGAGGCATGAGCCCATATCAAATGCAGAAACTAAGCACACAATTTTCTTTATGGGCTGATAAAAAAAACGGATGTATAAAAAGGGAAAATGTGTTATGTGAAATTGAAATGTTTTCTCCAGAAACCAGTCTGGAAACAGGTCTGCTGAAGCCCACCCCACTGCTTTAAAGGAACTCAGACGTACTAATTTGATTTAGAGGTAGGATGGATGTGTCATTGTTATCCACTCCATGTGTGTTTGGCTTGTCATTCTCCTGCAGCGGTACAGTGTTGTGAATTTCTGTGTTACTTTATGTTTATGGTCTTAAAAACAATTAAAAGCAGAGCAGATTTCTTACCCATTCTAGTGTCACCAACTGTTGGATGGAATAGCACGTTGTTTACAGATGTTTATGGTGATGGTTTGAGATAAATTTGGTCAGTCAGTCTGTTACAGCATGCGATGGTGTGAAGAGTAATACTCCCTAAATTCCTTCAGCAGCAGTATCATCATCAGATTTAACTGCAGTGATCCTTCCACCAAACTGAACCCTGCTTTGTTTTTACTGCTAATAAGAAATATCACCATGGTAACGCACACCATTCAAACAAGGTTATAATTGTAGTGGAGGTGGGGTGACCCACACACTGACCAGGGGTGATTACATGCCCTAGTTACTTGGTGCACATTTCTACTGGCATCATCAAAGCTCTTATCTTCCTCTTGAAACTCTTGGAGAGTCAAACCTACAGACTCGTGAAGTGAGTTGCTATAAGCTATATATGAGTGCTCTGCATAAAGAATGTTGTCACATCCTGTAATTTCACACTGTTAATTCTTCCCAGTTAAAGCACCAGGAAAACCAGCCTCCAAGTCAAATTAAGGTGGTGGCTTGTGGAGCTTAATTGAACGTTGATGTGCAGCCTAACAGAGCTGATACACGGCTTATTGAGGGAGGAGCGCTGGAATGGTGGTCAGCATGAAAACAAGCTGCAAGCCAGAAAATATGAAGCAAGTTGATTTAAGCTGCACAACCACTTCTACGCCTCTTGCAAATCTGAATTACACAATATACATTGAAAAACAAATGGGATCGGAATAGCTGAACTGTTTGAAATAATGAAGGGGTTATTGATTACAAAACCATCTGGCTGACTTGAGATGGCCTCAGCAAAAGCGACATATAAGAACAGTTTAAGGGCTGATTGCTGCAAGGTGATAGAGGATTTCTGAAAATATTTACATGGGTTACAAGGGTTGAAACTTGGAATCAAATGAACCAGAGAATGAGTGTGGATGAAATAGAGCTCTTGCTGACATGTACAAATACACTCACTGTCTCAGAAAAGGAGCCTTGGCAGGGGTTTTTGGTGCATACTGGCTCGCTGTATAGACTGCAGTGTCCTGAAAACTGAGTTCATCCGATCCTCACCAGAACAGAGACAGCTCGACTTCTCAAATGTCATTTAAGAAGTTACACACAGGGTCCCACAGTATGTATACACGTGTGAAGTGGCATCATGGCAGCTGAGCAGCAACAGCTCTGTGTGTCTGTCTGAGTTTGTCTACACTTTTAAGCCAAAATCACATAAGGACTGGAATATACCTGGAATGTACCTGGAACAAACTGAAGGGGCCAAAATGGCCCAACAAAACTGTATGAATTGTTGTTATGAATTGATCTTTAGATTTATTTGATGCCAACCTTTAATATATTTAGGTGTCATTTTAATACAGCAGCAAAGGGTGAGTAATCAGTGAGGTGCTGCCTCCTAGTGGTGAATACGCAAAATGTGCATGTCTACCTCCTTTTAAATCCTCTGACGGAAATTCTGCAGTACTTTTTAAAATCTTTCTTCCTAATGACCCTCCCGGTACTGCATAGTCTACACTATAGTGATGTTCCTGTTGAATCACCACTAATGCTTTCTCTTACTAGCACTGAAGGCGATATAGCAACTCTCTTGTTCCTTATCGTCTTACATCACTTTCCATGTTTCCCTCTGTGAGGAGCACGGAAAGTATTCAGACCCTTTTTGTTGTGACACTCATATTTAACTCAGCTGCTGTCCATTTCCGCTGATCATCCTTGAGATGGTTCTACACCTCCACTTGATTCCAGCTGTGTTTACTTGATTAGGAAAGGCACACACCTGTCTATATATGACCTTACAGCTCACAGTGCATGTCAGAGCAAATGAGAATCATGAGGTCGAAGGAACTGCCTGCGGCGCTCAGAGAAGGTTACAAAAGAATTTCTGCTGCACTTAAGGTTCCTAAGAATACAGTGGCCTTAAATGCAAGACGTTTGGGATAAATAGAACTTTTCCTAGAGCTGGCTGTCTGACCAAACTGAGCAATTGGGGGGAGAAGAGGCTTGGTGAGAGTGGTAAAGAAGAACCCAAAGATCACTGTAGCCGAGCTCCAGAGATGCAGTGGGAAGATGGGAGAAAGTTCTAGAAAGTCAACCATCACTGCAGCCACCAATCAGGGCTTTAGGGCTGAGTGAGCTGACGGAAGCCTCTCTTCAGTGCAAGACACATGAAAGCCTGCATAGAGTTTGCCAAAAAATGCCTGAGGGACACCCAGACTATGAGAAATAAGATTCTCTGGTCTGATGAGACCAAGATGTATCTTTTTGGCCTAAATTCTCAGCAGGATGTATGGAGAAAACCAGGCACTGCTCATCACCTGCCCAGTACAATCCCAACATGGTGGTGGCAGCATTGACTGGTTGCAATTGAGGGGAAAGATGAGTCTGGCCAAGTACAGAGAGATCCTGGATGAAAACCTTTTCCAGAGTGCTCAGGACCTCATATCTTCCAACAGGATAATAACCCTAAGCACACAGCTATAATAATGACGGAGTGGCTTCAGAACAACTCCATGTCTGTTCTTGAATGGCCCAACCAGAGCCCTGACTGAAACCCAACTGAGCATCTCTGGAGATATCTGAAAATGGCTGTCCAGCAATGTTCACCGTCCAACCTGACAGAACTGGAGACGATTTGCAAGGAGGAATGGCAGGGGATCCCAAATCCAGGTGTGAAAAACTTGTTGCTTCATTCTCAAGAAGACTCATGGCTGTATGAGCTCAAAGGGCTTATTCTTAAATAAATTCACATTTGTGTTTTTCTGTCAAAATACTGTATTGTGTGTACATTAATGAGGAAAAAAAATCAACTTTAATAATTTTAGCAAATGGCTGCAATGGAACAGTGAAAAATTTAAGGGGGTCTGAATACTTTCCGTACTCACTGTAACTCAATAGCAGCGATGCAGTACCTTTTCAGTGGCTGCCTGCTTCACTTCCCCGAGGAGCTGGAATCAATGAGGTGAAATGGAGCTTTCAGTGCTCACGGTGTTGATCTCAATGGACCATGACAACGCTGAAGATTAATGAGGGGAGCTTCTGCTGAACAAGCAAGTTTGAAGTCAAAACACGTGTCACCATGTTCACTGTGGCAGTTGAACACAGCTTTGATCCCACGCTTATTCAGCTGTGAGTTGGTGTGTGTGGCCCTGCAATTTGATATATTAACATCTTACAACAAAAAATAAAGGTGTCACACATGTAAAGTCACAATACTTTATTTTTTATTGAAATATAATCGAACCCTGAGGCTAGATAAGAAGGCCACAGTTTGTTTGTGCCTCGTCTAGCTCCTCAGTCTGACACAGTCAGTTTGAACACAACAGACCTGTCCAAAAACTAACATTATACAACTGGTGTGACTACTCCAAATTTGTTGTTGTGGTTGCTCTTGTTGTTTACACGGCCCTTTTACACACTGACAGAGTTTCAGGATGTGCGCAACTCAAATCGGTTGCATAACCCCATCAATATTTGGTCTTTTTTTATGCTACCTCTCCTATCAGTGAAAACAGAAGTGTTCAGTTTGGCTCACATATCATCCAGGATCAACTACATAAAACCATCATATTACATAAAATCAGCAGGTTTATTTGTACCAGCCACAATGACTTATTAAAGAAAAGTAAGAAGAACATGGTCTGTTTCCATGAATAGTTTGGGAAGGATATGTTCTTGCTCTCTTGGTGGCAGACAGATGATAAGATTGATACCACTCTAATGTCTGTGCTGCAAATGTTAACCTAACTGGTTAGCATAGTTTGGCAATGGAAAAAGTTAGGCATCAGGGAGAAACATCTAGCCTAGCTCTACCTGAAGGTAAGAAAGACTCCTGGGAATACACCAAAGTAAAACCAAAATTGTGCTGACAGTAATTAATGAGCTTAAAAGGTGTCGGTTGGCTGTTGACCTTTCAGATCATTTTCACTCCTTATGCTAAGATGAGATAGCCTGTTGGCTCGTTAGCAGATAGCAGATAAGAGTGGTATCAACTTTCTCATCTGTATTTGCTGTAAAAGCAATTAGACATATTTCCCAACATGCTGAACTATTACTTGAAAGAATTTCACATTGCAGAATGAAACACATTGAACATTTTTCCTGCTTTGACCCTTGAGGTCTTCATCATGAGCTCCAATAGCGCAAGGCCTCCTTTTTTCTGTAGCTCAGGAACAAATGTAGTTTCTTTGTCTTGGTCAACAAAACATTATAAGTCTCTTTGTAGCAGTTTCTTCATATATCAACGAGTCTCAGTGAAGCCAAAATGAAAGATAGGGAATAAAAAGAAATAACAGGGGAGTTTAGTTTTTTTTTTTTTTTTTTTTGTCCAGGTCTGGGACACGCTGAGGTAACAGACAGTAATAAATTATTCAGTTGTTTAAAAAACACTTCGCAAGAATCATATCAATAATTCATATCAATAATACAAAATGGTATCAAACATACATGATGCAACATTTTCATCAAACACATTGTTTTTTGTTTGCTTTTGTTTTTTATTTTCTCCCCCATGATCTATTATCTGTTGCGTCATTGCTCTATGATCAGCACTTCAAACTTTTCAGCCCTGCTCTGGAAACTCTTGGTGAAGTCCCTTTAACAGTAGATGCAGATTGACACTGTATCCCACCGTTTGCTTCGCAGAGGTCCAGTTGTATGCCAGTCAACACATGAGATCTTTTCACACTTAACTTTCTTAATTCAAAACTGAATAATGTGGAACTCTTCCTGTGATAACTTTCAAATTCACTTCGACTTTCTTTAGTCTCTGCCCTAATCATCTTCAAGGCAATAGGCATACACAGGCACACAGGGCTACAGCACTCATCAGCTATTTGCTTGTTTTGTTGTTTGATTTTACATTCAAATCAGTCTGACCATGCCTTTCAATTCACTTCCAGATTTGAACAGAAAACAACATGCCAATAGGAAAGTCAGAAATTGTATTAAAAGTGCAAAAATGTATTCCTTCAAGAGACAGTATTCTTCCAGACAAAAAAAGTTTCCACCAAAACTTTAGTGCGTTAACAGTACAAGCCATTTCATAGGTTATTAAATGGTACATTCCTATCCAACTCACGTTTACAAACATGAAGATACTAAATGTTTTGTTGCTTTGAGTGTGTGGTTTTCCTACAACTAAACACAGTCTGTAGCTGGGTTAACATGGCCTTATCTGCCTGGTCCAGCAGTCCCTCTCACTCTGATGGATCTCTAAGGCTACAGTCCACTGTATATGTCCCCAGTCTGAAGGCGTATGGTCCTTTACTGAGCGTCATTCGTCTTAAGCACGCAGTCCTGAATTTATTCAGTGGTGCAGTCTGAAAAGCCCCTACACTGAAATAAAGTGACATCACATTATTTTGGTTAGTGGCCAGTGCAAATCAGCTTCTTCCACCTGTTGCAGGTCTGAAGCATGAAGCTTTCATTATATCTAATCTATTCTATTTCATTAAGAATTTCCTACAGACCTTTGTAAAACAGCGTTGACTGCGATTACATCACCACCTATAATTAGACTTATGTATATCACAAATATAATTGTAGTTTTCTGTTTTTAGATACAAAAGACATGGAAAGTAACTTGTGTTGAAGATTTGGTTAAGACTAAAAAGAAAAAAACTATATATACAGAGTGTATATATATATATATATATATATATATATATATATGTGTGTGTGTGTATATATATATATATATATATATATATATATATATATATATTAGGGCTATTGTTCATTCAGTTCTGATGAAGACTGCACACACCATGCCATTGAAAATGACTGAAAACACAAGATAACCAACAATAACTATTTGTAAAGTGGCTCTGATGACAGGTATTCATGGGAAAATAATCCTGTATGAGTGTCTGTAAACATGGCTGCTGACACCTCAGTGTTGATAAAAACCCTGTTGACATTAAAGTATAACCACATACACAAACCAATCTTACTCTCTCTTACAATTATATTTAAACACTAATTCAACAAGTTGATATGGCCACAGCATTCACCTGTCAATCAGTATGACACATTTTCTCAGCATCATGTCACATTTCTTTCACTTGCAACAATGCATCCTAACATCCCTCTGTGAAATGGCATCTCACAGCCAGACCATCACCTAACCATGAGGTACACACTATACTCAGAACTGCCAGTTTGCTAATTGACAACATCGCACAACATCTAATTTCACTATTGGAAAAAAAATGTCACTGCTCTTGTATTTATTCACTAGGCCCTTATGATGTCCACTCGACAAAGAGTAAACACAGAATACTTATCTAAAGATCACGCAGGTCCTTTTTTCAGAGGGAGCGTCAGAACAGAAATTACCAACAGATTGTGGGATGTTTGTAAAACATGAGGCGCCATTTTGAACGCCTTCCTCCCCTTTACATCCCCCAGTCTCAATATCCAGCTGATACTGGTAGCTGTTGTTTCTTCCTCACAGTCTTGTCTTCTTGTGCCACATTTGATGATGAATTCGACAATTACATTTGATTGAGAAATAGTTCTTACACACTACTGTTCTGTGTTGAATACAGATGGATGGGATCAAAAGATCTTCAAAGGGGACCATAGATGAAGGAGAGGAGGACATAGCTCTCATTCCAAGGCTTTGTGAAGGGCTGAGGGAACATCAGTTAAATATTACAGATTCACTTGTCCTGGTGTTCCTCTGGATCCATCCAGCCCTTCAGCGATGACCCCCCTCCCTTTTGTGCTCCAGTAGCTAACCACTGCTGGGGAGTTCCCTGACATCCAAAGGTATGTTGGTGTGTGTGTGGGTGTGTTTATGTTGAGGATGATAAAGCAGACGCAGGAGGTCACAATATGGCACAATGGAACCTGTGGGAACCTGTGGAACGTTCTGCTCTCCACTTCATCTTCTTTTTCTTCTTCTGGTTTCGCTCTGGGACTTGTTGTCTGTGCAGAAGAAAGCAGAATCATTAGCTAAGCTATACAGTACAGGCCAAAAGTTTGGACACACCTTCTCATTCAAATGAATAGGAAAGTGTGTCCAAACTGTACATACTTAGAAATAAATCAATCCAGCCACAGCTATTCTTTGGGGTCACGATGTTCAATTTATGAACACAGCATATTCAAAGCAGTGGTAATTTCTTGTCATTGTTCGTGTTCAAGAAATAGTTACAGATTTCAACCAGTTAGTGTATCACAAAACTGTGAAGAAGAGCAGACTCCACCTTGGAGCACCTTGGACTTCCTAACATGTTATATCTTCTGTGTCTATTAAGTATATCATAAAAGCAACAAATTGTGGTTTTCTTCCTGGAGTCAAGTTAAGCTAAGCTACCAATACTCGCATGAGTAATACCTCCAGTCGTCTCTGAACATTTGCTGCATGTTATTTTTGAATCCCAGCAGCAGCTATTGTAGATGAGGCATACTGGGCTTAGAGCCTGTAGCATATGTGATACATTAAGTGTTCAAGGCAGCCGAAGTACAAAGAGGAATGACAGTATCTGCTGATGCCTCACAATAATTCTATCTTAATCCACCAACAATACAACTGGCTTTCTGTAGTCTAACCACAAGAGGGCAATGTTGATTCATTAATCAACTCCTCAGTTTAGCCCCAATAAAAAAGAGAAAAGCATTTCCTCATGAGTCAGTTATAGAGCAAGCATAATCACAATGAGGACTCTCCACTAGTCTATGGTTGAATTTCCTATCAGAAGCGCAGGGGAGAGTAGTCCTCTACGTCTATGTATCTAATAATAAGCACTAACATACTGTAACATGAACACTTTTTGCTTATTGCTGCTTTCAGCAAGACAGGGCCTTAAACTGGATATGACCACATACAAATTATGGCCATGAACCAAATTCTTCTGAAATTACATCTGTCAGGACGGGAAATAGCTCTGGAGTGTTTTCTTTCTTTTTATACTCTTCCTTAAAACAAAATCACTACCCTCACATCCAGTGTCACGCTCTTTCAGTGCCTTTGACCTATCACATAAGTGAAATATCTTACAGAACTTGAGATTACTTTGCTCTCTATGAACACTTTGACACATCTTGCTGCAAGTGAGCCTGTCCTGCATTATTTGTCTGCAATAAGTGAGTAAGACGGTTGTGAAGCTGAAATTACCTTATAACACGGACCAGCTCATGAAAGGCTTTGTCCACGTTCATTGGAGGATCTTTAGCACTGGTTTCAATATAAGTTATCTGAAGAGGCAAAGAGAAATAGTAGTTAGTGGTCAATAGTAGTTTCCTACTTACACAACATGATGAACACACATCTGTTTGAGCAACAAGATTAAAAAACTGTTGGAAATTAAAGGAATTTACTGAATACAGTTAGTAGCATTTATGACCTTAAAAACAATAGGGGTCACAAAGTCGTCTGATGACATGAAACTGAGAATCAAATGGGTATACGATCAATATAGGTGAAAAGATTTGAAATGTCCAATCTGCCCACAATTTCTTCCATTTCAAGCGGTACAAATACTCAAACTAATGTCACAATGCCAGTCTGCATTACTGCATTGGTAAATTAGATGAACTTCTCTGTCAACAATGACTTTTCATTACTACCCTACCCTGGTTAAAGACGTGAACAACAAAAATGCAGGAAGCAGCCAACAAGTCAAGGATCTGCACTAAGGATCCTTATACTTACACTATGTTTTGCAGCCATCTCTTGGCCCTGGTCACTAGTGACCTTTCTCAGATGGACCAGGTCCACTTTATTTGCAACCAGCACCATGGGGAAGGCCTCCCTGAGAGAGAAACACACAATTGACACATACAAACACAGATAACATTTGCATTGCTTTTAAAGAAGAAAGAATGAGCATCATGTCAAAAGCAATTTATCTGGTAGGTGTCAGGTTTCTAAAAGTCTTCAATTTGTGTAAGCTACAAAGAACCACCAAATATGGACAAACAGCAGTTTGCTAGCTTCTAACATCTATTTTTGTTCCATCTGAAGCTAGCTTTTATTGGTCGTTGTCAGTCACAGCCTGGGAACAGATACTTCTTGTCTCTCACAAATGACTTTCACAACACAACAGAGTTGTTTTGGAAAGAAATTTGACATCCTGCCCATCTGGCCTGCAGCTTCATGAGGCTCATGCACAGCAGAGATCCTGGGCCATTTCCTAATTCCTGATCCTGATCCTTAATCATTCTGGAAGACTCAACAACACTGCAGCCTCAACCATTTCTGCTGAGTCAACAAAACTGTCTTGACCAAGTTGGAAAAAAAGCAACATTTTCAGGAGAAATGTTATGTGTGTGAAAAGAAAGCGCCAAGTAAATATAACTCGTATTTTTTTTACATTTTCCGTCTTGTGTATTGTACAGTAGGTAATGAAAAGATGGAGCGCACTGAGTTGTCAAAGCGCAGACCAGTCCAACTTTTGAACAGTCCAATGAATCTCCAAGTTTTACAAAATTGTAATCTACATCAGACAGTTTTCTTTTTTTGATAACTTGGCTTTCTGGTTCAGTAATTTTCTTTACTATGAGTAGGTGTGCACCCACAGTCTTTCATTGCAATTGTTAACTGTTTTTAGTATTTTGGATTTAGTCCCTGTTTTCACTTGAATCTTATCTATTACATAGTGAATAACCAGGATAAATTTAGCTTTGATTTAGCTGCTGATGAATGACTAATGCAGCATTCTTGGCTCATACCAATTTCCTTGGTGAAAACAACATAAAATATGAAACAAATAACTTAAAAGGAAGGAAAGACACAAGTACAAGTTCTTAAATCTAAAGCATGTATCCTAAGCAAAAAAGGAAAAAAGCAGATGTCATAGCATATCTCTCATTTGTACCACTAATCAAATCAGGACTTGTGCATAAATATCACACTGACTGGACAGGTTTAGCTGCTCATCACTTCTGTAGAGAATAATAATCAGCTAAGGGTTTATGGTGTGTGCTGCCCAAGACACAACCTGTCTGAATTGGGTTCTCCAGGTTAAACTTCTTGATTTGCTTGTTCTCTTTTTTTAATTAAGTTATGCCACTGCAAAGTTATCAAGTAATTCGTCTTACTTCAGTTTTACTTGAGTTGAGCAGCATGGACCTACCTGTCTTTAACCCGTAGTATGAGTTGATGGAATCGGTCGACGTGTTCAAAGCTGGCTTTGTCTGTCACAGAGAAGACGATGAGGAAGCCGTCTCCTGTCCTCATGTACTGCTCTCTCATCGCACTAAACTCTTCCTGGCCGGCTGTGTCCAGCACTGGGTAACCAGAGGGAAACAAATACTGCTGAACACCCACGTCTGCAGAAAATGCTGACTTTACCTTTATTGTTTTTAACATAGAACCAACACAACTGATTCAATAGTTCAATAATTCAAAAGTCATTTTCCAATACATTTTTCAAAAACCTTTTACTTTTTAAATGAAAGTACATTTTCAGAACAGGAGGGTTTTTTGTTTGTTCATCCACACACTTTTATTATCTGAATAGAGCACCCCTTTTAGATTTTGATGCGAGTGTTAAATAGTTATCTTGCAGCAAGGTCCATTTTGAATCCTAAAGTACCCTTATATATCTTTAGTATAAAAAACGTTTTGACCTGGGAAGAGGTCATCCTGCTGTCAATGGTTGACAGCAGGATGGCTAGAATATACACAAATACTTTTTTATGTTTATGTGTGATTTATGTGTTTCTGGCAAACTCAACCAACCGCTCCCCTAAAGGGATGAAGAAACCTTCTCCCACACACCACCAAACCATTAGTTTTTTCCAAATGTTATTAATTCTTCCCATTTCATAGCTTGTTCACTGTAGAACAGTACAGTGAATGTTCATTCACTGGCCAATGATGGACATGTTTAACTGAAGCAAAGAGGAAAATGAAAAAGCCGATGAGCATGAACAGAAAGGATCATTCTTTGCTCCTGTCTGCTTCATTTCAGTTGCACATAATTTTCTACTCACCATCCAGTATTGCCCACTGCCCATCTATCTCTGTGTGTTTGAGGTACGAGTCCTCTATTGTGGGATCATAGTCTGGCACAAAGATCTTCTGGAAGAATTGGATGGTGAGGGCGCTCTTCCCAACACCACCATCCCCCACCACCACCAGCTTATACGTTGGCAGGTTGTCACTTGGCACAGCGCTGGTTGCCATGGCTACCTCTACAGTGGTGGTAAAGGTAGGAAGTAGGCTAGTAGGTGGCTGATGTGACACGCCGGGCTGAAATGGAGGACAGGAGGGGGCAAAGAGATTGAAAATAGAGAGAGGAGGGAGCAACAGACAGAGGGGGAGAAAGAACCCAGGAGAGAGGTGTTAAGGTTCTGTGTTGCAGCCCCTTTTTTATCACCATGGAAATAACAGACCACAGCTTGGAGCTGCGGAAAGCAGGATGATGGAAATAATATAAATAACAATAGACAAAGAGTTAGCAAAGAGTTGTGCTCCACAAGTAGCATTCATTTTGATTTCATTACTTGTTTTGCTAGTGTGAACATAAATGAAGTATAAAGATTATAATAATGCATGTGCATGGTAGACATCAGCATGCATGTTACTGAGGGTAAACCAAGCACTTTATCATTAGTAATTTTATCAACAATCCTTCTCACAATAAAACTGAGTTCTTTGAGACATCTTGACTCATTTTTCTGGTGACACAAGTGTTACTGCTTTACGTTGCACTGAGATGTCATGTATTTCTACAGTGACCTCAAAGTAAGTGTTAACCACACAAAACAATATTATCGTCCTGCTTAATTATACCAAGTCTAAACAGTGATCAACCCCAACAGAGCTGTATAATTGAAATAAACTGGTAGGTTCAGCTTCATGCCCTTGAGTTGGTTCGGTGTAACATGAGCTTCCAAACCACTGCTGTCTTCCTTTTTCTTACTTTCAGACAGAGTCTCACGATTTTCTGATCCACTATCCCACAATTATATTGGAGCTGTATGTGCTGTCATAAAATACTGCTAAAGCTAACCCATCATTTACTCCAGCCTCTATTTCATTTTTAAAGTTTCCCACTCACAAACCACTAAGGGCTTTTATTATGAGACAGCTAAAGGAGATGCAGTGTGATCGTTCATGAAGACTACAGCTGAATGCGATCGAGACAAAAAAAAAAAAAAACACCCAATAGAGGGATGAAAATTTTTTGAATTTTTTAAGTTTTGTAAGTGGACAGAATGATCCGAGGAAGAGGGTACAACAGTGTTTCCATTCAACAGTACAATGAGGCCTGTAGGCTGCAAGCCTTATTGCACTGCACAGAACTGAACAGCTTTCAGTTTGTCTTCATCGCTCTTTTCACAGTCACTTTCAGGCTGAATATCACAACTGTGTGGAAAAGTGTGTAAAACAAGATCTGCTGAGTCTGTTTGGGCTAAAGTAACAGTAGCTAGCAGACTAATGACATGTAGTCTCCCTGTCCCACTGAAGCCACAGAACCAGGAGAGAAATATGATGGATCCACTCCACCACAAATGAATAACTCTAGTTTGTAATTATGGCCCAATGAAAACAAAAATAAGCATCTTTCCTGATACGATATGATAGGTTTAACAGAAGAGCAAATATAAGTGGTGATAGTCTATTAAAAAAATTTACTGAAAATATTTTTCAACCACATAGCTATAGATGTTATCACATTATCATGATTATCATATAGATTCAATATGTTGCTCGCATTTTATGTTTACACCACTGCTGGTTACAGAGCTGCGAGAGAAAAATCGGAAACAGAGAAGTGAGGGAGAGGAAGCAAGGTCACATGAGGATAAAGTTACAAGTGTTACAATATGGTGTTGAATTGATTCATGAATGGCATTATTTTCCGCTTCCTGTTTTTGACCAGTAAATTCTTATTCCTCCAACTACAACAACTTAGGATTTGTGTATCCAGACATAACACTTCTAAATCTTTTGAAATCACTAAATCAAGAGTGACAAACAATGGCTACTTAACACCACTATAAATATGATTTATCACAACAACTATTCTAGAAAAGAACACACGTTTCAAAAGTCATAAACCTTAACTTTAATCGTAATGAGCCCAAAAGTGATATATTGTATTCTTACCTTTGGCCTAATCACCATTAAGCTAACCTTGGATAGCTTAAACCTGTTGGAACTTGGAACTTTAACCTCTGTGCCAAGGTAATCCATGGGGGTTTTTGACCAATGGTAACGCTGTTGTACAACATTTTTATGGCTGAGACCACAGCAACACAAAACACGTTTCTTCCCCTACTCCAGTGATGAATAGTTAGTAAGAGGGATCAGTCGTTAGAAGGCAAAGAAGAGGAAGACTGTAAGCCTGTAAACTGGAGGGTAAACAATTCATGGCGTATATTGAAGAAAAATCAGTTTTGAAAATGTTTTCATGTCTCAAAGGTAGGATTGAGACATGAAGCTAGTGATAGCTGCTGGAAAGCATTAGTGCGACTTGCAAACCCCTGATTTGTGCATTAGCTGAGCCAGTGATGAAAGGGACATAAGTGAACGCCTGGGTGAAACATAACAGAGCAGGAAGACAAAGTGGTGGGAGGGGCTCAGTGGTTTGCTTTCGAATCTCATTCTAGCACAAACTTAATTTCCATAAAATACTATACAATAACAATATATGTACGAAATCGGTAGTAAACACTTTTAAAACATGTACTTATACAATCATTTTGTTCAAACAACCATAGTGTTACAAATCTGAATACAAACGTGATCTATTCCTCCTTACTGTGAGAGCTTCAGATTTATGATTTCATTAAACTGTAGCAACTGCCAAACACACACGCACACACATATTCACTCAGTACTAGCATAACACCCCCACCACACACCCACACATCCATTCCTTCTTCATCCACCAGGAAACAGCTGTCAGCTGGCCAAAGTCCATCCTTTCCTGACCAGCACAATGGAAGGAAGGAAGATGTTTCCTTCCTTTCAAAATCCAGCCAGCCAATCAATCAGTCTGTGGCAGTCAGCCTGCCAGGTTGGGCAAAGAATTTCTAAACTAAATCCTTGATGTTAAAAAACTTCTTTCATCAGTTACTTGGCTCTCTGTCACAATGTCACGAAATAGGTGTCTAAGCTGTTTTCTATTTCAGAGGACACTGTTTTGGACTGATTTTCAATGCAGTGCAGAAAAATAGAAACACAACAGCTTGAGAAGCACTATGAAATCACAGAGCCAACCACAGGTTGTGGTTTTCACACCAGTGATGCATGGTGTGGCCGCGCTGAAGCCAAGCCAGGTCACAACCTTGTTGGGTGTGTCAGCAATCGGTCGGGCACACAGTTCGCTGAAACACCACAGGGCTCATTCTTTCAGACTAAAATAATCTGCAAACACCAGTTTAAACCAGATTTCCTTTGGGAGCGAAAGTTTGCTCAAGGAATTTTTCCTATGGGTCCAACAAAGTTAGTCATTTAACCACTGTGGCAGGCTATATGGCCTTACAAATATGAAAGTTTCAGCAGGCCAACAGAGGCTACGAAAAACTAGTGCTTGTGAATCTGACTCCTCCTCTTAGTTTGGACCTTCCAAACACATCAAACTATACTTTCCATCAATGACATTTCAGGGGACAAATGGCACATCTATTAATGTGCTGTATAAGCACAGGGTAGCCATTTTGATAACAATGCTGAGGACTTTGAATGCGCAATGTAAGATGTCAGTTGAGTTATGGATCAAAGGGGTAGGTGGGATCCAAGCATGTACTATTTATGATAGACCTGAGCTTTTTCAGTTTAATTTACCCATCAGCTGACCAGAATTTCTCCTTCCATTGTTGCTACATTTGACAAGTCAAGCGAAGTCTAGCGTTGTGAGCCTCCGTCATCTTTTCTGTTTATTTCCCAAGCTCAGAAGAGTTTGACATTTTTCATTTGTACAGCAATATATACGGCAGACAGTTAATCCCTGACTGTCTCTTAGTGATATTGGGTTGCTCCAACCGCTCTTTGACTCTTTCTTTCACATCACAACAACCCTCAGGTTTTGTGTGATCTTAAAAGGCAAATCCTGAGACTGGAAACCAGTTTCTCCTCTTTGCTTAAAAATTTGGCAAAATAGCAGGATTTCCTGCATATAGACTCTGATGAAATTTGGTATACTGTGGCCAAATCCCACCCTAGGTTTCTTAAGAACTGTATTAAACACAGCTGGAAGAAGAGTGCTTGACCTGGGAATTAAGAATATCACTAATTGCTAATTTATAAAACAGGATATTGATGAATTTATCACTTATAAATTAAACATAATGCTGCTTTCCCCACAGATTAAACTATACTACTCAAGGTTTCATGGCAATTACTATTACAGCTCTTTTACATAATGCATACTAGTTTAAAGTCTCTTGAATCTCTCTTGCATACCTTTATCAGTTCAATAATGTAATTGGCTTAATATGCTTTATGGTTAAGCCTCCTTTCTGTGCTGAGTTTGCATGTTCTCCCCGTGCCTGTGTCCCTCCCACCGTCCAAAGACATCATGTTTAAGTTAACTGGTGACTCTAAATTGACTGTAGGTGTGAACGCGAGTGTGAGTCATTGTCTGTCTCTGTGTGTTGGCCCTGTGATGGACTGGTGACCTGTCCAGGGTGTACCCCGCCCCTCGCCTGATGTGTGCTAGGATTGGCTCCAGCAGCCCCGCGACCTGGACGCAGAAAAGCGGTAGAAGATGGATAGATTGATGGTTAAGCTGTGACAATAAACTTTTTGGCGATAGGGATGGGATATGTGTCATACAACTGCCGTCTTTGACATTAGGTACTTTTTGTACTCAGGATTCTTTAAATGGTTTGTCACGTCCTTCATTATGTCTCTGGTTTTGTGGGACTGACACCCCTCACTGGCATGTGGCACTAGCTATTAACTATTATTTCATTTACACTATCCCACAATTATATTGGAGCTAAGATACTGCTAAGGCTAACGTTGGCCTCTGGAATTCATGACATATGATAATAATCATTTTAATAATAAAAATTATAATAATAACAGCATAATTTACTACAAGCATTGCCATCCACATTTCTTTCATTTCTATTTATGGCACTTGGTGTTAGCTATTTATTATAGAGGCCTAAATGCAGCAGAGCACACATTGGCCTTGATTCGTAGGTAGGCCAAGATATTTTCCATCACATTTTATAAGAGACAAGATGTTTGAATGTATTCGAAAAATAGAAATAGAGTGTTTTGCTCCAGTGGGCTGAGTCAGTGAATACAACTTCATCTGTACTTATATGTCGTTATCCATTTAAACTGCTAAACGCATGCTGGGTCCTTTTATATTTTGTTGCACTTGGTTGCTCACCTGACGACTCGACAAAAGAGGAGTATGAACCAGTTCTGTACACTGTCAGCTGGAAGCACATTTGTTCACATGGACATTATATACAGCATCAGTGAAGCCGGTGTGTGTTGAACCTTGAGTCTCACTGTGAATGAGTCTTCACAGTGAGAAGCTCTGGATTCTTGAGAAGTAGCTAGTTGCTGTCCTGGGAAAGGATAAAGTCACTTCCCTCTTCACATGGGAACAAGGCAGCAACATAACTCACAGAACAGGAATAAGGGATATGGTGCACACCCCAGTGTGTACTGTAACACTGATATCCACACTCATGGATGGTTCAAAGGAGACGTTAACAACAAGTTTTATAGAGTTCACCAAACTTGAAGCTGCTGGCATGTCTCAAACTGCACTCAGTTAAATGAAACACATTTAAGAAATTTTAAGAAATGTTTGGCATATTTATATGAAATGCCCTAGTAAAAAAAAAGAAACCATGACTTTCTGGAGAAACTCTGGAGTAAGTTTTGATTATTAGTAGAAGCTGAGTTCTGGTTCTTGTCATGAGACAAAAGCAGTAATTCAATGAAAAGAGGATTCAGTGAACTGGGGAAAGCACAAATGGGGTCCAACATTTACGTGGTGGTGGTACTGTTCTCTCATTCTTAATGTCAGAAAAATTTGACACAATAATAATAATAATAATAATAACTGGCTGATTGCTGCACAAAATAATAATTGTAACAGTCATTGTGGTTTGTCCTGCTGTCCAAAAGCAAGAAGGTTGATTCTCAGGCCTGGGCCCTTTTTGTGTGGAGTTTGCATGTTCTCCTTGGTTAAGTAGTTGTGGAAGGAATGAGGTAACACTTCTATTATCTTGGGTATTTTCACACAAATTTAGTTTGCATTGAGAAGTAATCTGCCCACCTGAGTTTTACTGTATAGTCTACTGCCTGCACATTAAGACTTAATACATTGTATTCCGATTCCTTCAAACTTTCATGGAGTATTTACTGTTCATTTACTGCGGAGAAATAACGTATGTGAAGTTTCCCCTCATCACAACCTTGACGGTATTTGCCTCATAGGATGAAATCTATATAGTTAGAGAGATAGTTTCTACAGCAGGTCACATGACTGTGGTTCATAACCAATGACTCATTTGGCAGTCAACAGTCTAAAAGCACTGTTTGAGATCCCATTTAGCTATAAACTGCATTACGGTGTTCTTCCACAATATAACACTTTTAAGAAATGATCTTTGGCTGCCAATCACACACCATTCTCACACATACACTCAGTGTCAGCATAGCACACATGCAATATGACTTACTGGAGGAATTCTGTACTCTGATTTTAGTTCATTTACTCTAATAGATTACCAACTTTAGTAATTTACTTATTTGTGAATCTAACTCGAGTACAAATTAGATAAGAATACAATTTCACCTAAAGCTGGAGGTCTGAAGTCTAATGGTGTTGGAATTAGAACCTCTTTAGTTGATGAGATAGGTAGCTTGATTTCTTATACATATTGGAGACTTTGCTGAAAGTAGTCAGCAATGCCTATATATAGAATATATTTCTATATACTTACTATCTATATCTATATACTATACCCGTGGTTTCTGCTGTAGCCATGAACCACGTGGGGTGAATAAAGTACTATCTTTTCTTATTTTTGATTATATTTTCATGACTGTTCATCACCGGTTTACAATGATTGGCCTAATGATGATCCATTTTATTCAGTTAACTTAACACAGTTGTCCAGTGATTTGATTGCAAATGACCAAAATTAAGATTCACTTCTGCAATGTTGATATTTCAATAATTATATAAACATGCTAGGTTTTATATCTAGTGTAAATCTATAAATCATTTCACTCGAAATGGTCTTAATGTTATGGTCACTTGGAGGTGTTTGGTGAATAAATATTTTTACTTATTCATCCATCTTCAACCGCTTATCCATTTACAGGTCGCAGGGAGTGTTGGAGCCAATCCCAGCTCACACTTGGCAAGGGCGGGATACACCCTGGACAGGTAACCAGTCCATCACAGGGCCAACACACACAGACAGACAGAGACCAACAACCACTCACACTCACACTCAGACCTACGGACAATTTAGAGTCACCAGTTAACCCAAACATGATGTCTTTGGATGGTGGGAAGAAACCCATGCAGGCACGAGGAGGACAGGAATGCTTCGTATTTTGGGGTAACAGTGCTAACCACTATGCCGTTGCATTGCCCCATTGTTGTTTATTGCTTATGGTTAAATCATAGCTAAATTTCATATTTTACACCGTTTTACATCATCTAGATTGTGGTTACTATTTTACTAGATGTTTTGGATGTTGGTAAAGTCCAGTAGCAGTGATCAGAGTACGATTGCAGCTTTGATCATGTTTTTGCATTCATTGTGCTCGCACAAACATTATAACATTTGCATAATAATAACATCTAGTAACAGTCTTGTTTTATCTCCCTCTGTGGCAGTTCTAGCTGCATTTAGAATGTGGCTGAAATATATGTGAAAGACCATTTCTGAAGCCTCAGGACAAGAGAGAAAGTACAACAAATTGCTTCTTGCAATGGCTTTCTCTCTGTAATGATGTGAAAATATTACATCATCATAAAATCATTTAACATTGTGTATATCAAAAGGCCAGCATTCAAATGTACAACTCTATAATAACTGGATTTGTAATTATAGGGTTCAAGCCCCAGTTACAGCTGAAAAACAAACATACAAAACATACATTCACAAATATGAGGCAGAACGTGAGTTATCTTTAAACTCTTTGGGGGCGCTTGTTCTGTCCAAGGCCATCCCAGGTGATAGGTCAAAGATCACCCATCACTTCTAAATAATTTTCACGCTCAGTTCTTTTCACGTCCCAAGGATGCTTTTCTACTGACCAAGCTTTTCTCACAGGACTCCATAAACCCAAGTGCCAATTAGAAGCTTTCAAGAATCACTCTGAAATAAGCTGAATGACTAGACCAATACACATGTAATAAATTACACCCAAGTGTCACTACAAATCCAACCCTTCAGAGAAGGACATTTACTGCTGGCCAAACGTAACAGTTAAGCTATTGGGAAATAGTGAAACAGAAGAAATAATCAGACAGTCATTACTCTCAAATGCAACGTCATTGTCCTCATCATCATCACCAGCAGCAGGTCTGATATGTCAATGAAGTTTTTATAGAAGACTAAAGGCAGGTTTGTTCCAAAACAACCCAATTATATGATTATCTGGAGATTTTTACTTTGCTATTCACAGTGATTAATATGTGTCTGTGTGAGTGAGTGTGTGTGTGTGTGTGTGTGTGTGTGTTTCTGTGGACTGACTGGGGCTTCTGAATGATCTCATCCAGTGATTGGATACATGAAGAATCTCTCTGTTCTCCGTGTCCAGCTGTTAAATGTGCACTCCATTTCTCCCTTGGTGTGTACACAGCTGCTGAAGACACGGTGCTTAAAACACATCCACAACATGCAGAAGAGCTTTCGCCTTCATGTCTGAAGGACTAAAAAAAAAGAAAGGCAAATAACTGTATTTGTTTTGTCCCCAGGGGAAATTTTTTGACACACAGACAAGGCCCTTGTGTGTGTGTGTGAGTGTGTGAGAGAGAGAGGCCGTATGGAAAACCGACAGTAGCCGCCCCTGAATAACGGATTTTGGCTCTTGAAGTTTACAGAAAAAAAAAATAAAAATAAATAAATAAATAAATAAACAAGGAGTTTCCGCAAACGGAGTCCAGTAAAAGCTGCCTCCTGCTCTGACTCCTCGCCGCCCTGTCATCAGCCCAAACAGTGACAGTTAGCTCGGCTGCACTAAGTTGTCGAGACGCGGACAGTAGTCCGGGCTCTTCACATTAGCGGTAGGTGTTGCCCCGCACCGTCTGTCAACGCAGACTCACGCATCCACGACCGCTTTAGTCCGATCAGAAAAAAAAAAAAAAACCACTCACCGTTACGAGGCTCCGCTAACCGTGGACACAAAGAAGACGTCCTCACGCCGATATATTCCTCCTCATCGCTTTCCTCCTCGGCTCCAAGCCACCGCCGCCCTTCAGCCGCAGATGGGAGTGTACTCCCCACATCTGCGAAACAATACGTCGAGCAGCTAACCTTTGTATTGCAACAGCTGATGTTAAAAATAGAAAAACACCGAAGGGGTGAACGCCGTTTATGCTCGGACGTGAAACCGGCGAATGTTGACTTTTGCGCTCGTGTTGCTGTGTCGGTCTCCGAGAGCAATTTAAAAAAAACAGGTCAGTTTTATTAAATAGGGTATTTTTTCCTTTCTTACGGTCTGTGATCTCACGAAGCGGTACAGAAGTCCCCCGCTTGGAGAAATGGACTGTCCCCACAGATAGCGGACTTGTTTAAAGGGACAGTCCTGACAAATTAGCCCTGCCTAATTTAGTGTAAGTCAAACGGACTCATCCGAGACAGAATGAAATGTGTCTGTGTCGTGAGGTTTGTTGTGTTTTTAAGGTTACATTAATGACGTTTTCAGCAGTCTTACTGATAGCTTTACATTAAGCAACAGTTGGTTTTATGGTTTTGCGTTCTGGTGAGAATTTATTTTTCTCATGTTTGCAACAGTGAGGCTACAGCTTTCCTCAAATAATTGTGTAACTATGTAATAATGTGTGTAGTGAATGCTTTTGACTTAGTGTTTAGTTGTAGAACCATTATCACCTCACTAAACTAAAGAAGCCTGGTGTGGGTTACAATAACATGCCACAGCAGTCAGATTACATAGTAAGAAAAGCCCAGTTTCTCAAAACATTTGTAGTAAGTCTTTTCTACTCAAGTGTCTCAGTAAGTCAAGACAAGGATGGGGAGTTTCACACCCAGGACCTTGAAGCTGAAACAGCTAACTGGAGTTTAGCCATCAGTAATTGTATTGCTTATACGTGTGCTTTGTCTTTTCCAGCATGTCAAAATGCTTCTTGTGAAAACAGTTTTTGCATTACAACTTATCATGCATCATAAATATTCAACATGTTTATCTTGCGTAACAATTCCACATGATGTGTGTAATTCCTTCCTTTCTGGGTGTGTCTAATTCTCTTTTCGCTTTCATATGATGACGTTGACTTTCTATAAACCTATTCCATGTTGTGTGATGCAAAATATATATTGCATGAGAAGACAACAAGCTGACACGTAACATGATATGTGAAACATCATTTCCTTTGTGGTTTATGGACTCACACATCGAACATTCAATGTACCTTGTAAAATACAATTAAAATTACTACTACTGAGTGAAAATTTTCAATTTGATTCTTGAAAGAACACTTTTTTTGTCTTATTTGAATTTATAGAACCTTTGTAGAAAAATCACATCACACATCCAGATGAAGTTTTTAGACATGTTACATGCCTAAATCTGTAATATATGTGATTTTGGAGAAGAGCAAGGATGACTGAACAGAATGTGTATTCATTAACACATCTGGAAGGGTGCTTTTATGGTAGACAAGAAAAATGCTATGTTGTCTGCTTTGCTAGAGGTCAAAGAGTCAGATAAGGATCTGATCAATCAGGAGAAGGGAAAAGGTGTGAGTGCATATGTATGTGTGTGTGCAAAATGATTGAGAGGAGAATGGTAAGGAGAGGGACTGGGGCTGTTTGTTATTGAGAATAGATTAGGACATGGGTGCTGGATGCACTGGAACATGTATCAACAGCATTATGCAGAAGCAAAACAGAGCATCACTGTTTATTCATTATGAATAACTATTCACCAACTATCTCATACCAGATTGTTAAATAAATGTAGTAAAATTTCAAATATCAGATGATGATGAAACAGTGTAACTGACAGCAAAGGTCTAATTCGTGCAGAGCCTGCTTTGTGAATGATTTATTTATCACACACAGTAGCTTGTAGATGTACTTCCCAGAAATGTTGGTGTTGATATAATCTGAATATTAACTCCAAGCCACAGAGATGTGCTTGTCAAGAAAATAACACAAGCACACTGCTGATATTCACTTTACTGATAAGACTGGGAAATAAAGTCCATTACCAGTAACAGTTTCAAATGTGTCCATATATGTGTTTGAGAAAAACATTATAAAAGAAAAGCTGTGAGTAATTAAATTGAAATTAGGAGGAGGAAGTTTGCTATGTGCTTTACCCCTGTAAATAACTCAGGCATTAGACATTTTATAGCTCGTGTTACAGTGATGGGAAATGAACTGGCCTCACTACCCAGCACTTCCAGGAAGATCTATTGCATTTAAGGCATATCTACATCACGATTGATTATCCACGCACCCAATGTACCAAGCATGCATATACACATACATAATAATTCTTTCCAAACATGTCATGCATTTTTAAAGAAACATACAAATGAACAACAAGGTGTAAAAAAATGTATATTATAGGCATATTGTACTTTTTTGGTTGATAGAAAAATACATTGGTGTGGATGGATGGTAAAATGTTGAAAAAGAAAGCGTAGACTATTTAAAAAGAATCACAATGACAATTTATCGACACAAGGAATTGCAATATTGCTGCAAGTGTCAAGTGGAGTGAACTGAAGCAAGGGTTCCATTTCTAGCCAACACATGGTGTTAAGGCTAAGGAGGATTTCTGCTAAAGAAGAGAATGATTGTTTACTTTTGTTCAATCTATGGAAGTACCAAAGCAGCAGAAGTTTTCCTCTTAGGCAGGTGACTATCCACAATTATTCCTTAATATTGAATAGCTGTGATAGTCAGAGACACAAGGTTTCCATATTTTCCCCAGTTCAAAAGTATTACCAAAGTATTGCCTATGCCAAATAATAATAATAATAATAACAAAGCTACTACTACTACTAATAATAATAATGTTACATTGTGCTATTTTGATCTTGATGATTCCCATATGTAGTCTGGACCAAAGAAATGTTTCAGACAAGCATCTTCACAAGAGCCTTGCCATGTTGAAATTTTGTAATTTTCACATTATTAGATTATATTTTCCTATTGTGTCCGAGTGTATCAGTTTTGGCCAGCCCACTTGTTTGTACAAGGTTTGTACCCCCAATCAAATCAACAATCAATTACGTCTGCCCCACCAAATCCCAAAAATGTATTTTATATAATTAAAGAAGGGACTCAATCGTCCCACTTCTTTACAGCACATTCAATTTTGGTGACAATGTAACATCAGTGGCAGCACGGTGGAATAGTGGTTAGCGCTGCTGCCTCACAAAGAGAGGGTTGCACGTTCGAACCCTTTCTGTGCAGAGTTGTGTTTTCCACATGCTTACATGGGACTGGC
This sequence comes from Echeneis naucrates, assembly GCF_900963305.1. NCBI lineage: Eukaryota > Metazoa > Chordata > Actinopteri > Carangiformes > Echeneidae > Echeneis > Echeneis naucrates. The sequence goes on along the minus strand of NC_042531.1, from coordinate 16,745,025 downwards.
TCCAGCACCCCCCGTGACCTGGAAATGGATAAGCGGTAGAAGATGAATGAATGACTGTGTAAGGTTTCATAGTAGAATCGTGGTTGTTTTCCCTGTTATCTTTATCAAGCATTCCAAAGCTTGCCTCGTTTGACGTAAGGATCTATTGATTTAAGCCTTGGACAGCTTGCAAGAAGCAATCAAGAGGTGGTGAACTGATCGACTGTGTTAGTGATTTATTCATTCACAACATTTGAAAATTACGTTCTCCGTGTCCCCTACATACTCCACATTTTTCTTCAGGAACTGCTGGTGGTTGCAGGCCAGGGTCAGACAGAATGCAACTCATGGCCAATGGCACAAGATACAGTCTTACCTAAGAAAGTATATGTTGAATTGTTCTGTAATGAACGGAATAGCTATCATACTTATGCTGTTTTTAAAGGTAATTTTCCCAAAAGGTCAGTGTGTTCATATCCACCATGTGAGACTTCAGTGTCATGGATCATTAATCTTCAGTAATCTTAGCATCTGTTTATCAGTCTTTAGCACTGATACACAGGATCTGTTCAGTATGTGTTTGTGCATCCAATGCGCATCATTGTTGAACAAATAGACTTCTTCGCCCTGAGGATACTGTGAAAAACTTCAGACTCACACCTGAGCACACAGGCGCATAGAATTAGGTTTGTTTAAATTTAAGTTTGATTTGTTACATGTCTCCAGTCTCACTGCCATACAGTCCAAATGCCAAAGAGCAATATATTTATGAGTTCACAAAGACCAATATCCACTTTCAAACTTAGTTCACAGACCCTGCCACCTGAATAAATCTTTACTGAAGGACTTGGTGATTCTCCGTCAGAAAAATGGCACAGCTCTGCATAGTGATATTTATGGCATATAAATGCTGTGAATAAACAATACTGCATACTACTGCAAAATACCCATGTGTACCTCTTTACTTTTTGAAGGTTTATAGCTCAGAATAGAATAGGGAAGTTTCCTTTTCTGACACATATATTACACAAATACACAAACACACGCACACTTCCATTGCCTCTTGCCTGTTTCCATGGTGACAGTAGTGAGCTGTTTCTTTCCACCAGGATCAGACCATCTGATTTGATTACAATATATATACACACACACACTGCTTAAAGTGGTATGCTTTTCAATATTGTCGATCTGTATGGCAATAACTGCTATCATATTATACTTTGGGATCATACCTTCATGTTTTGCCATCCTCATTGTCACTGGATAATGCTAAAATATTGTTTGTTTTGTCTTGATTGCTACAGATTAAAGGTTTTATGTGATAAAAGTTTCCATATTGTATTTTTTGGATGGTTAGGTTTTTGGAGCCCTCTGGTTGTGAAAGTCTTATACTGTTCCAGAAGCATGATTTGAGATATCGTCAAGGGGTTATCATACTACTACGCATTATAAAGCCCAAGATGCTCACAGTTTTCTCACTTGTGTCTTTAGTAACTGCACAACTTTCACTTCCTCTTCTAGCCGTGCCGTGTGCAGCCAGCCACTATTTTGTAAAGCAGATTGTCATTATAACTTTATTTGATGTCCTGTGGCCAGCTATCAACTTTATTTTTTTCTTGTGCACATATATTAAGGTAAGGTAAGGTACGGTAGACTTTATTCATCCCAGAGGGGAAATTCATTTGTCACAGCAGCATAACGTAGAACAGGAAAAGGAAAGAAAATCAAAAAGATAAAAAACTGTTAAAAGTGCAATGGGTTAAAGTGCTACAGTTGCAGTGATGACAGCAGAAACAAACAACAACCAGAACAGCAGCAGTTGTTAAAAAGTCTGACTGCCATTGTCACATGAAGGGGGTGTATGAAGTTGTTAATTATAGATGTCAGTTTCTGCAACATTTTCCTCTCGTCCGACTGCTCAACAGACTCATGAGGGCTTGCCAGGACAGAACTAGTTTTCTTAATCAGCTTGTTGATTTTTTTCCTGTCCCTTTCTGAGCACCCCCCTCTCTAACACACAACAGAATAAATGACGCAACAATTTTTTCTAATTTATTTACCACATGTGGTTTATTTTATATTTTCTTGGAGACTGAAGGGTAACCCAGCAAATAAAGCACTTGGTTTATAACAATAAGCAACAATAACAATAACAATAACAAGCATGTAAATAAATAAAAAATTGCAGGAATTATACATTATCCTGAAGTGCTGAATTCAGTTTTTGACAAATGTGAAATTTGAAACTACCTGAAATTAAATAATGTCTTTGCCCAGGAACAACTGGCAAGGCAAGCTCTGGTTGCTCCAACAGGTAAAAGTTCACCTGACGTGTTCTGACACATTGTTTGGAGAGGTCGGTGTTTCAGTGCACAATCGCCTTCATTTTGATTAGTGTTTTACTAGTAGACAGAGGTATTGCACAAAACCAATCTGTTGAATTTTTGCTTATTACATTAGATTATTATATTCGATTGAAGGAAATGTAACTGTTACCAGAAGTATCTTTACAGACGCTTTCAGTCTGGCATCATGCAAGAGCTCAGCAGTTTGAAGACTAAGACTGCGCAGGATAAAGACAGAGAGTGTGATGTTCTGTCTTTACATGAAACAGAATGAAATTATCTCAAAGGCATTCATTCATTCATTCATTCATGCTGAAGCCAATCCCAGCTCACATTGGGTGACCTGTGCAGGGTACACCCTGCACAGGTCACCAGTCCCCCAGTCTCAAATTGTTTCTACAATACTAATGGAAGCATTCATCTCTTGAGTGGATACATTTTGTCATTAATGGGTCTTCAGACCTAAGCAGGTCCCTGTACAATCATCAAAAAAAAAAAGAAAAAGAAAAAGAGAAGGACGCCTACATTTTTTAACATCAAAACCTACACCTAGTCCCTCCATCCTAACCCCTAACCCTATAAAACCATAGCCTGTGAAGACTCAATGATATGGAAGAAGAAGATGAAGAACCAATATCATCACCTATGGCCCAATCCCAAACTGATCCCTACCCACTATCGCTCACTTATGAGTGTCAAGTTTCCCTTCTCATAAAGAGTGGAGAGTATCAATAGATTGGCACGCCCTATAGCACTCACCATGAAAACAAATGGATGCCCTGCCATGGTGATTGTTGCGTCATATATATATATATATTATATCAACCAGAATGATCCAAATGACTTCTTTTGTTTTATATTTACTGAAACTAGTGAAGCACCACAACCACAGCCACGTATATATATATGTATGACAGTAAATATAAAACAAAAGAAGTAGTTTGGATCATTGTGGTTGATATAAGATAGACAACGTGCTTGAATTTGAGGAAATGTGAGAGAGACAAAGACAAAGTAATATTTTCATCTTTTATCATTTAACGCCACGCATTTTAGGATTTTCTCTGTTAGGGTGACACAGGTGTGAGTAAAAAAAATGGACAAAGGCGAAGGTCGGGGCATTTGTTGCTTCTTCTTCCACCGTGCTTTAAAGGAGGCGCTTTAACGGCCCACGTCCACTCCGCCCTACTCCGCAGACGCAAGAGGCTCCATCTGCAACCGAAACCAACGACAGTCAAAGGAGGAAGAGGCACAACTGATATGGCGTCGGGCTGGTCGGTGCCACCCTCGGAGCTCTCCTGCCCGGTGTGTCAGGACACCTTTAAAGACCCCGTCCTGCTCTCCTGTAGCCACAGCTTCTGCGGCGGCTGCGTGGTGCAGTGGTGGAAGGCCAAAGGAGCCCGCCAGTGTCCGGTGTGCAAAGCCGTCAATCCTCGGACCAAACCACCTCGAAACCTGGTGCTGAAGAACCTCTGCGAGGCTTTCCAGCTGGAGGTGCTGTCGGGCTCCGTGTGCCCGCTTCACACCGAGAGGCTGAAGCTCTACTGTCTGGACCACCAGACCCCCGTCTGTCTGGTCTGCAGAGACTCGTACGAGCACAGGAACCACCGCTTCGTGCCCGCTAACGAGGCTGCGCTCGTTATGAGAAATAAGCTGAAGGGCTGCCTGAACCCGCTCAAAGAAAAAGTGAAACTCTTCCAAGAACTGAAAGCGAAATGGGAGAGAACGGATGAGGACATCAAGAATCAGTCTTTGGACACAGAGATGAAGGTCAGGCAGGAGTTTAGGCTGCTACATGCCTTCTTGCAGGTGGAGGAGGACGAAAGGATCGAGAATCTGAAGAAAGAGGAGAGGTTTAAAAGACAGGCCATGGTGGACAGAATCGAAAGCTTGACAAGGGGGATCACCAGTATGGAAAGCACCATCAAATCCATAGAGGAAGGACTGGCTGATAGCGACGCGTCTATCCTGTCAAAAGCCAAGAACCTGGTCAAAGAGGCGCACCGCCCCCTGCCGGATGACCCGCAGCAGGCCCAGGGGATCCTGATCAATGTTGCCAAGCATCTGGCCAACATCAGCTTTCATGTTTGGCGCAAGATGAAAGAGAAAGTGTCGTATACCCCTGTCATCTTGGATCCCAATACTGGCCATGAAGAGCTCTACCTGTCCAGCCAGTTGAACAGTGTCAAATGTGGACCAAAGCAGCTTCTGGCTCCCACACCAGAGAGGATGGAGCAGCACCACTCTGTCCTGGGCTCCGAGGGCTTCAGCTCGGGGAGCCACAGCTGGATCGTGGAGGTCGGAGACAACCAAGTGTGGGCATTGGGTGTGATAGCACAGGATGCATGGAGGGACGGAAATGTGCTGTCCGGGTTGTGGATGCTGAGGTTTTCTCACAGTAAATTCACAGCATTTAGCCCATCACGTCCAGCCTCTATCCTCCCACTGAAGGACAGGCCTCAGAGAGTCCGAGTCCATCTGGACTGGGACAGAGGAAAGCTGTCCTTCTCTGATCCAGAAACAAACACAGTCATACACACCTTCACACACACATTCACCAGCAAACTGTTTCCATACATCAACACCTGGAGTGCCATTCCTCTGAAGATTTTACCTCTGGAATTGTTTATAACTGTATCACAGGTATGAGAGGCCTTCAGCTGGAGAGAAGAACACTGTTAGATGAAAATGACCAAAAATCATGCTAAGAGTGCTCTGTTTGTTATGACCTTCATGCTGTTAAAGCCAGAAACTGCAGAAATGTTAATGCTTTCGATGCTCACATGTTATCAGGGTGTGATTGAAACAGGACTTAGGAAGTAATGTTACACAAGGGACTTTTTCATCTGACCAAATAATAAGAATTAACCAAAACCATGTTGCCCTTTGTCACCTTTGACAATGGCTTTTTCTTTCCTGTTAATTGCTGGTATTTATTTTCAGATAGAGCACTGAATAGATATATCTTTCTTGGTTTTTCTGCCAAACTGTGCCTTTGTATTTAAAATTGTATTTAAGATTTGATTTTATTCATTACTGGAAACACTTGAAATCTATGTTCACTGTCAAGCCATAATTGTCTAATAAAACATTTTCCACCTCTCTACATGTAACTCTTTATTGAAACAGAACAAAATGATAAATAACTAAATATATCATACATCTCATTGTAAAAACTAATGAGCAAAATAAGGTTTTGCAAGCACTTGGCAGGTGCAATTTATTGTTACTCCACAAAAATTCAAATGTGGTCATCTCAACTTATTGTTTTAATGATTATTAATTATGTGGAAATCAACATAAGGTTTGCATGGTTAACATAACAATTTCTGTTCGCTGAAAAACAACCTAACCAAGTATTTTTCTGGCATTCTCATCTTTTTAAACCAACAATTCGACCATATGAAAAATTAAAAAATTGTATTTACTCATTATTCAAAAACTGCTTCAAGCTCCAATTAAAGTGCTGTAACAACGTGATATACTAGTCGCTTCATTACATTTTATTATCTACGTTTTAATATCTCCAGTGCATATTCGGCTTAAATGTCAATTTTACAGTAACGCTTTCGTAAACACGCTTTCGTCACAGACTGTCGTAAAAGGGTCGTACGACAGCGTTACGGCAGCCAACTCGCTTTACTGACAGGATTGTCTGTGGTCCTAACCAGTGTTACGCTGCTGCCCTTGTCAAGATGTCCAGAGCATGTGAGTGTTTAAAGCCGCTTGTGTGTTATTAGGGGTTTTATTCTTTGTTTGTTTGTTTGTTTTAAATGAAATTAGAGATCGCTGTATTTTAGGGTCCTTAGCTAACGTGGCTGCTGGATATGGCCTTTGGTCATAAATGAATAAATGTGGAAGTGGGTAAACCACCCGTTAGCCTAACGTGTCAACCTTTAGTATTTCTTTTAACGACGTTAACCATACAGGGATTACCTTCTTTGCTGTTGAGAATACAGAATGTGTTTGCATTGAATGCATTTTGCTTTGAATTTAATAAAACCATATTTATGGATTGAAGTCACTGGGCTTATAAAAATGTTTGAGCACTTCGGTCAAAACCAAGGAGAGAGCTGTGTGTATTTACATCAGTAAGATATGTTATATCCATTTATATATATTTGTCATTATTGTTGTTGCCATATATCCATACGTGCGCCCGCGTAGTAGATAGATAGATAATATGTTGGTCTCCAAGAGAAATTAACAATGTATATTTGTATATTGTGTATTTATATTTGTCATTGGATAAATGACGTTATTCCATAGACGTTTCCACACTTGCAAAAGACAGTATATGAGCTGCGCAATGATATGGAAACAAACATCCCAGAAAGCTACTTTTTTTTTTTCAGTTCTTATTTATATAAATTTCCCTGTGAAATTAACCCTCAATTAGTGTTTATTTCACAACACACGAGTTTATGTCTTTATGTAGGCTCACTTTCCTTTAAGTGAATCTGTCCAAATATGGTGTGCGATGACGGTAGTGTAGCAGAGGCCAGGATGAAAGAGAGAGCATTTCTTTGAAATCCCTTAATTGTTTTTGAGAAAGGCTCTTAAACTTTATGTAAATCAAATAAAATTCATTTATATAGCACCAAACCATAACAAAGTTACATCAAGGCGCTTTACACAGAGCAGGTCTGGACCAAACCCTTTATGGAGTTGTTAAAGACCTGACCCGACATATCCTTCCAAGAGCAGGGACTTTGCAGTGGCAAGGAAAAACTTTAAGAGGCAGAAACCTTGAGCAGAACAGTGCTCAGGGAGAGCAGCCATCTGCCTCGATGTAGTCTCTTTAAAAGTGAGAGAATAGTTTTGGCCCAAATGTGTCTATCGAGGATTGATTTTTTTTTTTTTTTTTCTTGTTCTTACAGGCCTAGTATACTCTTTATTTTACCATCTGCCCCTCCCACAGATGCTTCCTCCTGAAGTCAGCAGCTATTAATTGAGACAACTAAAACGTGACATGGCGTCTCGCTTCCTTAAGTACACAGTGCTTCTTCAGAAGTACCGGACTCCTCTGCTCATTGCAAGCTGTGGTGGGCTCTTTGCAGCCAACATGTGTTACCATGTTTTACCTGATATATCCTACCGTCAGCTGTATCAGGCCTGGCACAAAGGAGAGCCAGTCACACTGTCCGAAAAACTGGAGGAAACGTTCCAGCAGGTAGTGTGTATGCATATAAAAGTTTGATCATCTCTTGTCTTTCCACCTCGAAGAAAGGTTTGATAGTCTTTTTTGAACTGTATATGAGAAGCAATATTTTTCATTAATATGCACTGGTATCACATGATTACATTTGTGCTAATTTTACTATAATATAGAGAATACAGTTAAATATGCAGATGTTTCAACTGAATTAATTACAGCACCCACAAATTAGAAGTAGGAGTATACCAATAGTGTCAGGAATTTAAAGTGAAGGATGACAATGTGCAGTGTAAAAAGTAACATAGTCCACATTAAAACATTATTGTTATCATTTATAGGTGTTGAAGGATTATGGTATTAGCGCTACCAAGAATTTCTCTGCCTTCGCTTCCTTTGGGTTCCATCCAGTTGGCGCTGGGGTCCCTTGGCTCCCTGCCGGGGCCCAGATTGGCATCCCAGCAAACTTTAATAGCACATCAAATAACCCGAGTGGCATCACCAACCGCAGCATTTTCATCAATGGCAAGATGGTAGAGTGGGATAGCGAAGCTGGCTCTGCGCTAAAGGAGGCACTGACATTTTCCCTTGAGGCACAGAAGTTTGCTGTAGCTCGAGAGGTTGCCCGCTTGCAGACTGGAGGACCTGTTCTGAATGCAACAGTTGCACCATTTTGCCTGGGTGGGGTTTGGGTGTACAGCGTCGTGCTGAAGCAGGTGTTTGGACTCCATGCTGGACCTGCGCTGTTTCGTGGCGCTGTGAATATTGTTGCGCTGGGCCTTGGTGCTGTGTCTTACTTCCTCACTTCAGATGCTGTCACCCAATGGATTGACTACAACTCAGACAGAAGAGCTGCAGGACTTTCACGTGATTATGCCAAAGGAGGTGTGGAGTTTTATGATAAGATTCTATCCAGAAACAAGACCCTTCGTTCTCTGATGGGCCAGAAAGGAGAGGAGATGTATGCACCCAGTGGGAACTTGTTTCCTGCTCACCTACTGCAGCTGAAACACACTCCTTATACATCCAGGAGGGAAGGGATCCTTGCTCTGCTAAAAGAGGAGAAAGTTTGAAAAGAACCTGGAGGAGGGCAGATGTATTACGAATGTTCAGGCCTTTTATGAATAACTAAAAAGCTATGGGAGGGCTGGAAGGATCTCTGATCTTATTGGTACAGTAAAAAAATAAATAATGCTCAAAGAATATCCCACATATTTGGAAAGCAATCAGGGATCTTACATGTCCTGAATGTTATTTTATGTACCATTTAGTAAATTCCAAAGTAGATGATATTATAAATAGAAAAATAAACTCTTGTACACTACTGGGGTGTCAAATTTTCTTTGGTGAGTGTGACTGGTGACTTATTTATGCGTTGAATGAATTTTGGACAAGCTTACAAATAAATCCTATTCTGAGCATGCAGTTATAAATATAATCACATGCCAAATAATTATGTGTTAATGAAAAAATACAAAAATCCAGCAATGCAGTTTCTAATAATATTTTCAAACACACATTGTTTTTAAATTTTGAAAACTGGGACTGTTTATTTTATTCCCCTGACTAATACTTCAATAATTTCTCATGCACAATGTCACTAGGTGTGTTACCAATTTATCAAAGTCAGAACACTGTCATTGAGGAAAATATAAAGCTAGAACTTAGTCTTTATATACATCCAAACATACCATTTTGAATATTTTCCCTTCATTTTTTTTTGCATCATCTGTTTGTACTTAGATGCATTACATCTAAATGCTCATTTTCTAACATCACTGTAATGAACAATAAAAAGATTCTATGCTTCTTAGCTCAGGTCTCAAAATAACCTTTAGGAGAGTCACACAGTATGTACCCACACAACATTTGCATGAGTGTAACTAATTTGCTTTGCGATAATAATCTTAATATGCAGTTTATGGTGATTTAGAACTTATCATATAGCACCCAGGTTCCCTCAGGTTGCCTGTCTGCATATTAACAAGGCTCAGACATGGTGTTTTAATTACATTTCTAATCTTGTATCCTGTGGGCTGAACTAAATATAGAAGCAGGTAATTAATAGTGTTACTGATAGACATTCGTTGACACCTTTTACATTACTTTTCAATCTTAGTCCACTCCATAGAAGTGGCTACAAAATGGAAACTTCTGCTTTTTCTCTGTAGAGTAGATGGGATTATAACCAAGGCATATCTGATAAAGTCTAGACATGAAAAATATTCAGACGGCAGAATGTTCTGTACCAGAACAACTCAGTGCTCTCTGTAGCAAGTGTCCTCTCCTACATTTGTACCCTTGAACAAGATGCTATATTTGCTTCAGATATCTTGTTATGCAGCAGATTCTATGCTTTTGATCTCTGCAACTCTCATCAAGGAATGCTTTCTCAAATGCCTTAAAAAACATTTAAATGTTTCAGAACTACCCCCTTTTCATAAGGCCATGCTATATTAAAGACATTGTTGAAAAAAGTAAGAATATGAATGCCTCCATATAGAAGATGTCAAAGAGGAAAAACGCCTTGACTGAAGTTTTAGGTCTACTCCACCATTTCCCTGGCTACAAAGTGGCTTTTGAGATCTGCATATCAACAACACTGGGCTTATTTTGTTACTGTCACTGCTCCACTTCATCTGCCAGCTTCATTGTTAGCCCTACAGAGATGACCACAAAATACCATTGTTGCATTGTAGGCTGTTTGCTTTTTGAAGCCACTGGGGGTCAGTACAGCCCACATTACCACTTATTTTTTTATAGCCTGTATGAATGACAGGCCTACAGTTGGAATAGGTCTGAATGGACAAGCCCAAACAGGAAGTGACAGAAAAAACAATGTTTTCAATAACTACTTCTGAAAGCCACACCATGATATTCACTCTGAATGAATGAATCTACTCTCCAAATGAAAATAGAGTTAATAATGCATTTCCGTGAAAGAAACTTTATTTGCGTCTGTGCGTGCAAGTAATTAATGATAATGACAATAAGAACATAACTTAATTTACATAGCACCTTTAATAAGTATGGAGTTTACAATGTGTTTCGGGACGCGAATCAGAGCAGAACATGTATGAGGCGGATTTAAACTGGAAAAATAAACAATACACTTCCATGTGATTAGAGGGTCAGATGCTGTGCATGCACACACGAAATGGGGGCTACCTAGACTATAAAAAAGAAGATACACACATAATTTTTCTCTTTGGGCATTTTCCCTGTCTGGGAACTTGCGTGATTGATTTGGTGACAGTTTTTGGTTTTTGGTTTGATTGATTTGGTGACAGTTTTTAGGCCAGATCCCCTTACTGCCGCCACCCTCCCCATGTATCCGGGCTTGGGACCGGCACAAGCCTACTACTGGATTGCATTATGGCTGAGGTTTGAACCCGGGCCTCTGCATGCGAAGCAATTACACAATAACAAATATAATAACTTACTCTAAGGCGATACAGTCACTATATTAATGCCCAGCCTGAAAAAACAAAACAAAACAGACATGCTGATTTAAGTCGAGCCGCCTCCGTTTTTTGTGACTTTATGATAATAATGTAATCATATTTTATTCGAGTTGTTACAATAGAATAGAATTCTATTCACATTCCAGTTGGAGGTAACTGTAGTTAACACGCCATTCTTCAGGATGCACATTCGGACCACCATAGATCTTTGCCGTGGCTCTGTGTGGGTGCGCTCAAAAACAGGCAGCGCGCCTCCCGCCCCGTGGCCCCGCCCCTGTGCGCAGGGTTTGCGCCATTACGTCGCCGCGCTGATCACCGCTGTGGTGCAAGGCAGTCCGGCAGACGGCAAAGCAGCTGCAGAGACTAGGGGACGCTGACAACAACGGACGGGCTCTCTTGGGAAAGTCAGAAACGCAACATTTGCCTAGTCGGTGACTCGATGTCCAAAGATTTTCACTTGTAACAGTTTTTTTCCCGATTGCATTTTCTTCGATTTTACGCATGCGTGGGATTATACTTCACATCCTCTCGACCCGAAATGACTGCTAGTCGCCGTGTCTAGCCAATGGTTCCTGCGGGGGCTCCTGTCTTGTGGATTATCCGTCGTCGCCGAGCCAGTCGCATGGTCGAGCCCGGAGGAGGCCCCGCTCTGCTGGATGGATGTGTGTGAAGCAGCGCCGGACTCCGAGTACTGATGAAGACGGTGATAGTGATGATGCTCGGGTTTCGTCGGCAGTGCTTGAACTGATCTTGGATGTTCGGGCTTTATCGCCCCGACACAAACCATTTTCTCACACAGCTAAAATTATATTCCTTAAAAACTGGACGCCCCTGGAGCAGTTTATGACGGTAAGGAAAAGACACTCGTTCTCGGGCCAGCAATTTTTTTTAACAGCCAACTGACATTAGCTTAGCTAGTTTAGCGCTGTCACTTTTATCCAAGTTGCTGCCCCGCGTCGCTAAATTGACCAATATTGCGAAACACCATTGGGATAATGTTACTCCAAAGGGCTCATGCTGTTATTATACTCATGTCTGTTTGAGTGAGGTCTCGCACAAAGAAACAGAAAGCCCTAAAATACATGTTACTCCAACCTCAATAGCCAGCTCTTGTGTAGCTTGTTAGCTAGCTGTTTCCTAGCCCATTCAATACCTCAGGTCACTTTACGTAGCTGCGAAACAAGAGCTAATCCAGTGTGCGCAATATTGGTTTACATCTAGAGGTTTATTGAGCCAGTACCACTTTGTTTGGACTTCCTGCATTATAAAATTGCACATATGTAATCGGGTTAAGCAGGCCTTTAGTAGCTCATTCATTGAGCCGGGTACAATAAGCCCTTTAATGACACAGTCCAGTTGGCGTTCAATGGGACCAGTGCGGCGTCAGTTATGTGCCTACTGGGGCTTTAAATATGACATTGTTTCGTCATGTGCCGTGGCCATTAATTAGAGATTGATGCCAGCAAAACGGTTGAATTGCAGCATTTTAGTGTGAGTGTTAGACAGGGCTAATGGGATTATCTATCCCTGCAGCTCATGTGATAAATGCATAAACCCAGTTCAGATCGGTCAGATGATCTGGATGGGCTTTTTATGTGTCATTCATTGCACAGGGACTAATGAAGCCCCGTTTGTTAAACTGCTCTCATGAACGTGTCACATTCTTGAGATGTCACAGCAGAGGGGCCTGTATGGATCAGCTGCTTATTGTCATTCCCATATAGTTTGCACGTGTATCAATTATTGATGTTTTTTTTTCGGGGGGAGGGGGAGATAAGCGGTAGAAACAAGCTCTCGTCTGCAGGCTAAAAACCTTTTAACTGTGTGGTGTAGAACAGTGGATGTGAAGGTTTGCTGCGATGAGGCGTCCTCCTTTTTTTCGATGACGTAATCCTCCACCATCCGTGCCACATCTTTTGGGTCGCAGTCGGTTCTATGCTGCCTGCTGCTTGCCAGTCTGCTGCCGCCGCTGTGATCATATGGACTGTGCTCTGTCCTGTTTGTCTAGCCTCCCCACCTCTCCCTGGCACTCTCCGGGCCCTTTAGATATCTAAACTGCAAAATGACTTAAGGGTTAGGGTTAGGGTTATGTCGCGGATGCTTCTGAATTGGGTCTTAGTTAGGGAAGGAACCCTGAATGAAATCCTGTAGCTGGATTTATTTAATCTAAATCAGCAGCCCAAACATGATGTGACTGGGGGATCCCTGGGGATAATGTGAGGGGTGTCACTGGAAGCCCCCCGTGCCCCCTTCTTAATGGCATACTGCATTTAGGTACATCAGCTTTTAATGAGTGAAATGATGCAGTGAAAAATTTTTTAACAAGAACTTTTTTGTCTGTTCCCTTGTCTGCCACCATAAACAAAGCCCTGATCAGCCCTGATCAGAATGACTTTGACATAATGTTTGTGGCTCTTCTTGACCTTCATATATCTGGGAATCCCTGTCTGAAGCCAGACCACTTATCTTGGGAATTAAACTTGCTCTGTTGTATTTATTTAATATGGGACAACATTCAAAGCCCATATTTCAACCATATTTTAGCTGTGGTAGGAGTTTTTTACATTAGACTAGGAATGACTACCACAAAAGCACATCATGTTGTTTTGCTTGTGTATTTGGTAGCTTTTCTAAATGACATGTACATTTATAGCTCACGTAGCCCTATAATGCCTGCCTGATATGCAGAGAAATAATGGACAGAAAATATCAATTTTTTTGATGTCTTTAATCTGGACCAAAAACATTTCTCTCCTTTATATTTATTTCTTTATTTTTTTCCAAACAGCTGCATTTTTCAATTTCTTTTTTTTTATTTTGCCAAGGGGATGGTCTCATAAATGTATGCATCAAATATAATATGCACGGCATTAATAGTTTTACAAAAAAATAAAAATAAAAATCTAGCAAATTATATCTAAAGGTTTATTTACAGTGTCATAAACTTGTATGAGCAATATAAATTTCTTCATATGTTGCCATCCCTTAATTATTCAGTTTTGCCCAAATGATTTTAAATGACCCATGCAATTTCTTTCCTTTTTTTTGTGTTCACAAAGCACAACAAAACCATGACCACAGTATTTCACTCGGTTAAACTTAAGAGAACAGAGACAAGTTTTTTAAGGCACATTCATATATCATAAAAAGGAAATCCCATCTCTGATAGCTGAAACATACATCATGAAATAGAAATGCAGTCTGGCCAATTTTTATTTTTGATGCATCTATAAATTGATAGATGATGTGCTGAAGTGAATCCTGGCTTTAACTTGAAATTTTTTTGCTTTTGCTCTGTCCACTTGAACAGAACACCTGAACCGGCTATCTCTCTCTCTCTCTGTGTGTGTGTGTGTGTGTGTGTGTGTGTGTGTGTGTGTGTGTGTGTGTGTGTGTGTGTGTGTGTGTGTGTGTGTGTGTGTGTGTGTGTGTGTGTGTGTGTGTGTGTGTGTGTGTGTGTGTGTGTGTGTGTGTGTGTGTGTGTGTGTGTGTGTGTGATAGACAAGGGGAGAGAGTTCAGATGCTAATATGTGAGTGGATACAAGGGAGGAAGGGAGGAAATCAGGAGGGAGCACTGGTGGGCAGTAGTAATTGGGATTAGCTTCACCTGCTAGCAGAGGGCTGTTGGCTCCCATGGGAGCAAGCTTACAGTCAGGTAGTATCATCATGTCAAAAAGGCAACTTGGAATCAAGTTTACCCATTGATACAATTAGGCAAAGTGTTGGTTATTATTACCTGCAGCAAAAATCTACTTTTAATTTTCTGTTATTTCGATTTTAAGTTAAGATAAATTATAACTAAATATTAACTAAAGAATAGCATTTGTATGATACCTTTGTACTGCCAGGACTACATCTTCAGTACTTAAGCTGATGAGTGCAAACATTAGACCGTTTCATTAGTGATGTACAAACGAGGAGGTGCAGCAAATTCATGTCCACTTTGCCATCCATACACCTCTTTATAACAATTTTTTATTGTGCCATTTGTTATGCCAAATCTATCTACATAGGTTTGACTGGCCCTAATCGTGACAGGAGAGAAGATGGATGAAGATGCCTTCTAATTAAACGTCATGAATTGGCCCACATAGCAGAAGGGTGAAAGGTCAACCATTGTTCTCACTTGTTTGAGAGGTTGAGAAATGTGTACACACTGTGGGAGGGGTGAGGAGTACAGAATGTTAGACATTTTATGCTTCGATATTTTAAAAAGTGGTTAGTAGTCTTGTATTAAATGAATGGATGGTGGAAATAGATCTATATATAGGCAATTAATGAGGTATATTGGGACATGATGCAGTGTTTCCATTGTCTTTCATTTGTGTCACAGTGTAGGAGGATGTCATCTTCATTCACCCTGAGACTTAGCTGTTGTCTGAAGTCCTCACTTTCTGTCATTTCTTCCTCTCTTGACTGATTCTCACTTAACTCTTTGCTTTGAGTTTCCTGCTCTTCCCCTTTCTCTCTTTCTTTGTATGACACCTTATTTCTTTTTCGTGTCAACGTTGGAAAGACACACCCTACCACTTAGTGGTAGACTGTCAGTGGTTATTCTGACAATTTAGTACTGGTGTAATATGGCAAGTGTTGGCAAGAGGACTGGTTGTTTGCTGCTTTAAGAAAGATAGACTATCATATTCCATCATCTTTTACTAGTGGGTTTGAATTGTTGGCAGAAGTTCTACAGAAAAAAACAACATTGTCTTAGTAACCTTTGACTTCAGTTCAGTTTTCCAAAATTGCAGTTGCTTATCAACTGTCTGTCTTGTGCTTCTGGATGGTTCTTATTTTATCACCATAGCTGAATTAATGATTTGAAATTGAGTGATATTCACCTTTTTAAAATTCCCTATGAGAGCCTTTTCTTTCTCTGGGAGACACCAAGCTCCTTGTGACCTATGTTGACTGTTGCTGACAGCCTGTTCATGTTTAACCAAGAGGACCAGCTGTCAGCCCATTCCACTCTAACCCGTTGGAAAGCTCACGGTCCCGTCTGCAGTAAGGAAGCGTTGCAAGCTTAGCCATTGATAGGCAGCTCACCCATTTAATTTTACAGTGGCTGCACACCAACCCGTTTGGTTCCAAGTTGCTTGTGATACTGTGCCATTTTATTTCTTCAATCTAATGCCTCTTGCATCACTAACTACACAAGGGCTAATTACTGCCAACAAGGTGCTTAAAATTGGAAGCACAATAATTATCTTACATTTGGAATTATGCCTATGATTACACAGGTCTGTATTACTCACAGTCATACAAAGAATAACCTTATCACTTCATCAAACATGACTGTATCTGTGGGGTTTGTAGAGTGCTAGTCTCTGTATCATTCAGAAAGTAGCAGAGATCTGCATGTGATTATTTTCTGCCTGTGAACGCTGGGACAAAAATAACACTGGCGTTGTGAATTGTGTGTAACCGATTGGGGGTAGATTCAGTTCTGGTGAGGAAAAAACCTTTTTTAAATTTCAGAATAAATGATGTTTATTCATAGGTAGACAGTTGCTTTGTTATCCTGT
Organism: Echeneis naucrates; assembly: GCF_900963305.1. NCBI lineage: Eukaryota > Metazoa > Chordata > Actinopteri > Carangiformes > Echeneidae > Echeneis > Echeneis naucrates. The sequence continues at coordinate 16,728,560 of NC_042531.1, read as the reverse complement.
ATCACAGTGATCTTTTTATGCTTATGTAAGAAAGGAAGTGAAGAATCATTCAGCAGTTTATTTTAATGGCACTTGAGTTTGTAGTGGTTTTAGCTCTTGAAAAATGCCTTATGCTCTCAGAATACCTTGTAAAATCTTACTGTCTCTCTGGTATTGGCACATCTGGATTGTGTATAACTAATCAGATAAAACTGCATATTATGGTAATGGTGTTCTTGGTTAGTGGGCAGCCATAATGGTTTGATTATCTATAACAGTAGGATTCAGACAGAGAGGAGCTATTGGCAGATCCCCTACTATACAAATGCATACACTGAACAGATGCTTTGAATTGAATATTTACATTCAGGTGTGCAGGATTTGGACAGCAGCAGAGTGCTTTGTGATTTGGGACCAATCATGGGTGTAGCCCATAAGTGGGTTTATCAATTAAAAGTTCCCAAGCTGAGCAACAATGCCATGGCCATGTATGAGACATGACCATTAACTGGATGATCACTTTGATGGAGCTCCAGACACCCACTGTGATACATCCAAAAGGTTGCTTCCACCTCATAGATTAAGCTTTTTCTCTACGTATTGTGAACTATGAGACCTTAGATGGACAAGTGTGTTTTCAAGCAGGTCCAATCAATTTAATTAAACCAAGTGAACTCATTTCATGGGAAGCACCTTAAGATGATAAGTCAGTTTTGATACATCTGCAACACTCTTAAAGTCTGTTTTCTGTATCATTCATTCAGGGTTATTGAATGCAGGTTTAGTTTTTCCAATCATCCATCCATCCATCTTCTACCGCTTTTTTTGTTTGCGGTCAAGGGGGGTGCTGGACCCAATCCCAGGTCACACTAGGTGAGGATGGGGCACACCCTGGACAGGTCGCCACTCCACAGACTTACGGACAATTTAGAGCGGCCATTTAACCTAAACATGATGTCTTTGAACAGTGGGAGAAAACCCACGCAGGCACGGGGAGAACATGCAAACTCCACACAGAAGGGCCCCAGGCCGGGATTTAGTCTTCAGTTCACATAAAAATGTTAACATGAAACGTCTGAAGCTCTCTGCACCTCTGTATGTTTTTTGTCAGTGATTATCAGTCACCTTTGTTACCAATAAACAGTATTTGAGTCAACCCAGAAAAAAAAACTGTATTGATCGACTCCTCTACATCCACACACAATATATGGCTCTGTCAAATCTATACCAAGCAAAGGGCTCACTGACTTTAGAATTATTGTAGCTGTTGAACAATTTGTAGGGTCTTTCACATAATTGAATATACTCACTGGGTTTAAATTCAGTCCGTTGTCAGCTGTGGACATCAGTGTCAACACACTAGGCCGGTCCTGAGTTATAGTTATAGAATCCTACTGGTTTGCCCTCCTGGTCTCTTTTGCTGGAACATAAAATGAAGGCAAAGAAATGTAGGGGTTTAAAATAATGGTTGCTGGCATTTGACATTAGAGAAGTTGTGAATTTCATCCTTTTTGATTTTGTAGATTATAGAATTAAAAAGTGCTGTTTATAATTCTTGGACTTGGAATTTACAAGTTAAAACCTTACATTTTATGAAATGTTAAAATACAGTAGGATTTATGCAAATGATTTGCACTATTTTGCTTTACTTTTAAATTTTTGGCAACTTATATGATGGCTGTATCTAACTTGTTGTCCTGTATTGTCAGTATAGTCTGTACAGTTTCTAAAAAGTGCAGGACTAGATTATATCACAGAGCCAGATGATAAAGATGGCTGGATGGTGATTTAGGGCTGTGACATAGACCTAGCTATCTATGCAGAGGTTGAATAACAAAGTTATTAAAAGATTAAAACAATCATTGATCACTGGGTATGAGTTGGTTGGATGGTCTTTGGATTAATAGGGGGCATAGATGAAAAGACTGCTGGACGTGGGAAAACAGAAGGCATTTTGAGGTAAAAGATTGCTCCCAAACACTTTGTGACCAAAGAATGACTAATGTAAGAGATACAGCTCAGTTGCGTCTTGTTGTAGCAAACAACTCTCATAAACCTGGTCGAAGTTGGTTGATTGAGCTTGGCCAGAGAGCTTAGGCATGCACACTTTGTGCACCTTAAATTACTGACATAGAGAATGATGAAAAAGAGACCAGGTGGGGTGATAAAAGTGATGCGTACTTTTCATGGACCATCAATTTGGAGGGATTTCTCTACTCTCCATTGTCAGTGAGTGTGTTAGAGAGTGGCAAGGAGGGGCTATGCCAATACATGCTCAGCTGTACAATGTGGGGGGAAAAAAAAAAAAAAAAAAAGATTTTACCAACTTGAAATAGTTTGGGGTCAGTGTTGATGTGTAGCGGGCTGTCACAAATAAACCAGCTCCAGGGAAAAGCAGCTAACATTTGTATAATATAATCTGTACCTTCCATGTTAGTAGTGGAATAAATTGAAATTTGGAATGCTTTTTGTAGCTGTCTGCTAATGATGACATGTCAAATATGCTGACTAAGAGCTCAGATAGTGATACTGATTGTTGAATTTAGACACTGTGTTTATCAGGAGGGAAATTGCTACAGCAGAAATTATGTTCTCAGTATCGATAGCATTACAGTTCCAGGTTTCTCAATTTCAAATACTCCAGTACACACTCACACTCCCCATCTCCCCACCCCCACCTGTACACTCCTCAGGTATGTGAGTACAGCTGGCTCCTCACTCTTAGCTCAGGAGTTGTGCTACAGTGCATGTTTTGGCTTGCCCTTACCTTCACTACCACCCATCAAATTTTCCCACAAAATATTTATACAATGCATGAAATACACTTCTGTGCACATTTAGACATGCATCTACCATTTCCTGAAGGTGCACAGTGGTGTGCTTAGCAAAGGGTTGTTGCTCTATTGCAGTGTGCCCATTTTAAGCTGTTGCTTGTGCAATCTGAGCCAAGCATGCAAGCGTGTCTCCAGATCCCCAGGTCTGTCTTTGAAACAGCTGTTTAAAGAGCCTTGAATGCCTCAGAAGGTCAAAAGACACAGTTGCTTAAGAACAGTAGGTCAAAGCTGTAGATGGTTGGTCTTCTATATTCTGCAAGGTCTCCATGAGAATTAGCAAGATTGAACTGTTCTTCCTATTTATTATACAATGAGATTACTTTTCCATTCAGCAGAGTAGGCAAATGCCTTATCTGTGAACTGGTTGTAGCTGTAGACCATGTTTCCAGCTTTAGATAATGGCCATTATGCAAATCATGACACGAGAGTTGAATTTTGGTTTCATCTTTTATTAAACTTATAGAAACAGAAGTGTGCATGAGCATTCTGTTTCTAAACCTTTAGTTTCCTTGTTGCATGTTAGTGTGACAGTTGACAGGATTTTTGCTGGAAGATCAGCAGTTTACATGGTTAAGCCTAGTTTTATCCGCTGCTTGTTATGTTTGGAGATCTGTGGAGGAAACGCTAAGGTATTGCATATCCAACTAAAACAAGAACAGACAGACCAGTTAAAAAACACAGGACATTGGTGCTGCTGTTTTTTTTTTTTTGTTTTTTTTTTGTTTTTTAAAACACTGCTTTCAGTTTCTCCGCTGTCTGGTTTCCTCTCCATCCATGCATTTTTTTCTCTCCTTTATTTTATACTTACTGCTCTTAAATTTTGGTCTGCAATGACCAGCTTATTCAAGACAACATTGTTTACAAAATTCTGACTTTCCACAATTTTCTCTGTTTTAGTCAACAGATGGGTGCCGAATGTAGATGTGTGTACATGTCATCACTGTGCATGTAAGATGGTGCTATGAAAAGATCAAGAGGGAAAGGGGTCAACAACATGTGAAGGGATATCTGGTTACAAAGGCTGATGGGCATGCTTTTTTAGGAGGGTGTGTCCACCCACGTGAGCTTGGATATCACACACGCACACACACATTCATGCTCCTTTGTTGACACCTGGGCCTGCCCTACCCTTTCTCAACATTAACTCAGCCTGAGGACAGGGATGATCCTTTCTCCGTTTTCAACAATAAATCAGCCCCCACTTTTGACCCTAAAGTTGCATTTTATAACTATGTTTTAAGGGTGATTTGCCAATTTGTAACACAACAAGGCAAATCCATGTTCTAATGAACCATTACAAAAAGGAACTGTGAAAAATGTTTGACTTTTGAATGCTAGAAGCCAGTATTGATTCGTTTCATATGTGAAACAGGGGGAAAAGGGTGAGGGGTCAAGTCTTAATAGCAATGACACAATGCAACGACTCTTCAAATGTAGAGTTCAAAAAAAGCTTTTAGTGAACAAGACATGAAATGAATAACTCAATGCTTCACTTTGACTGTGAGAACCAAACACGACCACGAAGCTAAGTTTCAACTAACACTGTGTTAAACACTTTGTGTTTAACTGGCTATAACTTGAGTAAGCTACATTGATTTTGTTGTTGGAGATGGTTAAATTAAAAATAATTTAAATGAAAATGTGTTTGTCAAATTATCAATGTGTTATCAAAATGTCAATCAATTGATCAGTTTTACCATTTCTATGGATGAGGTAACGTAGCTGTGTTTTTGGAAATAGTGGGTTAGCAGCAATTCTCAGGAGGAAAAACAAATTGCAGGCTATGCTATTTTGTGTTGTGAACCACCATAAGTGTATGAGCTTAAAGCGTCTTGGTGTGTGCGGTGAGAAAGTAACTAAAATGGACAGTCACAACTGCAGAGAATCTGCGTTACCGTGTATTGTCAGAGATGAGAATGAGAGGACAGAAAGAATATAAGAAGATTTTGTGTGCATGCGTGCGTGCACATGCTGGAGAAATAGGCAGCCTTGCTGCTATTTTCTGGGGCAGGCTATCAGGCAGGGAGGCAGCAGGGAGGGATAATAACAGAAGCTGTTACATTCTTGTGGTTTCTCTGATTTCAGCATGAGGCAGGGGGCTGGCTCTGGCTGACTCACTGCTATTCTGCCTGCTTTGTCTTTATCAGCCTCTGAGCCAGTGTGCACTGCTAGCAGGCAGACAATACATGACATTTCTCGGACACTTTAATCTAAGACGCATTAATTACAGAACCATGAATCTTTGCATATTTTAGCACCTCTTGCTCAAGCATTAACCTGGCAACAGATTAACACTGGCTAAACTAAACCATAGTGAGCAGGGGCAATAATTTCACTTTATAGCTTGTTAGTTCAGGTTTGTCCCCAAGGCTGTTTAACAGCAGGTTTTCAGATGCGGTATTTAGGAATTTACTTGGACTTTGAGTATCTTGCTGAGGCTAGTTGTTTCCATACAGTTGCAGTTTATTGATTTGAGAGGAGCTGATAAATTACCATTGCTACCTTCCAGGAATAGCAATTGCTATTGGTTTGAAGTGAATGTGATGCTCCAGTCTTTATGTTTGGTAACAGCAAGATTTCACAGAAGTTGTTTGGATTACAGCTACAAGTAGTTTGCTGAAGATTATAAATTGGCCAAACTGATTCAGTGACTTCTGGACATCAGGAGTCCAGTTAATCACAACCTTGAGGCATCTTATTAGAGCTATCTACATCTTTAGTAACTATAAGTTTTCTATAGTTCACATTTTTTGTGCAGAGGAATTAATACAATGTCTTGTGTATACAAATAAATTGTAACAATCACATTTTCAATTTCAAAACTGGTCCAAAGTTCACTCTCTACATATCTCAACTCTTATACAATAACATCATTACTCTCAATCTGTTTCACTGGTTCATTTAAGCCCTCATTTAGGTCTGGGGTTCCACTAATCTTCTTTTGTCAAATCAGATTAATGCAGCGCAGGTCACCAATTTTTGGAACCTGGTTTGAGTCTGTTGTATATCAGGCCAGTGCTGGAGAGGAAATGCCATCTGCATAGTACCGCATAACCAGGACTACATATGAAACCTCCGACAGCTACATAACTGAATTAATTCCACACCAACCACTTCATTTAGGTTAAAACTAATGTTAATGTGGCATACAGAATACATGTGATCAGACCAAATTATATCATGTCTGTGAGGTGTGTGTGTGTGTGTGTGTGGGTGTGTGTAAAGCTATGCCATTAGAAGGCTCCTTTGTTGTAACAGTGACATTGTGCTGAGCTAGCTAACTGGTGCAAGCTAACTGATTTAAAGCAGAGATAAAACCTTGAGTCAAACACAGAAGCATGCACTTTGGGAGTTTTGTACAAAGCTGATGCACTTTTTAGTGTATTAAAACAATGTGCCTTTATAGCTCAGCCCTTGCAAGAAAAAGATTTAAAGAAAAGCAAGAAATTGCTGCCTCAGTGTTTTTCACCAGCAGCTAACCTTATTTTCTACAATGTGGAAACTTTGTATAAAGTATGAGGTGACTATCAGGTGGGCCCACGCTTTCCTGTTTTGGCCTTGTTTACAGACCACAATGTGTTCCACACACTTCTACATCTTAATCCTCACCTCTTCATACAACCTGTGGTACAGAAATGTCCCCCAACACCTCTCCCACTCACATTCATTTTGTTATTTGAACTAGATGAAAGATTCAGACCCACAGAAACTTCCTGCTGCTGTCTAACTAGTAAATGGGACCAAAAATACTAACATAATAAACTGTATTAAAAGTTTGTTATACTGTGTATGAAACCGGGAACTGGCAGAACAGCAGCTGCACATGTAACTGCACTCTTCTAAAATGAGTCATAAACAGACTATTGTTTCTTTCCCAGAGATTAATAGGTTTATGCTTTTCCTCAGTTCTTTGGTCAAGTGTGGAGTTGTATAATAACCTCTATGCTTGATGGTTACATTACCACATTTGTTATGATTAGGTGGTTGTAGGAACCTTTGAGGTGTAACCAGATTTTGTCGGCTTCAGGAATATCTAGCTTCCCTGCAATAGGCTACACAGCTGCTAGGAGCCTTGCCACTATTTTGGCCTGGTGAGACCTCTAATGCCCATTCTAAATTTGAAAAATTACTCAGACATGTTGGATTATCTATTTCCATTATCCAAGGAAATGGCCTTCTGACACTGATAATGTGTACACATTATGGTACATGTCTGATCATAAGCAAGGAACACAGTTTCCATGAAAATGGCTTGTATTGCCTCTGAAAGATTAGACTGCTGGTGATAAAAGCTTTTCCGAGTATTCCTCAACAACCACACTGCCTCTTTCTCATCTTAAATGTCACACCCAGTCTGCTTTTGTTTCTCAGCAAAAATGGAATATCCAAAGCTTCTTAGAAAAGGGCTTGGGTTATGTGGAGGGAGACAGATAATGAAGGAGATGGCTTGAACTTTGATGAGATAAGTGCTGATCTGTTTTGCTGATGTTTTAGTAGTATACCCTCAACAGCAATAGCTTTTAAGACAAGGAATACAGGGTCATCGTCTGGTTTCAGGGGATTAAATAAATCATGTAGCAATCATGTCTTTGTCAAATCTACCCTCTCTATCTCCTTTTTGAACAGACAGATTTTGCTCTGCCCAAGTCAAGCTTTTATTTTGGGGATATTTATTATTAACCTATCTTGGTCTGTATGATTACTAGCAGCACATGGCCCACCAGTCCACATAGTGTAATGCTGCACCTCTTCCACTTAGCCGATATTTGTTTTCAAGCTATTATCATGCCATCAGGTAATTGACCTCTGTCTTGAGCATTGCAACGCTGTTTAATTTGCATTCCCCAGGGAAAGTGAAATAATTATTTCTTCTTGACCAAAAAAAAAAAAAAACATGGAAGCAGTTCTTCAAATAACAACATGAAGTTGGTTTCAAAGTGAGACAATGCTCATAAAGTCCCATGTTAAAATAGCCAACTTGATCTCTATCTTCACTTACAGTCTATAAGTGGAATAGATTTATGACTTCTATATGAGCACAGTAGCGCTTTCAGGCAATGCTAAAGCTGCTTTCAAGTGATAAGCATGATGATGGTTATTAACACCATAATTTCATTATTGTTAATGTTTGGAGAGATTGTGTTTTCCTGAGTAAATGTTTCAACTTTGACTTTCCCTCCATTTTCATTTAAATTAATGACAGATAACTCTTGGATGACCTTAAGTCATAGTCGACTTACCATATATACAGGTAACTCTTGCAAGCCATAATAACAATTAAAAAGCAACAGCAGCCCACATGTGATCACCCATAAATATGTTTGTTTTGTTTTGTCTTTATAGTGTATGGCATCAAGGGAGCTTTTACATCCCAATGAAGAGAGTCTTATGAACCTGCTGTTTATTGATCCTACCGGCTATATTAGAGTGATTATGGAGCTGCAAAAAGATGTGCTGTGTGAAACACAACTGTAGTTCTGACTGTTGGAAATTGGAAAATGTCAAATTAAGTCTTAATGAAAGTTCAAACAGAAAACATGGAACTGCAGATTAGATTTGAGATTTCAGGGGACATCCGTAGGTGTAGTTACATGTTTCTGTCAGGTGCCTGTTGCCCCAGACATGTATCAGCTTTGCCATGCCCCCTAACCTAGTGGAGGGGGTGCTTGGTACAAAACACCTGGCCTCCCTGCTGGTGGGGCAGGAATGTGTAGGGCTAAAGTGGATGAGGGTGGAAATTTGCAGCGTTCTCAGAACATGACCCCTGGTTGCTTTCTGTAGGTTTTGTATGTGTGAGTGTCTGTGTTGGCTCCGTTATTATGAAGCAGCCAGCCTCTTGTTTTTTAAATGGGGTGATGCTGTCACAGATATTTCCACTCTCTGGGGTCAGTTTGAAATTCTGAAATTCTGTTTCTCCTATTATATGGAGGTTTTGGTAAGCTATGCTTTGTGTGATCATAGAATCACTCTCCACTGACAAGTTAGAAAAAGTGGATATTCGATTAACCAGATTTTTGCCATTAAGGACCCCATTTACATCTCAAATGAACTGAGCTAACACAGCAGTTAACAAATTGGCACATCTTTATTAAAAAAAAAAAAAAAGAAGCTGTCACCTTTAAAGAGCAGTAGAGCAGAGGTGTACAGGTGCTGTAACTGCTTGGTTTAATAAAGCTCTGCAGAATGAGTCAGGGAAATGCACCAGATGTGTGTGTTACGTATCAAATCAATGCTTGATGCTTCGAGTAGTGTGCTCTCTCCTTCTTTGGTGTTTGTGTCAGTGGAAAGCCTGTTGAATGATTCTTGGTTGACTGGTGCACAGCACAAACTAACTACTGTGAATGAGTAATTGGAAGTGGAACAGCTGGAAGTTAATGTACTTGCAGAACACCAGTTAGCTGTTACTTGCAGTGTTAAAGTGTGAAGGCAGGAGACCTGAAAATGTGGACTTTCTCCACAACTGCTGGCCAACCACCACCTTGACCTTTGTGCTATATGTAAATTCAAACAACCAGCTCACATCAGAAAAACCAAGTTCTGTGCCTGTTTGTGTTTTACCTGCATGATTTAATCCCATTAATGTATTTAGATCAAAGTTTCCATAGTTAGATTGTTTTCTGTGTTAGATGACTCCTGAATGTTGACAGTGCCGGGCCTGACTGGTGAGGGCCTTAGTAACGGATGTATTGAACTTATTCATTAGCTGTTCTAATAGCAGTGTACTCTTTAGTGTTTAATTGTGTTATTGTCTAAACTGGCTGCACCTTGAAGAGATGCTATGTTTCATCAGTTTCATCACTGTTGTGGTGTGAGCCAAATGCAGTAGTCTTGCAGCTTGAGAAGCACAGGCAGTATGACCTCTGACACATGAACATGAAATGAAATTTCAAGCAATTCCTGCTGACAGGGTGTTATGAGCATGCCTGTGGAGGAAACACTGGTCAGAGGTATATCCTTCTAGCACAGGGGGTTTCCCAACATGACGCTATATAACTGTGCAGCTCATAGCCATAAAAATTGCAGTTAGAACCAAATGTAATGGTCTGATCACACTTTAGACAGAAAACTAGGTCTTAACCGGTTGGAGAGCAAAACAAATGCATTTGACTTCTCACAAGAGGAAATGCATGTTAGCAAGGTCAAGAGGGGAAGTGAGAGTTGAAGGAATAACTCAAAGGGGAATGGGAAAATGGCCAGAAGGTGGCTGGAATGAAGGGAAACTCCCAGGGGAGATGGGCAGTGTAGCTATAAAGGACAGCAGTACAGACATTGTCCACACTGAGCATCGAAGATACACTACTGTTACTTCCCATCATTACCTGCATCATTTAGTAGGAATCTTTGTGACAGGTGTTAGGCATTTTAAATGGCTCTGTGTGTTTGTTTGTGAGAGTAAATGACTGCTCCTTGACACTGAAGACCATCATTTGCATAATGGACTCACAGACCATACTGATGCTTAATGACAGGAGGAGAGAAGGAAAAATTAGTCTTAAAAGAAGCTTCTCTCCTGTTGTTCAGACACTCAGTAGGTGCTAGGAGATTTGGGTCAAGGTTGTGTGTTACTGTTACTACCAAGTACTACCAAGTACTCCGGTTGTGTCGATCTTTTTCTACAGAAGACGCTTCATTGTCAAACTTAGGTATAGATAACATAATTGATCCCTACATAGCACAGCAGTCATTGCCATGCCAGAACCATACCCCTTGTGCTTTCAATGGAAGTCAGAGGGCCACTATAAAGAATCAAAAGTAAACTTCTGTTATTAAGGTTATCAAAATGATTGGGGGAAAAAAAGTGTGCACTTTTCATTATACCACTGAAACTCTCCTTTACTTACATCTGTCCATTAAAGTATTAGGATGAATAAGGATGGGTTCTTAATATTTTCTAGGATAAGATTAAAAAATAACTTTTTATACATTTTTATTCATCTGTCTCTCTCTAACCTTAGGTTTACCTGATTTGACTCATGTTAGATTGCATAATGTGATGTCTCTGTAATAACTGGAAAACAGGTGTATCATCCCTGTTGTATAATCCTTTTTTGAACTCTAAAGCTCTAATTTAAAATGACAGCCTAAGTCAGTCACAATCATCACTAGAAAATAAACTGTTATACGAGTTAATTAAATTCAGTTAAATATTTTGGGATATCTATATCTACAGGCACCCAGGTTAATGAATGTTAATTGAGCTGGTCTAAGAGTAGTATCTTTCAAGGTGTTGTATAGTAGTTCAAGGACTGGATAATGCTATTACTACCTCTTCTCAATAATAATACATAATATATATGCATATGTATTCTGTGAGAGAAATCACTTGCTTATTGGTTAATTGTTCACAAATGGAATATAACACTGAGAGAAACACTTATGATTCTTCCCTTTTAACATGAAAGTGACTTTGACATGGATTTTGACTGCAGTATCCTACTACAATCTGTTAACCTCTGCTGAGGCTGTCTAACTTATTTCCCTGACAAATTTCTACCTCATTCTCTCGGTGTGTAAATATTACATGGCATCATGTGACCCTTGATATACAATCTAGAGAAGCTTTGCCAGTTAAAAACATAACCATAGCATTTAACACTAAATGCAGTCATTCTCAATAAGTAACACCCTGGCTAACAGGTAACATTATGCTCTTCACTGCTTCAAAGCTGTAACTCTAATGGCTGCAACATCATGTGTACCTTTTTAGAGCTACAAAGAAGAACAGATTTTTAGAAAAACTCAGATCTATCTCTAGTTGTGGAAACTATTGAGTTTGTCCGTAAAATATGCGAAGATGGGTCCATGCATTGACTTCCTCACTCATCTTTTGAAGCAGTATCAGAATCTAGTGTTGATGTGTCACTGTTGTCAGACTTAGACACTAAGTTAATTTTGGTTGCCCTTCTAAGCCTACGGTTTCTGTTGTCTTGTGTCTCATGCTGTCTATAAAGACATAGACCCAGTCATAAAACCAACTTTATAAATTGATAATCGCTTTTTGGATATCGAGACCTCCAAATATTGGCATATGAAAAGCTTTTTAAAAAAAAACAAAGGATATCCCTATGCTGTAACATAAAAATCTAATTTTATATATTTACTTTAAAGATGCCATATTTAACATAAGCATGTAGGAGGCTGTGAATCGAACAGGGCTGTCTGGTATTTCTAATCAGGATTTCCCTCAGTTAGGAGGAGATGGTTATTCCACAGTACTCATTATAGTAAAGGAAAAAGGAAAAAACAAACAAAAAACATGGGTTTTCACAAGTCATATTTTTTCTTGAATAATGACAATGGAAGCACTGTTTTAGACAGCCTGAACTTTCATTGACATGCTGTGAGGTTGACACGTAGTTGTCCTTCATCTGTTGCCTCTTACAGTCAGTCACACTTCCACCCCGGAAGTGGTGGAAGTGTGACACTGGTTTTCCTGCTGCAAAGTAATTTTCTCTGCTCATTTGCCCCTGCTTCTTTAAGCAGATGCTTGGCCTGCATGGGTGGGTAGTATTTAGTCACGGCATCCAATGGATTCTCCTGGGAAATTAAAAAAAAAAAAAAAAATGTCAGTATGTAGTCTCAAAGCAGCTTTATTAGGGCTGACATTTCTGATGAAATCTCACAAAGATGTTGAATATCAACCCTCAGAGTAGACAGCTGTCATCATACACTTTGGGCCTCTTGCCTCAAAAGAAACTGTACTGTAGCAATCGGACTACAAACCCCACTATATAACTTTGCCATTAGTTGGGGCCACATATGGCTACCCGTAAAGGGGAAGTCAAAGGTCAGTCACTGCCCACATTCCTAAAGCTCCAACCTCCCTGGCACCCCACCTCCCCCACATAGATGCACGTTAAATGCTTTGTTTCAATCCATCAGTTACACAAAGACAAAGACACACACACATAATAAACAGCATGCCCACTGTCTGCTGTTGTTGTTGCCCTACATAAAATAAGTCGAATTAAAGAGATCAATGGGCAAGGAAGGGTGAGGGGTAGACAGGAAGAAAGGAAGAGTAGGGAAGGGGAGGGGTTGTTTAAATCTGGGTAAAGGTGAAATATGGGTAGGCTTTGGTGTATAAAAATACTGCCAGATAGAGGACAGATGAGTTTTCTGTGGGGGCAAAATGGAAAGAAAGACATGGAATCCACGCTGAGAGGAGAAGACCTTGGACTTGCTAGTTCAATACCAAGCATACCTTTTTTTTTTTTTTTTTGATGAAGGAATAATTACAATAGTAGCTCGAGTCAGGCCAGGTCTGAGCCTGTGCCATCGTGCAGAACTTCTCTCAGTGTAAAGTGCATTTGTCATTGCGGCACTCTTCATTTTAGCAGAAAGAGAGAAAGATCTATGACAAATTTGAAGTGACTTTTTTTCTCCTCACAGCAATTGCAAGCTATGTTTTCCCTCTCTCTCTCTCTCTCTCACGCATCTGTAATTGACCACCTGTTTGTTTGTGGCCTAGTTTATGCTTTTTGTACAATTCCTTTGGGGTTCCTAACTGCTTCTCTATTATTTCAATTGTTCCAAAGCACAACACAAAGTGAAGAAAAAAAGGGAAAAGGGGGAAAAACCTATATGTACCGTGTTGTTCTAGCTTCTTCTGAAAAAATGAGGGGTATAAATAGAAGTGTATAGGGCAAATGAAGTTCAGTAATTGGCCCATATTTGAACTGGGATAGGCTGCGGTGTCTGTTGTGTAACTTCTTTAAAGAGTTTGGTGTCTTTAGTGTAAATGAAATCTGTAGAGAGTATCTTAGTTAGTTAGTTAGTGCCGATAAAAGGGAACAATGTGCATCTCGATGTTTATGTCAGATAACTTGTTTATGTGTTGCAGTAGGTGTGTTTATAAAAAGGGCGTGCATTCCTGTGTGCAGACAGGAAGGCTGCAGGACTGTCTGTGTTTGCAATAAGCTGAGAGAACCAGAGGAGCCCACCAGTAAGGGAAGCTTTTGGGTCAAGAGCCCTCATATTCACAGACACACACACACACACACACACACACACACACACACACACACACACACACACACACACAACACTTGTTTGTAAGCTCTGCTGACTGAAGGAAGCAATAATGGTGGCGTGCTTCCGGAGATCCGGAGGGTTCTCTCAGGGGAGTGTGTCTGTCCTGTCCCGCTCAGCAGAGCAAAACTGAGAAGAGCAGAGTAGAAAATTATACAACAATGAGAGCAGAAAGCAGCTGAACAGAAAATTGTACAATTGGAAAGAATAGTGAATACAGGAGAGACCAGCAGAATCTAGGGAATGCAAACAAAAATATTCAAAATGATTGTAAATGATCCCAGTAATGTAAAGTCACGTGTTGATTGGCTATGTGAATAAATGGTTGCATAGTATACTGCTCTGGTCCATGGTCTTAAAAATGTCCATGGACATTTTTAAATGTCCATGGACATACATGGATAAATGTATAGACCAGACAATACCAGGGAAGGCACTGCTACCTGTGGAATATATGTGTGTCAGAGCTCCCCATCAGTGTGTCCCACAGCTCCTCTTAAGTCTGAACCACTTTTGGCAGCATGTCTCCTGGTTCTCTGTGCCTTCTGCAGGGCTTCATCTTTCTGCTCATCTTGCTGGTCTATTTGTTTTGCTTCCAGAGCTGACAGTACTGAGGCTGGTATTAGCATGCATGCATTACTGTACATGGTTGCTTCTGTAATTGTGTGCACAGGCTGTCTAGCTGCACTAATGCCTACAGTTATTCCGTTGGCAGAGTATATTGATCTCGCTGTCTCATCTTGTATGACCAGTTTCACGCCTGGCTGGTTATTAGCTGTGGACCACTGCACCCAATGCTTCCTGGAATACAGCTCAGCTGCATTTCTGTGTTAGAAACCTTCCTGCTTGCTTGAAGTAGTACCTACTTCTTAAAAATTCTACCCCCACCACCAGGAAATTGTGAGGGGAGGTGGTAAACCAAATCTGATCAGCTCAGCTAATTTTGATGGATACTGCTGAATATAATCTTGTGAATAAATTACAACAGAAACAAATGCTGCACTCATTAAATATTCATTGTGAGGCTATTCCTCTGCTCGTCTCCCATGTAGGCTAATGTGGTGTGACCTTGTGACATCATCTGGGCCAACTCCCGACAGCTGCACCGCAGAGATGAGCAGAAAACAACAAAACATTGAAATCACTGAAGATATTTTTCACTAAACTGTGTCACTTTAAGGAATAGTTTTACATTTTGGAGAGCTTTATTGTCCGGTCACTTGTTCAATCTGTAGGTATATACTATGTTTGGATACTTAGGTCATTTTGTGACTTTGCACAGACTTTGCTGGTTGTCCAGCAACCTCACTGTGGTGGCAAGACTCCAAGGAGTCAATGCCTCCAGCCAAGAAATGGTCCTACATATAAACCTCTGTAAAACCAAAGTTTACAGATGTTTTTTATGGGTGAAACAAACTGCAATTATCTCTGTTAAATGTTCTTTTGAGGTGTTAATAAACAAATATTATATTTCCTCGTTGCCAGTCTAAGCTAGGCTAGCTGTTAATTTAAAAAAGGTATAAAATCTGTTCATATTTCTTTAGCTGATCACCAACAATCACAACAAAAAATATCACATCCTAATGCTAATGAGAATCAATCCTATTGAGATATTTTAGAAGATACCCAACATTGTGTGTGTTCTATTGCACTTTCAGTAATACTTCTCCTCCACAGTTAAGACATACTGTACTCTCTCAGTAAAACCCCTCTTCATATTTTGTAGGGTGAGAATGACATGTTATAAATCACACATCATGTAGTCATTTATAAAGCGTGCATATTGAAAATGCTTGTTGATAGAATAATTACGTATGTTTGTGTGAAATATGAAAGTCTGGAGGTGATAATACAGGCTGTTGTGGCTATCAACAGTGGACTCATAAATACATTTTTTTGTATAGGTGTGCGTGTACATGCACAGTATGCACACCATCTGCTCATGCTCATGGGGCCTGTGCCAATATGCAGTGACAGCTCAGACATGCAGAGAGCCCTCCATATATCCTGTATACACAGACAAAAGTGCTCACACAGCGTCATCGGTACAAATACAACAGGTCTAGATGATGGGGTCATGACCATAGTGGCGTTATTATGTCTCCTGTCATGGTGGATCACTGAAGAATAAAAAAAAAAAAAAAAAGAAAACAACAGGAGGCGGACTGGATGTGTCTAAAACCCATGACAATGACAAATGTTGCTTCAGCTACAAGTAACTGGTGAAACTAAGCCAATAGGTTAGGTGGAGTTTTTTTGTTTTCTGCTTGATTTATTGACAGCCATACAGAGCAGTTCAATATTTTTTTTACAGATAATTGTAAGCAAATTACTATACTATATACTATACTATACTATAATAACTATTTCATAACTACATATAAAACAATACTGACAGAAGACACTAGCATATTTTAATGGTACAACTGATTGGATGGGGATTATTTTAAAGAAGAATACATTTATTAATACATTTATTTTCTTTCTTGCTGACAGATAGGAAATTTACTTGTATCTTGGCAGTCTTGTATCTGAATGCTAAATGTTAATCTATTGCCTACAGGCAGTTTGTTTATCTTAACATGAAGACTGAAAGCATTGCCGGACGGTTAGCCTAGCTTCTTTCAAAAGGACCAAACCCTCTGCTCATCAGCTCTGCAGCTGATTGACACAATGTGTTTCATTTACTCAAAAGTGCCAAAAAATAACACAGGACAGTGTTAGGAGTGTGTGTCCTTTTCTTGGCTGTGTTTTGTATTGTTACTACTGTATACTATATAGTATACTGTTTACTTATTATCCTACTATTGCAGTGTAACAAGTGGGGGAAGAAACAGGTTTTCCAGACAAACTGTTGCATGAATATATAATATTTATCAGACTTGAAATCACATAAAAAATCTAAATATGAAAAAATTTACAAAATTTATATCTTAAAATGCAGTATATGCCAATACCAGAAAAACTTAACAGCCTTTTCTTCTTGGTGTAAACTAAACTAAATTCTGATTGCATTTGGGAAGGTTTTCATCAGTCACATGTGGCTTTGGATTTTTTCTAAATTGCTGAATTATTGTTATTTATTCCTTCTGATGATCAGACAGGGCCTCGGCAGTCAGCTCCCACATTTGCCAACCAATCATAAGCCTTTCCAGCCAGACACATTGAAAAGACATGTTGTTATTAACATAGAGTTAAGTTTTGAAATAATTATACATCATTGAAATTGTATGTTGTCAGGTGAAAGGACCAGATTACGTGTTGTGCTCTGCTTGTCTTGTGTATATTATGTTCAATTTTCTCATTTTGTGCTATCTAGTGAATGTTTTAATACCTGGCTGCTGTGTAGGGAGCACATCTCCTTGTAGGGAATCTCTTACCTACTCATTGACATTCTTTTCTAATGAAGCAGTCAGTCTCTGCTGCTTCACTGTGCTTGTACAGACTTGTGTTGCTGTGTGGCTGCCTTCACTAAGGCAGCTGAGAGTACATCATGTCATACTGTACATTGGCTTATCATCAGAGGCCATTAGAGATGTTTTTTTCAGATGTCACGGTTCAGACCATGACCCGATGATGCCTCTTTTCTTCTTGTTCCCTCTCACTCATCGTTTCCCCCTCTCCGCTGTGTCTTTGGTTTGTTGCAGACCCTGGTAGGAGCGTGATGAGCGCGCGCTTCCGCTTGCCTGCTGGCAGATCCTACAATGTCCGGGCGACGGAGCTGGAGCGAGACAGGCAGCACACACAAGTTGTGTGCAATATACTGCTGTTGGACAACACAGTCCAGGCATTCAAAGTCAGCGTAAGTACTGCTCTTCTATTCAAGTCTCTCACTGTAATTTCTAATAATCTGGGTCAAAAATGTAGAAAGAAAAAAAAAACAGCAAAAAACTAAATAATGGAAACCAGTAAAGTGAACTGGACTGAATCAGAAGTTATTTTGTTCAATGTTAAGTATATTTTTTAACAATAAAACACAGTTTGTCACCCAAATGCTACCCATAGCTTTATTATAACCAACATGATGAATACACGAGAGGCACAATTTATGCCGGAATTAGCACTTCCCTTTTGGTAAACCCGTCCTGGCATATATTGCTTATGGGTGAGCATGTTTTACAGTTTGTTGAGGCTGGCATCACCTTTGTTGTCCATTGGAAATAAACCTTTTTATAAGTCTATGAGCAAAACACAGGCAAAGAGGAATTTCAAACTATTTTGGCATAGTTTAAATATGCCAAATTGCCAGGTTCCTAGTGTACTATTGACATTAGTTTATTTTTGCTGGAACACACAGACTCTCCTCTATCAATTTGTTTACAGTGTTGGGGAGTAAGTGAAGCCATTAATGATAAATATTTAATATCTTTCCCTCTTTTTTTTTTTTTTTTTTATTTCCACTCAAGCTAAAGAATAGGTTATGAATGTTAATTTACCCATGGCGTGAGGATTAAGCCTCTAAATTTTCATTACACAAAGCAAAACCTCAAGAAAGAAAAACAGGAAGTTATAGCACCAGCATTGCGCCCCTTCCTCCCTCTCACCCACCCCCAGCTGCTCCCATTACTGTAAATTTCCCTTCAAATGCGCCTTATTTTAATGTTGGAGTTGGTGGGGAAAGGCCTGTGTGCCTCTACATGTTTGCAGGCGTTTGAGAAGAAACCCACACTATATTTTTCTGATGGACTCAGAGCTATGAGTTCACTTCATTTTCACTTAGCTTTACAATCATTCACATGCAGACATATCTTAAGGAGACAGAAATATTATGTATGTCAGTGTCTTTTCCGTGGTGTGAATGTTAGTAAGTGTCACTAAAGTGTATGTATGTGGGTTTGGGTTTTGCCCAAAGCTGGTCGCAATTTTGATGTGACAGGCGTTTTATTGTAAGTTCATGTGCCCACCCAATTCCTTTTCTTTCTTTGTGCCTGTGGGTTTGATCAGAGTTGTGACAGTACAAGGTGGGAAATTCCCTTTGTAAATCAGAATATACAAATCCTCTCATAACACCCCCTCTGACGGATCACATCCCATTGGCGTGTATGTGTGAATATAATTCCACAGAAAAGCACAATAACATACATAACATGATGACGCAGTTCAACAAAACAAAATGACAAAAAAACCCTTTTACGTTGTGAGAGAAGCAGGTGAAAGAAAAATCATCGCTTGATTTCATTTCATCTGTGACACACTCGCTTTGCAGCTGGTATGTCTTTGACTTCCTGCTACTCTTACCACTGATCTTACCACCAAAAGCACTTGAAACATAAATATTTCTGTGCATTCTGCATACAAAGCAAAGTTACAAGAAGCAAAAAACACTCAAGGTCACTGCAACAAATGACCAATAGCCAAAAAACTACTTCTGAAATGTGCCATTTTTTAACAAAATAAAATGATAAGGCCTGTGCATAATAAATTAGGTTTGCTGAGACCATTTTGTGATTTTTCTTGGGCACAGAAATAATAATTGTAAATGAACATCTACAGACTCAGTTGCAAGATAATCAGGGTTATCCTTTTAGCTGTAATTGTGGATCTCAATCAGTCTTTTCTATAACATCTCTTCATTTTTTGTCTTTACATCCCTCCCTGCAAATCTCTCACCATCTCTGCTTCCTGCTTCAGACTATCCCCCTCTCACTTTCCCTCCCTGCCTCTTGCTGAATGAATGACTCTGTCTCTGTCAGTATCTCTGACAGTGTCATTGATCAGACCCCTGCAGCAGCAGTAACTTCCTGGAAAGACAAGCCATCCTAAGAGCAACAATACTTCTATTGATCCTCTCCTTGGCCAACTGGCCTTGATTTTTTTTTTTTTCTCCCCCCCCCCCCCTCTCTTTTCCTTCTCTGGAGCAGAGAGTGAAAATCCAGCACTTGCTTATTGTCATGGGAACTGCATCGTTCAGGGTGCGAGGGTTGGGCGGTTTCACATGCAGGCTTGTATTCATGATTCTATAGATGGAAAGTCTTTGGGGATTTGAAGTGATACCAGCATAAATCAGAATTTTTTTTTGCTCGAATGGCTGAGAGATGACAAGAAATTAAAAAAAGCACAGCCCAATGCTGACCCACTGCCTCACTGGCACAAAAGCAGGGTCAGAAGTAGGACTCAGAGTGAAGTGACAAATGCAGCGGTAACCATAGTAACCACTCAACACTACATAGAAATCCTGCTATCTGCAGGATAGCAGAATAATCAAATAACCCTTAATAATGAGCAAGTAAGAACAGTAACTGGCAAAGGATAAATAATCCTGCAAAATGGCTTTTATTTTCTGCTGAATGAGACCTCTGAATGGGATACCAATGAAAGTTATGTAGGAGACTGAGTTTGTTCACGTGTTGACTTGTGCATTTCCACCTTAGATATAATGTGACATTCCTACTCCTGCAACAAGGTTCACTCTTAAAGTCAGCACTGGAACCAAAATGTTTCATGTGTGCCTATATTTTTTTTTTGTTAATTATTTTTGGTAGTTTTTAAGTTTTTTTCTATATAAAGAGACTGGGCTGTAATGCCTGACATTAATTTCTTATCTGCTTGTTCACAAGCAACACAAAAAGTTGGACTAGTCAAAGGTAAAAGCCATTTTTTAAGCAGTCAAAGTGAAATGAATTGTTGTGAACCTGCTTTAAGCACTTTAAAGAAAAGGGCTGAAACTGCTCATCTAAAGAAGAAAACTTCACTTTTTGTAAAACCTTACCATAATAAGACCAAAGTTCTGAAATGTTGAAAGTTTGATGTGTTTGTGTTGTGGAGTGGTTGTGGCTTTGCAAGTGTTTTTCTCATTTAGCCATCTAGAAATAGAAAGGTGTGTCACTTTGTTACAGTGTATGTCTGGGTGAGATATAGTGCAAATGTAGCTGCTTTTAAATTGTGTGTGCCGACTGCTGGAGGGATTGAAATCTGGAATCCGAAAAAATAAATTCTCCAAGGCTGGGCTGTGAGTCAGTCTAAAAAGTTGACACAAACTGTGTTTTCTTTGAAGGATATGTGCATTGTAACCTTTGTAAATTGATGTATCATGTTGATATAACTTTATTTAAAATGGGTGATTTAATAAAGTATATCCATTAAAGTGAAGTGTGTGTGTGCATGCACTCTGAGCACAGACAGAGGACAGAGGCAGATGTTAATGACTCCTTGGTGGTGTAGTTCTCTTCCTGTCTGGACAAGCTTCCTCATGCATATCTGAATTTCCATCACTCTGTAACACACACACACCATACAGAACTGTGTTTCCTGTGGAAGGAGGCAAATAAATGTGTCAAATTTTGCATTCTCTATTGTTTACCTGCTATTAAAACCACCCTGGGGTTTTCCCTGGTCTGCCCACTGATGATGTCTGGGTTTTTTTTTCCCCTCTGACCCTATAGACAAACCCTAAAGGTCTGAGGGTAGTGACTTATCTGAGCTTCTCTGTCTGTCAGTCTCTCATAGTCTCAGCCAATCTCTTGTGTGCGATTGCTCTATATCACTAAGTCTTCCTCTTCTGTCCTCACTCTCACACGCAGAAACACTATGACAGCCAATGGTATTACTTGACTGCACAAAGAGCATTTGTCTCAACCAAACACGCACACACAACACAGTACATCATCAATCACTTCTTTTCCCTCTATTTCTATGTCTCTTTGTCTTCTCTTTAATTTTCACTCCCTCCCTCTTGCTCTGTCTGTCATGACTTTCTATCACTGAATCCAAGAGCTGTCCACTCCATGGAGTTTTTGCTGCTGCCGTTGTCTGTTGTGTAAAAGTACAGGGGAAGAATGTGTGAAATTGTGTGTCTGTGTGCATGCTTCTGGCTCAGTTTTACCAATGTATAGTTATTTGTTCCTGTGGGGGCAGTGATCACACATTTGGCTGTCATGCTTTCAGAATACCAGAAGAGGCTAGCGTACACACACACACACACACACACACACACACACACACACACACACACAGAGGCATTGGTTTTCCTGGGAGCATGGTATAAAAAGTGCACAGAGGGCACCCACATACAACTTGAAAAGCAGCTTGATACAATGGGGAAGCAGTAGACACACACCAATGCACACATAAAGACTTGTGCAAAGTCTTTCAGATGTGGGTCTAGCCTTACATTGCGAGTTGTCGTATCCGAATGAGCCTTCAGTTTGTTGTTGTCCCCCCCTGCCCCACTTATTTTCCTCTATAACTGTTACATCAGACTTTTTGGACTCTGTCAGTCTCTCAGCTTGTAAATGAAGCAGTCAGCTCGTTATTGCGTGTTTAAAAAAACAAAAAAAAAAAACAGTTGGGTGGTGTTTTTGCCCCTTATTATCTGTCCACACTTTTATATTCTCATCTTTATTTTATATTGAAGCAAAGTTAAAATAGGGATCATGTGACAGTAAAGCTCAAGCCTTTTTGAGGTCTGTTTTCCTTGACCACAGTACAACACAATGCAATATTTTAAAATTCAAAGCATATTTTCAGTAGTCAGCTTATTGTTGATAGAAGACTCATGAGGTTTTTTATATTGAGAAAATGCGTTAACTTTTCATCCATGAGAAAAATTATAGTATAGCTACAGGGGAGTGAGAAAGAGGGAGCCAAGGAGCACACAGGGTATCAGAGTTAATTCAACGAGGCTTTGACAGTCGTGTATCCCCCTCAACACTCTCTCTCTCACACACACACACACACACACACACACACACAAACTGCAGCACTAAAAGGCTGCTGGTGATCCTGGAGGCTTGCTATGTCAACATGTCAACCGTCAACTATCATTCCTTTCGTCACACACATTCAGACACACAAACACACACAGACAAATGCAGTACTGTAAAAGTGCGTCACCAAAGGAAAGGGTAGACCTGGAGCAGTTTCTGTGGGAGTGATTGTGTGTGGTTTTTTTTCTCCCATGGGAGTTCTGGAGTTTCATTCTTTCTCTCTCTCTCTATCTTAAAGTCACAGCTAGATCAGATGCTGATTTGTGCTCACCTTGTGGTCCAGCAGCTAATCCCGTTGTTAATGATGTTAATGATTAAAGGAACAATTCCTTTTTTGCTATTTTTTTTATCCCCCTTTTCATTCTAGACTGCTCTGTCTTGTCTATTTCTGTGGTTCTCAGTTAGCTCTATTTAATAGAGTTTTCTGTTTATTATTACAGATATTTTCTTCATTTGTTTCATTATATAGCTGTGTAAGTAATTGCATATATTGTAATTACATATAAAATCATCATTCTATGATTTTATTAGCGCTTCACTACTGTTTATGAGGGGTAATCGTAAAACATAACTGAGTTTACAATGGACATAACAGCTCAGATATTGAAAATTTAAAATTAAGGTGTTTTTCCTCATTATTTGCCAAAGCCATCCTCGCTGGAAATCAAGTGAGGAACATGCTGCAGAGCATGGTCTTTCCCATTTAGAGTGCGCTAGACTTCTGAAAGCAGACGTTGAAGTATGTACTCATGGTAATTGATTTACCTGGAATTAATGACTGTCTTGAGCTCTTTCTCCAAGTGTTCCACATCTCTCGCTCATTAAAGCTGGAGCACAAGCAAATAACCATTTGAGTGTTTTACTCTTTTACTAGAGTGCTTTGGATTTCTCAACCCTTTTCTTCTATATGAAATTTCTCTTCATGACATCTGTTCTTACAGAGTAATTCAAATTGAGTGGAGGAGGTTGAATCTTCATTACTTAGCAGCAGCTTTTCATCCAGCCTCCCCACTAATGTCATGTGTGAATGAACTGCATTTATTGTTAAACTTGGGATTTCTATTTATGGATGTAATTAGACACGATCAGATACTTAGCAAGCCAATTGATTTTACTCTTCTGACTGAAGGCATAAAGGCAAACCAGACAAACATTTAACAGCCTGATGTAGAATCAGTATACTCAAGGGGTGCAGACACAACATAATCTTTCTGTTTTTAGTCCATACTTTTATCTTTGCCTTACTATTCTAAGCCAGGATTCAATTCTTATTCTTCTTCTCGGTGCAGGAATAATGACTGAAAACATTAGATTTGCCCACATTCACAAGAAATAGAACAGATAATCCACAGGTGCAAATAGTTGAACCTGTGATGATTCAGTTTTGTAGCAAGTATAAAAGGTTTTTGTGAGGGCTATAAGACATCACTCATTTGTTAGGGAATTGTCTGATGGTTTTACACAGTCACTGAACAAACCAAGTAGTGAAATGGATAAATACTGTATAACCCGCAAGCACACATCAACTTAATTTCTCATACGTGTTCACCCTGGTGTGGTTGGAAAGATATTAAACAGGATGAATCACATATGAATCTTAACTTAATGAAATGTTTCTAGAGCAGTTAAATAATTCAGGCATCTGTGGTGAGAGAGGGTAGCTACTGTGTGTGTGTGAGGACTGGCACTATGCTTCCATCTTCACTACAACATAGCGCAGGATATGGTTTAATCGGTCCGTTGCTCATTCCCGTGTCCTCGCTATGCCCTCTGTGACTTTTCACAGAGGAGTTCAGGAGCACTGAAAAGCCAAAGGAACTCTGCCTGGTGAGATTGGGTAATAAAATCTGAATTCATCCTCTGTGTCATTCTCTGCAGAAATCGGATCATGGCCAGGTGTTGCTGGATGCTGTCTTCAAACACCTGGAGCTGACTGAGAGAGACTACTTTGGCCTGCACTTGGCTGACGACTCCTCGGATGCACCGGTCAGTGCGATGTTTTCAGTTGTGTTTAAGTTGGAGGATGCTGCAGTTTAAAGATTTCATATAGTCCACTGTGTACTCTGGCTTTGAATTCACCAAAAGGTCATCTTTTTAAGCCTTGATGTCTGTGTGTCCGTGTGTGTATGAAACTAAATGTTTCATAACCCTAATCTGTAGGAAGGCTCTAGGATGTGGATTAGTCTCCTAAAATCAAATATGTCCTATCTGTGTGTGTATAGAACAATCTAGATTGACAGTATGAGTGTGTGTGTTTTCTTGTGTGTGCCATGTGCACTGGGTTTCTGACAGGTATGCGTGGCGCGTGTGTGTGTGTGGGAGGCTATTGTTGAATAATTTAGCATGTGTAGTCATGCTGTGGAACCGTTATGGTGTCTCTAAGTGTTTCTCAATTAATATTTTACAGCGCTGGCTCGATCCCAACAAGCCCATCAGGAAACAGTTAAAAAGTAGGTGAAATCCACAACACACTGCTTCCAATAACTGGTCCGGTTCATGTTAAGCAAATGTTGGGATAACAAAACTTGTTGACGCAGTCATCTGAAGGTACACCTCAGTGATGCTTTTTTTTTTTTTTTTTTTTTTGAAACCCCCCTCAAGCAAAATTTCCAGTCCACAGTGAGTGTGATTTGAAAATTTTAATCTGCCAAAAGCAACATTTAAACTTGTTTTAAACATTTTTCAACCCTGCTCTTATTTTTTGATAAGAACTAAAAGAATTTTGAGTTCCCCCCACACACACACACACACACACAAACACACACACACAAACATTTTTTAAAAGTAAGCCGTTTTGGTGTGTCAATAACAAGAGATGAATATTTCACACATATACCTTCGAAGGACATTGAGGTCATCATTACATCTTTAAGGTCTTAATGAAAACGTACAGAAAGATGTACAGACCATTAAAAAGAATGACAACTAGTGCCAAGCATTGGATCGTAAAACAAAATACAGTGGCCTTGTACAGTACATTAGCTTAAGATAAGATAAGATAAGATAAGATAGACTTTATTAATCCCTTGGGAGGTCTCCGTCAGGGAAATTGTTGTTCCAGCAGGTACAGCACCGACAAGAACAGTAAAAGAAAGCACACAGTTTGAAATATATAAACAACAAATGTACAACCATAAATATTCAGTTTTTTTAGTGTCCCATCTTCTCCAATCCCTCTTTCTTCCTGCTACTCCTCCCCCTCCCACCTAGTGCAGAGTTATACAGTTTTATTGCTCGGGGGACAAAGGAGACTTTGAATCTGTTGGTTCTGCACCTGGGGAGAAGCAGTCTGTCACTCAACAGGCTTTTCTGTGCACTGATGACAGGCTGCAGAGGGTGACTGGCGTTGTCCATAATAGCCAGCAGTTTGTTTCTGGATCTCCTCTCTGCAACTGTCACCAGAGAGTCCAGCTTTGTGCCAACCACAGAGCTAGCTCGCCTGATCAGCTTGTCCAACCTGTTTGAGTGCTTTGTGGATGTACTGCCACCCCAACACACCACAGCATAGAAGAGGGCACTGGCAACCACAGACTGGTAAAACATCTGCAGCAGTTTCCTGCAGATGTTAAAAGATCGCAGTCTCCTCAGGAAGTACAGTCTACACTGGCCCCTCTTGTACAGGTGTTCTGAGTTACATGACCAGTCCAGCTTGTTATCCAGCCAAACCCCAAGGTATTTGTAGTTACCTACAACCTCCACCTCATCACCCCTGACCAGCACTGGACGTGGACACGGTCTGGACTTCCCAAAGTCCATGACTAGCTCTTTAGTCTTTGAGGTGTTGAGGTGCAGGTGGTTCCTTTGGCTCCAGACAACAAAGTCATTCACCAGACTCCTGTACTCTTCTTCTCTATCATCCCTAATACACCCCATGATAACTGTGTCATCTGCAAACTTCAAAGCTTTCTAGCCTTTGGGCTTTCTATCTATTCACTGTTCTTCCAAGTTGTGTTTTATCCATCTGTTAATCTTCATTTCTTATAGGAGGGTCTCCCCATAACTTGAGCTTCAGAGTAAAATTCTTTGTCACTGACCCCAGTAAACTTCAGGAAGAATACACACGGTAAGGATGTTTATTTCATGAAGATAAAGATGGTTCCTGATAATCATTTAGATTAACAGTCAGGATTATCTGTTGGTAGGGTGTTGATAAATATATTCTCACTTCAACACCTCTGTAATATTATGAAAATCTGGAAGTCCTGGTTTTATTGATATTGAAATACATCAAAGCTCAAATTGGGTAAAATGTAAAGTAAAAAAAGAAACTAAATGCATCAAAATATTGAAGCAAGAGTAGATAAATATGCTTGAAATACCAAATACGTTGATTTGAAATGTTCTATATACACTCACCGGCCACTTTATTAGGTACACCATGCTAGTAACGGGTTGGACCCCCTTTTGCCTTCAGAACTGCCTCAATTCTTCGTGGCATAGATTCAACAAGGTGCTGGAAGCATTCCTCAGAGAGTTTGGTCCATATTGAAATGATGGCATCACACAGTTGCCGCAGATTTGTCGGCTGCACATCCATGATTCGAATCTCCCGTTCCACCACATCCCAAAGATGCTCTATTGGATTGAGATCTGGTGACTGTGGAGGCCATTTGAGTACAGTGAACTCATTGTCATGTTCAAGAAACCAGTCTGAGATGATTCCAGCTTTATGACATGGCACATTATCCTGCTGAAAGTAGCCATCAGAAGTTGGGTACATTGTGGTCATAAAGGGATGGACATGGTCAGCAACAATACTCAGGTAGGCTGTGGCGTTGCAACGATGCTCAATTGGTGCCAAGAAAATATTCCCCACACCATTACACCACCACCACCAGCCTGAACCGTTGATACAAGGCAGGATGGATCCATGCTTTCATGTTGTTGACGCCAAATTCTGACCCTACCATCCGAATGTCGCAGCAGAAATCGAGACTCATCAGACCAGGCAACGTTTTTCCAATCTTCTATTGTCCAATTTCCATGAGCTTGTGCAAATTGTAGCCTCAGTTTCCTGGTTTTAGCTGAAAGGAGTGGCACCCGGTGTGGTCTTCTGCTGCTGTAGCCCATCTGCCTCAAAGTTCGACGTACTGTGCGCTCAGAGATGCTCTTCTGCCTACCTTGGTTGTAACGGGTGGTTATTTGAGTCACTGTTGCCTTTCTATCAGCTCGAACCAGTCTGGCCATTCTCCTCTGACCTCTGGCATCAACAAGGCATTTCCGCCCACAGAACTGCCGCTCACTGGATATTTTTTCTTTTTCGGACCATTCTCTGTAAACCCTAGAGATGGTTGTGCGTGAAAATTCCAGTAGATCAGCAGTTTCTGAAATACTCAGACCAGCCCTTCTGGCACCAACAACCATGCCACGTTCAAAGTCACTCAAATCACCTTTCTTCCCCATACTGATGCTCGGTTTGAACTGCAGGAGATTGTCTTGACCATATCTACATGCCTAAATGCACTGAGTTGCCGCCATGTGATTGGCTGATTCGAAATTAACTGTTAACAAGCAGTTGTACCTAATAAAGTGGCCGGTGAGTGTATATTGCCTGTTTGTTATAACAAATGGACTGCACAGCTGTTGTATGGTACATTATTTTCTAAGGTTCATTATGTACAAGCTGTAAAGAGTAAATGTCTTTCCGCTTTAAAAGTAAAAATAAATTGGTTTTCTGAAATCACTTTTGGGAGCTAACAGATTCCTAGTTCGAGAGCTTTTTCCATTCACTTGAATTAGAGATAAAAGGACAAACTGGCATGCTTAATATGGGGCCAGAGTTTAACTCACAGTTCTGCAAACATAAGGTCAAACAACAAAGAGCAGAGGGGATGTTACTGTGCCTGGTGTTTGTTACAGCCTCTGAGCCATGGCCTCGCTCATTCAGCAAGCAATGAACCTTGGATCTGGCAAGCTCTTCTGGTGTATAGTATGTTCAAGTCACAACAAAAACTCTCCTGATAGCCTTGTGACACTGCGTCGATGCATCACTTGTGTCAGCAACACTTGGCTGAGCAATGTTGTGAGCAGTGAGAACAGTTTCTACCCTCAAGTGACATAAAAAAAAATGCTTTTGATGAAAGGCTTTTCCAAGGACTCATGAGCAAATCTGCTCTGTCTGTTATGGAAAGCAATATAATAGTCCCACCAATAAAACAAAGGCCTCTCCTAAAATGTATTTATTTTATTTATAACAGGCACTTCCATTTGAAGTGTTACCATTATAATCAGGGCGACAAACCTATGTTGCTTTAAGTTAATGGTTCACTGATCTGTTGTCCTAATGCGGTGTGTGGTTATTCATCAGGTACCAATATTTCCTTCAGATCAAGCAGGATATATTTACTGGAAGGTGAGTACCTCTCCCCTCTGTTTATTAGATGCTGCCGTATAGATATGCAGTGAAAATACATCTTGCTGCTTCTCTTTGTTCTAGTAAGTAGTATATTAATAGTATTGATTGTGTCAGGCAGTTTATTACTATTATGATCAAACATGTTAATCGCTAGTCTTTGCGCAGAGCTGTAATGTCTGTATATTGATCTGAAGCAGAATCATCTATGTATCTGCTTTATTTTAATACGTACATTTATGCACATGTTCTTGCGCTTCCCAGATTGCCCTGTGCACACAACACAGCAGCACTGCTGGCGTCCTATGCTGTTCAATGTAAGTACTGCTCTCTAGATGCATCCACTCCATGAAATGATGGAAAGAAAGGCAATTCATTAGGCCTCTCTTTAACTCCACACATTGTTAAATGTAATGCATGCGACTGCTTCAACACATTAATATTTGGTACTCTGAAGCCATTACCATTCAATTAAGCTGTGTAGTGATAGTTGTTGTTGCCTTCAGGGAGACAAATGTTCTATTTTCTAAATATTCTATTCTATCCTATATAAGGACCGCTCCACAATCAGCTTTATGTGCCGAATATTGTGCAGAGTCAAAGGGAAAGGTACCAGGATGATGGTGATCAAGGGTTAATTGCTACAGTTTAAAGGCATCAGCCATTTATCTTTAGTAGTGTTATCAAATATGCAAATATGTGAGTTAGTCCTTCAGTACTGCAGGTGAAGCACTGAAAACAGTATCAATATTTTACTATAATAGATACTGAAATATAGCAATACCCCTATTGCTGTATTAATGCATTTGGCAACTAAATGCAAGACTGCAGCCTCACATTAAATGCCTCTATGTTAACCTAGCAGTTAGAAAACATCTCTGGAGCCCTATAGACCCATGTATACAAGGGGATGTTCAGCACCAGCACTGATGTTTAGTGCTTGGGTTAAATGCTGACTGGGCCCTTCTGTCATCAGAATAATGACTCATGACACTGGTGTCTTACTCGCACTTTCTCTTTTACTGCCGCTCTTTGTTTGTACTTCAGCCTGTTCTGCCCTTTGTTTCTTTCTTTTTATCTCTATTTAGTCTTCTTCATCCCTTTCTGCTTATCTCCTATTTTTTCCCCCCCTCACTCATAAACCCCTCTTCAGCCGCTTCCCTCTGCCCTCCCCTCCTCTTTCTGTCCTCCACCTCACTGGTGTATTTTGTGTGGAATTTGCTCCGCTGCAGTATATAGGTCACAGAAGAGATTTGGCCCTAGACTCACAACATCATGACATGACTGCTTTTCCACACACAGATACACGGTAGCACATACACACAGAGTCTGAAGCTACGTCTATGGTGTCACTTTGCTCAGTGCCAGCCCAGATTATGAAGATAAATGAAAAACGACTTGAAGCAGCTGCTATGCTGCTAATTCAGTTAGCTTGGCTCAAAGTGCCAGCACTGATGATCACTCTAAATCCACACTAAAGCTTTGCATTCTCAAAAACATCACAAATCCCCACCCAGTAGATCAAAATTCTTGTTTAAAATTGACCAAATACTGTCTGTAAACCATAGCAACCAGTTCATAAAATATTAAGGTTGTTGGAAAAATGAAAAAAGAGAAAATATGTTTTTGCTTGTTTATTTTAAAGCAGTAGATATGGACTAATGCAGCTTTTCATTTTTTCATCACATCGCATTTCTGTTATACTGTCTCGTCCAGTCTAAGTTGTTGGTGAAGGGATGGCACAGACATACAAATAAATCCACACTTAGGTTAAATTTCCCCACAGTGAAGGTAAATCCGTCATCACAAATGGCGAGTTGATCATCTTCTTTATGCTTTGTTTGGTCAATAACATCATTACAATGACCCAGAGCTCAAGCTAACCTCTCCCCATTTTGAGCTAATATATAGCACACTATGGATTTCCCATTGCATGGTTAATATATAAAGAGAGATCAAGTTGTCAGCTGGACTTGGTGCTTGATTGGCCTTAACATTGGGTATTGTAAGTAGTAACTGCAGCAAAAGATAAAAGCAATGTTAACCCAGTGTTGTGAGATATGCACTATTGACTGGACATATATTCCTCCCTGGAGCTATGTGCGCATCAATACCTGTGTGAGCTGGAATAGATTCATTGGCCAATAATGCTTAGGCTACCGGCTAATGGGGCAGTCCAGGGAATACTTGAGTGAATTGATGCTTTTGAGCTTAAACTGCTTGCTTGTGAGCTAATAGCTTTGTGGATTCAACTTGTGCTATATCTCCCTGAGGGCTACCAGAGATCAGGGAAACATTTAACTTTTAAGGCTTCTTCCTGTTATTTTAAATCATTATTTTCTTCATCATTAGAACAGCTTTGTTTTTCATCCTGCTGTCTTATGCTATTTTGAGTCCCATTAAAGCCTCTGTCCATCTGTTACATAAAGCACTCATTTCATAAGTAAGTGGCCAAAATATAAATGGTAATCCTAATTGATCCATGGTTTCCACAACTGGTTTGACCTCTCCTTAAAGCTATTTAAAATATTCACACGCAACGGCTGGATCTTAGTAAGATAAAAAGAGGCCTGTGCTGCCTTGTAGCTTTGCTGAAAATATGCAAACCTGTGATAAAACAAACTTTCCCACTTAATATGGTATTACAGCAGTACAGGAAGAGCACTTTGCTTTAATCTCCCACTGTCTTCTATAAGCTTAAATACTAAATGCACATTTGATGTATTTTCATATGATGCTTGCTGTGATGATATCCTACCTCTCTTTCTCTCTCCCTGTAGCTGAGTTAGGGGACTATAGTGAAACGGAGCACAGTCCAGGCTACCTGTCTGAGTACTGCTTCATCCCCAACCCTCCACAAGACTTCCACAAGGAGGTCGCCAAACATCACCAGCAGCACAGGTATGTTGTCCACACATACTCCATACAGCTGTGATCCCACAAAGTCAGGTAAAAACACAAAGGGACCAGCATATTTTTCCTGCCATTGTTGCATTTCATTTTTGAATCACATTTTTTTCTTTTTCTTTTCTCTCTACCTTCTCCATTTGTCTCTTGAACACACGGTCTCTCTCTACCTCGTCCTTTTCTGTGTTCCAACACACAACCTCCGATTGTCCTTGTACCTCTCTCTGTCTGTCTTTCTTTCTCTCTCTCAGTGGTCTATCTCCTGCCCAGTCAGAGTTTAATTATCTGAACACAGCACGTACGCTGGAGCTCTACGGGGTAGAGCTGCACTATGCAAGGGTAAGTCAGATTTTATTTCATGCCTACCTGTCTGTGTGTGTGTGTGTGTGTGTGTGTGTGTGTGTGTGTGTGTGTGTGTGTGTGTGTGTCTTAAAGGCTGCGTGTGTATATTTCGTGAATCTTGGTTTATATTTCATACTTCTGTGTCTGCGTTTTTCCCCTAAAGGTCACGTGGCCTATTCAGCATAGTGTATCTGCAATCTCACTCTAGCCTTTTGTTTCTTTTCCTCTTCCACATAGAGAAGATAGTCTAGCCTACATTGAATTTCAGCAGTTATAATCAAAATTGATATTACAGTATTCCCAATGTGGGGGATTAAGCATAATAGTGACATTTTAAAAATATTTCTTTTAAATAGCTTTGCATAAAAGATCTGATACAACTTAAGATCACTTGTCTAATAAGTTACTTTAAAAATATAAAGCCTCACTAGTGAACATTAGCATTTGGACTCTTAGCTGTTCAAGGAATTAAAGCGCAATTAAAAACTGTTTTTAAACTTGCTATCATGTTTACAATGTGTTTTTTTGATCATAAATCATACATCTGGAATTGACACTTGCTGCTTACACCGAGTCAGACAGCCAGGGGGTTCATATTTCATATAACAAGGAACCAACTCTGTCAGGCCAAAAGCTTGTCAGAATAGAGAGCAATTGTTTACATTAGCATAGCTTTTAACACTGTTAGTCACTGCCAGTGATAACAAAACTGATTAACTACTGTACCTTTTCTCAAATGCCTTCTAGTTAATAATTCTTATTGCAGTAAATTCTTTAATCTAAAAATAATGAAGGTTTTATAAATAAAGGTTTTGCCAACTAATCGTCTTGATGCACTTAGCTATTTTACGTGTCAGTCTAGCACAAACAGCGGTACTGGGTTTGACATAAAACCAAATCTAGATTTTTCAATGAGGAAAGAAGCATAGATTTGACTGACAATCCATCCATCCTTTTTCTACTGCTTCTCCGTTTCTGGGTTGCGGGTGGTGGCCTATACACAGAGACAGACAGGACCAACAACCACTCACACTCAGTCACCAGTTAACCCAAACATGATGTCTTTGGATGGTGGGAGGAAACTGGAGTACCCATAGGAAACCCACACATGCATTAGAACATGCAAACTCTGCACAGAACCAAGAACTGGACCCACAACCTTCTTATTATGGGGCGACAGCACTAACCACTACGCCACATGCTGCCCAGATTTGACTAAAAATGTAAAATGTAATTTTACAAATATTTATGAGAATTCACATCAATTTGTTGAGGAATGAGGTTGTTTTTGTATTTGTGTGAGAATCTTTTCATTTGCTCTTTAAAATTAAAGCATTAACACAGAACTAAACTTAAAATGTAAAATGGTCATTAAACGTGATATCAAAATTCGAAAGTGAGCACAAAAAAGAAACCTAAGAGCTGCTTCAATAAGATATTTATTTATTTATTTATTTTTAATTTGTTGAGAGTGAGTCCGATTGTCTTCACAGGGAGCGCTGCACATTTGTCTTGGTTCAAATTACAGCTCTGAAGTCAATGATCATTTGGAATAATAGTCAGAACATGTTGAATAGCATCTGCTTAAGGATGTGTTATTATTGGATTCTGGCTTAAACTCTTCTTTGCGTATTCTGTTCTTGCTCTATGTAAATTCTTACTTCCCCCTGTGTGGGTTTCTTTGATCGTCTCTTTCCCCTCTGCTATAGGTTTGCATCAAGTCTGTCGTCAGCAGGGTCCCTAATATTTTGCAGCAGTGAGGGAGCATGTCCAAAATTTCTTGGCTCCTGTTTATTTTTGTTCAACTCTCCTCCTGTTTGGCTCTTCTCTCTTACCCACTACCCTCAATAAACACACTCTCCTCTCCGCTATTCAGGACCAGAGTAACACAGAGATTCTCATCGGGGTGATGTCCGCTGGAATTGTAGTTTACAAGAACAGGGTACGGATCAACTACTTCCCATGGTGAGTGTCATCAATTGCATTTTTTATTTTTTTTATTGTAAGTTTCCAGGTCACTAATGTCAATCTGGCTGATATTCAAATATCATGAACCAACAGTGGGGGGGGGGGGGGGGGGGATTTGTGTTTTTGTGCTGGTGTGTGTGTGTGTGTGCTTGTGTGGGGTAGGTAAATAGTGTGAAGCGTTGATAGTTTGTTGATGATTTTGTTCAGAGGTCTGAGAGCGATAATGATGACACTCAGTTTCGTTATAGGAATTTGGCTTGATTTTTCATGAGGCAATGGGTAAAGGTAGAAAAAATTATAGTTTTCATAGATTTAATGAATGTAAAACAATAATTTTATCAGTGAAAACCATGAGACACATATTTCTGAGGGAGAGCATGTCAGTGTTGGAGAGTGGAGGAGTATGAGGTAGTAAACTCTGGGGGACACCTTAAGACAGTATACTCCTCCCAGGCTCCAACTAAACAGAGAGTTTAGCCTTCTGTGGGTTGGAAAATGAAATAGGAGAGAGAAATAAAATCCTTTTTCTTTTTGACTGAGCATGTTCACCTGTAAACCAACTGCTGTTTCAGAGGTGTGAAATGCAAAAGAAACGTGTGATCTAATGTTCAGCAGTTTCTTGTACACCTGCCGGGAGCCCGCAAGCAAGGTTGTTGAGAACCAGCTGCTTTAGTGGCCAACAGAAAACCTGGCAGTGATCAGGTATGAATGAGTTGATCTGTGTGGATGGCAAGTGGAGCGCGAAGACAAAAACTGTTCTTCATTGATATTATCCTACTGCAAAGAACAGCTACACAAAGAAAATCCAAATCTTTATTGCCTTTCTATGGACTGAGCTCTTTAATTGTTGGCAATGATAGAGAGCACTTTTGTCATATCTCTGTTGCATGATTTCCCTTGAAATGAAGAACCAAACTCTAGATGTCAGAATCCCACCTCTGCTTCAATCACCTTCACTTGAACAGCCTCCAGGAATCCTTTTATTTCCTGAGAACTCCACTGCATAATATTTTGGTAATCTCACATAGTTATTATTGACATGGCATATTACTGTTTAATCCACAGATGATCTTTTCTAGAATTATATTTTTGATTCCACCAAAGGGATTCATGTTAAATTAGGTTTCCTGGAAATAACGTGGTCATGAAATTTGCCTGCTCCCCTTTTGTCTTTTGTTCT
Source organism: Echeneis naucrates (assembly GCF_900963305.1). Taxonomy (NCBI): domain Eukaryota; kingdom Metazoa; phylum Chordata; class Actinopteri; order Carangiformes; family Echeneidae; genus Echeneis; species Echeneis naucrates. Next base: position 16,693,262 of record NC_042531.1, on the reverse strand, counting down.
CCTTTTTCTTTTAGTCTAATTCACTTTCTCTCATCACTCCGTGTGTCTCTTGCTCTCATTCTCTCTCCAAAACATCAGTTCTTGTAAATCTCACATATTCTGCTGCTGCACTGTAGGGATGCTAAATGTTAATGGGTGCCGGTGGTGGGAATGTAACTATTCAACCCCTGTAACTCTGGAAGGTGGATTCACTCATGTGTTGGCTTAACACACGCAGCTTGACCAAATGCACAAAGCACCTGGTGTACGTGAGTGTGTGTGGACATCTGTTTGTGTCTAACTGAAGTAAAATGTTTGTAGCAGAAGTAGAGTTGGTCTGTGTGTGTGTGTGTTCATATAGGGTATATGATGATTTTGACTTGGTTACTCAGAGGTTTTAGGCTGTGCATTGACTTGCATAACCTTGGTTTAGGTCAAGTCATCCTAAAGGGAGAAAACAGCTAAAGCAAGATTTTCTGTGTCTGTGTGTGTCTGTGTGTGTCTGTGTCCGTGTCTGTGTCCGTGTCTGTGTGAGTGTGCGCGTCTGTGTCAGTGTGTGTATCAAGTCAGCTGAGCTAAATTTAGAATGACCAACAGTGGTGTCCCCAACAGCTGTCCAGCACCATGTGTGAGAAAGATAGAGGGATGTAACATATCCTCCCAACACTGCATCCTTTGATTTTCGTCTTTCCCTTGCCTCACTCTATATCTGCGCCACATTTGTCTCTCTGCCTTTCTTCCTTTTTTCTCCTTTAATATTTCTGTTTTTAAACTAGATAGGGACAAGAAAGATTGTGAGAGTTTGAAAATCAGAGAGAACCATTTTGATTTCGATTTTTTTTTTTTTTTTTTTTTTTTTTTCCCCTCTTCTCTCTCTTCCCCTTTCCTATTTCTGTTCATAGCAGCCTGACAAATGAGCCACACTTAGATGGGGCATGACTCACACCCTGCTTAAGCATGTGTGTGTGTGTTTGTCCATGCAAGTATGTAAAATATATTTAGCAGGGAGCGATGAGTCACAGGAACAACAGAGCTCTAGGAAAGGATTATGTTTCTGTACTGCTCATCAGCAGACCTCTTACTGTGGCCGTGCGTGTGCAGTCTCCTGATTCAAATATTATTTCATACCATTTCTGCTTCTTCAGACACATGACTAGATAATGCACAGATGGATGAGAAGGTGCATGTCTCACGGAGCTGCCAGGAAACTCTGGCACTGTAACACTGTTATAGCCCAGTCTCCCCCTCCAGGTCTGAGGTTAAATTGAACAGTTGATATGTGACACATGGGTCAAGTGACTTGAACTGCTGAATCATTGAGATGTGTCCTAAGGTAGAACCTGCCAGGCCTCTATCTATTGATCATTGTATGATGGACTGGATAAAGCATGAGTTACACAGACAAATGTTCAACTTGTGCATGACAAGTTGGAAGTATTACATTTTCTATTTTAACCTGTAATATACCAGTCGCCATCAGCCATTACAGATATAGACAGTGCGCTGTAGACTCACAGGTTTTAATCTGACATTATAGTTTTTATTCAATAGTATTTAAAAATACTAGGTATGCCTGATTCTGAAGAGTTGCCCAATTCTGTGATTTTACTTGTTTAGTGAAGTCTGTTGTCGAGCTCAGTAATACCTGTTTCTGCATGTTTGAGAATGAGACAACCAATCAGAGCTTTGGGGGTAAAGAATGTTGACATCAATCTCCTACATAGCTTGTAATTGCAAATCTTAAACTCTGTAATTTATTTGTTGTCCCAACAACGTTTAAATTATGTTTTAATGTTTCGCATAGCATAAAATACTTAACATCATGTACAACCAATGATGGGCTGGAATGAGGCTAACTAGAATATGATAGAGGATGATCAATTCCAAGCTCTATAGCTTTTAAAGCCTGAGGCTGCTAACCAATATCAGTCAAAAGTTTAGACTGTTTCCTGTTCACTTAAATGAGAATTTTGTGTCCAAACCTTTGACTGCCAAGTGTATTTTCTAAAAATGTTTTATATATTTCAGATCATGCCATTGGCATTGGACCCAACATTACATCAGTTGCACAATGACTCTACTTGAATATAATATACATCTAAGGATTATTAATTGTTTTTGACCACTGGAATGCCACTGGTTTATATACATGCAAAAACCATCAAACATTGTTATGTTTGCTTGGCCATAGTCATGAGGAGGAACCCTTCGAGCCTTTCAGCACAGCAGTATAGTGGTTAGCGCTGTTTCCCCACAATAAGAAGGTTGAGGGTTTGGTTCCCGGGCCTGGGGCCTTTCTGTGTGGAGTTTGCATGTTCTCTCCGTGCCTGCGTGGGTTTCATCCGGGTACTCCAGTTTCCTCCCATCGTCCAAAGACATCATATTTGGGTTAACTGGTGATTCTAAATTGTCTGTAGGTCTGTCTGTCTCTGTGTGTTGGCCCTGTGATGGACCTGTCCAGGGTGAGCTGGGATTGGCTCCAGCACCCCCACGACCCGGAAGCAGATAAGCATTTGAAGATGAATGAAAATGTCATTCTTTTTCCTTATCTTTCTTTTCCAGGTTGAAAATAGTGAAAATCTCCTTTAAGTGCAAACAGTTTTTCATCCAACTGAGAAGGGAGTCGGTAGGTACACACACGCACACACACACACATTCAGATGCATTTTTAACGACCACAAAATATCTTTACAAACACATTGAATGGTGAGATTTAATTAAAGTAGTCCTTAAAGTGGTGGAGTGCCTGGTTAAATAATATAAATCTTAAAATAATTAAATTCATTGGATTAAAGTAGAGGATAGACAACTGAAATAGTTTGCTAAGGGTAACAGGCATTTTACTCCCTGGAAACAGACTGAGAGTCGGGAGACCCTCCTGGGCTTCAACATGGTCAACTATCGGGCCTGTAAGAACCTATGGAAGACCTGCGTGGAGCACCACACCTTCTTCAGGCTGGAGCGGCCCATCCCTCCACAGAAGAACTTCTTCGCTCATTACTTCACCCTGGGCTCAAAGTTCAGATACTGGTAAGAACCAAGGTCTCACTTTGACACTCATTTGGTTTTGAGAGGCTGAAACACTGGACGGCTGGTGGTGGCTCTCATGCTGACTTGACTCAAAGAAACAACTTAATAATTCATTGTTGTACCTAAAGTAAAAGCATCTTGTTTGCGTTAAGCCTTGAAAACAGTCTTTAAAGCTTGGCATAAGGCTTTTGTGTCTATCTTGCAAGCATTGATTTTAGACCCTCAACAGTCTCAAACGAAACACAGTTTTGAATTGTTGAAATACACCTTATCAAATTTTCAGTTGTAAAGTGGACTGAGAATGCAAGATTAAATTATTTTTGTCCTTCTGCATTATGACATGTTGGCAACTTCCCTTTTCTTTTCTTCACTTTAAATAGTTTTTATTTCCTTTTCCAATGAGGCAGAGTGAGACATTACCCAAGAGTCTTGTGATGCATTATTTAGCAGCTCAAGACTTGAATGAGCCCTGATGTGTGTGTGTGTGTGTGTGTGTGTGTGCGCGCGTGCTTGCCCTTGAGATAATGATTTACAACAAGGTAGGGCTAGACGATACAGCCAAAATTTGTATTACACATTCCAAAATTTTGGTCAAGAAAATATAACTGATAAAAAAAATATATAAACACTAAGAATGTCCACAATCTGTGCTGGCAAAATTTGAAAAAAAAAAAAAAATTGCCGAGTCTATGAAACTTGTATAATATTTCAGATATGCAATTGAAAATGGAAAAAGTGTTAACCTTTAATTTCTCTAAACTAATTTTCAAGTACAATACAACACTCTTTGTTTTTTTGTTTTTTTTGGGGGGTTGTTTGTTTCTCTCTGTAGTGGGCGGACTGAGGTGCAGTCGGTGCAGTATGGAAAGGAGAAAGGCATCAAGGACAGAGTATTTGCCAGGTAATAGACTTGCCTTTCTTTTTTGGTTTAATCTAACCACTACACAACTCAACAACAACATAAAAAACATAACATAAAAAATTAAATGTATCACTCACTACACATTGAAAGACTTCTCTACCAATGACTCAGCAGCTGGACTCATCCATAATGTTCCTTGTGACTTTACTTCACTCATTCCATCAGAAACTGCCTTCAGTCTCCTCCTCTACATCCCAAATTGTGTCTTCCCTTTTTACCATGTCTTGAAATAGGTGATATGACATACCCTTTACACAATATCCAACTCTGAATCAGCTATCTCCTGGGTCGATAGGCGCCTGGGGCTATTAGCAATCCAGGTGAGAAAATGTAACAACTTGGGCACAACCCCTATGACAGAGGTGGACCACCTCACTCCCCTTAACACATAGCTGGTATGTCCCAGACCAGTTTGAACCTGATATCAAATTTCTGTCCACAAAACCGTGAACAAGCTTTGCAAAGGAATGGAGAATTTAGTGACTGTGATAGAATCAGTTATCTTTAAATAGCAATATCTACTGAAAAAGGGACCCATATCACTGTAATGCCCAACTGAATGGATGTTTTGGTCTGAACAGGTCTCCCAGCAAACCTTTGGCTAGAAAACTTGTAGGTGGAACTGACTGGGAATCAGTGAGCAGGAACAGCCTATCCGATGAGAGACTGGAAACCCAAAGCCTGCCTACTCGTTCTCCACCCGGGACGCCAAATCAGTGAGTCCACGTTCCAGGGTTCAATCCAGGTCACTTCAGTTTCATGTCACATTGTTATAAAGTGCAAATTTAAATTTAGTCATAATTAACACGATGTCTATTTAAACAGCTGTGTTGACAGCAAATGTTTGCTTATTATTAGTATAATTATTACAAATTTTTGTTGTCTTAATGGGCAGCAAAACATCTGCACAACAGACTATGTTTCAAGGGAGTTGTTTTAGGGCTGTACTGGAAAATGTGTGTGCTACAGATTTGCCTAAGCAATTCTTTACTTACCCCAAGAGAAGCAAGAAATAATCAAGTAATAAAAAGTCTCTTTTGGTCCACTTCTCCTATTTTACAATAAAGATTTTACATTAATCGGTTTAATGCCAGAGTTTTGCTATTACCAGGGTAATACTTAGGTGTCCAAGACTTTAGCCTTAATCATATTTTATTTCAGGGTACTGTATCTAGTCGTGGACGTTAGTAGTCACAAGCATATTTAAAGGTTCTATTTCCAACCCTTCATCAGTTTTGTCTGCTGTGCGTGTGTGCCAGGAACTCACTGTTTGTACAAGAGGGCACAAGGCTACGCCCGTCTTCTGTCGGCCACCTGGTCGATCATGTGATCCACGCTTCACCCAGCCTACCTGTCTTCTCCTCAAATCACAAGTCAGCATCTTCCACGCAGGCCAACAGCATCAGTCTGGACTCAACGCCGTAAGTCTCACAGCTGTTGGATGCTGCATGAAATTCTGATTTTCCTGGAGCAAGTCAATTCCCTATCACTCTCATCTCTCCTTTTGTTCTTTTTTCCCCCTTCATGGCTTCATCCTGTGTTTGGATGCATGCTTCTCTTTGGGAAAAATCTGCCTCTAACTTGGTGGCAGAGCATAAAATTTCACTCTAAATTTACTGCCCCATAAATAAAGCACACACCAGAAAACCAGCTGCCCTTTCATTTTGAAGTTAGATTTTACTCATCAACGCTAGTGCCACTCTGTCTGAGTGTACTGCTGAGATGACTGCTTTTTTAAATGTCTGTCTGTGTCTGTGGCTTCTCCTCACAGTTTACACCCTTTCCCAGTGTCACTTAAATGGTCCCACTAGAAAGATGAGCTCTTTGAAAAACAGCTTGTAAAATGTGTTTGCAGGGTGGATTTGTTGTACTGTACAGCACTGAACGTGTGTATCACATGCTAAAACAACTGGTGAAATGAACTAGTGAATTTCCACACAAATGCCAAACACTCTTAGTAAAGTGAGTCCTGATGGAGTTTTAAAACTTTATGTACAAGAAATGGTCTTGATACCAAAATCCTCTTTGCATTCATGGAGTTAGAGGTTAGTCAAGAGGGGAAAAAAAGAGTTCAAAATCTAAAATGCACGTATGGTGTGGCTGGACTGGTTTATGCTTGTGTATGGCATGCATTCTATGTTGATGCAGCAGGAGGGTGTGGGTGGGTGTGTGTGTGTGTGTGAGAGAGAATAGGGTTAGAGAGATGCAGCATTTCTCAGTTTGAAATCAGAGTGGTTAAGTGACATTACAGCGGTAGTTCAGCTGCCCATCACATTGCCAAAAATGAATAGTAACATTACCCATGCATGGTATTTTATTGGTTGTATTTAGTATATTCAACATGATAAATATTTTGAATACCAATTTTTGGTTATGTGTTCAAACATTGTGTTTGAACACATAATTTCATCAAACATTCTCGAGAGGAGATACATGTATGCTGAATATGGGGCATGAAGAACAAGGATGAGAAAGGAAAGTCAAAAATCAAGTCTGTGGGTGAACTGGACGTTTATAATCTCAAATGTTATGACTGACCTGCATATATACTCTAATAACCAGTTTACTAGACATCATTTGTAAAAGTCAATTCATTTATCTTCAACCGCTTATCCATTTCCGGGTCACATGGAGTGCTGGAGCTGATCCCAGCTCACTCTGGGTGAGGGTGGGGTCACCCTGGACAGGTCAGCAATCCATCACAGGCCAACACACAGAGACCAGCAACCACTCACACCTACAGACAGTTTAGAGTCACCAGTTAACCCAAATATGATGTCTTTGGACGGTGGGAGGAAACCCACACAGATACGGGGAGAACATGCAAACAAGCAAAAAAGGCCCCAGGCCGGGAACCAAACCTGCAACTTTCTTATTGTGGGGCAACAGTGCTCACCACTATGCCGTCGTGCTGCCCTAAAAGTCAATTGTTAAAAAAAAAAAAAAAAAAAAGAAATGAAGAAAACTAATTCATGTTTTGTTTAGTTTTTTCCATCTCTACTCTAACTTTTGTGGCTCTCGTTACTTCCTCTGTTGACCTCAGAGTCAGTCTCAATCTAGATTAGATGGTTTTTGCAACCTATCATTTGTTAAAATAAATAAATAAATAAATAAATAAATAAATCATACATTTTCCTCAATACACCTCAGACCTTCATAAAGTCATTTATAATCTGCTGTTTCACACAATTTTATGATATGTTGGTTCCACAACATAACAAAACCATAACTGTTGGAAAGTCTATATTAAGTTCTGTTTTTAGCTGTGTAGAGTGAAAATTATCTGTTTAGCAAACCAGTGTTAGGAAACAAACGGTACAATTATACGATACAGTCGAACACAGCACTGCATCCAGCCGTGTAGTATTTTATGATAAAATTAGTTTGTTTGCTATAATCAGGCCAGTTTTTTCAAGGATGCAGAGAAAGCCTCAGAAATTTGTTTAGTTTCCTTATTCCGGGGCCCATGCTAAGATGTAGTTTGGTATGAAGCAACTTGCATATCCATTTCACTCATCTGTGTCTTGCTGGAGAAACTGAGGGTGTGTAGTTGGCAGGGGCCTGCTGTGCAGCGCTTTCCCTCTGAAAGCTTGCCCTGCTTTTGACCCATAATAAATGTTCGTTTGCGTGTGTGTTTAAGGCACTAAGTGGCACTGGTAACATCAGCCAAAACAAAGGCAATACTCTTTGACTGGTACTCCCACCTCTAAGGAGTGCCTTTACACACGCGCACACACACACACACACACACACGCACGCATGCACACGCACACTGTGAAATGACTGGTTTTGCCCTCCAAAGAGTGAGCCATGATGCTACTGAAAGCCTTACCTGACTGAGTATGTTGCACCATCCACACATTGTTTTTTATTATCTGGATGAAGGAGAGGGGTGTCTTCCTTCCCTTTGTAGCCCTTTTATTGAGGTTAATGCATTGTGACTAACACCATGCTATTAAGCCTCTTTGTGTCTCGCAGTCTTACTCCTCTTCATTTGTTTTTCTCTATTTGCCTTATTCTTCCAAAGCTGACCTCTTTATCAAACAGAAAGGTCTTTCGCGAGATGACAAGTTGTGTCTTATTCTGTACATGTGTGTTTGTGGCTTTAGCTTTTCCATCATCTTGGAAATACCACTCTTCCTTTAGCAGTGGCTGCTTTTTGTTTGAATTGTAATGATGTATTATGTTGTGTTCTGAAGGGTACAGTTATAGTCACTAGTCATAGTCATATTATTTGGTGAAAAGATTTGATCTATCATTTGAAACATCACTTTTCTTATTTATTTATTTATTTTTGCTGTCCCTGTCTGTCTCCCTCTTTCTACGCCTTTCCCTTTCTCAGGTCCCCTGATGGGGTAGATGGCCAGCCTCCAGCTCTGCCTCCCAAGCAGCTGAGCAGGAAGACATTGAGTCAGATCATCCAGGCACACTCTCAGCAGAGCCTCCTGGACAACCACCTCAATGAGATGTATGATGTTCCCGTCAATGCTGACAAGACTACGGTTAGTCTAGCAACAGAGGACACAAACATTCACTCCCTTACAATTCAACACTTTTTTTTTAAAGAAATTGAGAAGTCTCTGTCCTTGGTAAGACCTTTTGAAATTAAAGTCTGCAATTTTATATGAACATTTCTAACAACTCAAAAAATGTTTTTGGTGAAATTTTTGAAATGTCTTCCCAGTTTGATTTGCCTGTTTATTTGTCTGTAAGGTTAAAAAAAAAACCTCAGATGTTTCCTCCAGTTCCCTTATAAATGATGCTTAAGTTTCTCAGTCTACATTAATTGGTGTATTTAACACCCAAGTCTAAAACTCAAAGCTGATCACCTGCTTTTTGGTCTCTGACTGACCAACACATTTACTGTTTATCCAGCATCAATAGCTGCCATTTCATGTTCTCTACTTGCTGGAGGTGAAATTATGCAACAACTTATATCTGGGGGATTTGCATTTGTTTTGTTGCACATTTTTTCTAGAACTGAACTTGTTATGGAGGATATAAAGGGGATGTGAATTTAATGTATCTCTCTGTGTGCTTCAGCTGAATGGAGTCGTCCCTCATGACAATTTGGTCCTGATCAAGATGAGACCTGATGAACATGGACGATTTGGCTTCAATGTGAAGGTGAGAGCTGATTCTATTTGGATTATAACGGGGGGGGGGGGAGTTAACCGATTTCTTTAATGTTTTGGGCCATTTTTGCATTCTAACTATCTTCCAACAAAAATTTCTAACCTAAACTATGTTGTATGTCAAGCTTTCAGAAACTTTGCTCCTTGGCACAAATCATCTGTATCATCCAAACTCTTTGTTGTGTAAAGAGAGGGCATTGTGCAAGGTTCTTTCTTGTTAACTGTGGTTTTTCCATCTCCAGGGTGGAGCTGACCAGAAGATGCCTATCATCGTGTCTAGAGTAGCTCCGGGAACATCAGTAAGTCAGCAACAACTTTTCGTCGTCTGTCAGAAGATAAGACAAAGCAGCCACTTGTTTGAATATTAGTTCATGTTCAAAATCAAATGAACAAACGCTCCTTCACAAATAACCTACATTTTAGCATTTTGCCACATTTTTCTCTCCTCTAGAAATGTTTTATTCAACTGAACAGTAGTTGCAAAACTATAGAAGTTCCAGGAAAATTAAAAACTTATTTTTTTTTACTTATTTTTCTTCTGCCATTGCACTTCCTCCTCTTTTCAGGCCGACTTGTGTGTCCCACGCCTAAACGAGGGAGACCAGGTGGTCCTGATTAATGGGCGGGACATCTCTGACCACACCCACGACCAGGTGGTCATGTTCATCAAGGCCAGCTGTGAGAGCCATTCTGGAGAGCTCATCCTATTGGTCAGACCAAATGGTGTGTTGTTCTCATTGTTCAAATCAGTGAAACACTTTATACTCTTCCTTTCAAGTGTTGATATCCATTTCAGTGTTGTTTTATCTCCTCTCTCGGGCTTCTCTCTGGCTCTACTAACAATCCAAAGAGATGCTGAGAGCCTCTGATTTGCTGATCTGCTCTGTTCTAATCATGTGATGATGAAATCATAAAGTAGATTTCAGGTAAACTCTAAGAAAAAGCACTTTTAAGGACTACCTTAAAGTATTCACATCTTTTTTCTTTTTTTATCTTTTGGCTTTTCCAACTTTGGGATCGCCACAGCAAGTCAGCTCTGTGATTTGCCTGATTGATTTGGCTACAGTATTTACACCGGATGCCCTTACTGCCGCAACCTTCCTCATTTATCCAGGCTTGGGAACAGCACAAGCCCAACACTGGTTTGTGTTGTAGCTAGGGTTTGAACCCTGGGCCTCAGCATTCAAAGCATGCACTCTACCACTGAGCTATTAAACTAAATTAAATTTGTTTGTGTCAAAGTCATTTCCTTTCTTCAGACTAAAATAAATCAGTGATATATTTGACCAAATAAGCAACATGTATCCAACAGGATCCACTTAAAGTCCACTTAAAGAGGAAGTTTTTCAGTTATGTGATTATGTGACCAAAGTATGGAACCATCATGTAGTAGTGTTTTAACAAAGTAATATTGTCAGTTGGTTCAACTAATTAGGAATTTCAATGTAACCATGAGCATGAATCTCCACTTTGTAAACATCATATTGATGCTAGACTAAATGTGTCATATAGCCTATAACCTCTCGTGAGTAGCTTCAACTAAAGCCACAATCCTTGATCCTGCCACTGGCCTCCTTATGGCTGCTTAGTGAATGATGCAAATGAGAGCTATTAATTTGTACATTTTGCTCTCTGTATAAATCATCTATATGCATTCTCCATGTAGGAAGATTGTAAAGTATTGCGTTTAATCAGCATTAGAGAAGCACGAAGGGGAGCTTATAAAGATGACGAAACATGGAAATTCTTGATGTTTTAACTGGGTCAGAGAGGGATTTGCACATTCTATCCTGTATTACATCAAAGCAGATATAAAACTGTATCAATGTACTGACTTCCTGTAATTCATTTAATTTTAAAAATAAAATAGGTGGACTTATGTAGGTTAATAAGTAATTGCACATAGATGACATGATTGTGTATTCCTGTGGTGCTTAAACACACTTAAAGATAAATCAACTCACCTTGAGGCCTCAGCTTGTATAAACATCCATGCATACATAACCTGTGACCTATTTCTTCTCTGTCTTATTCAGCCATCTATGACGTGGTGGAAGAGAAGGTAGACTCAGAACCAGATTTTCAGTACATCCCGGAGAAGTCCCTGCAGGACCCTGCCCAGCTAGACCAGCATGCTTTGAGGGATTCTATGGTCATATTGAAGGAAGGCCTGACAAGTGGGGCCGTGCTGGCACAGTTTGATGTGAGGAGAGATGAAAATGAATTCACATTAACAGATTCACAAACTCGCACTTTGAGAACTTTTATGTAACAGATTTTTTCCTCCTCCATGCTAAAAAAATCCTGCTGTCCCACATCATCTTCATGTCACAGTTTTCAGTTCGAGTGTTATTAGTGAAGAGGAATGTAAATACAAATATCACCTCACACTTGTCCAAATGCAAAGGCCAGTTCAACCAAATGTTTTGTGCACTTGTGCATTTTTGTTGTTATGAACTCACATAGTGTGCATAGTTAGATTCACAAAGTTGACAAAATAACGGTTGCTATTTATTGATCTTCCAGGTACTTAAGCATAAGTCTTTTTTTATTTTTTTTTCCTCACAGCAACTGTACAGGAAGAGGCCGGGAATGACCATGCTATGTGCCAAATTACCTCAGAATGTTTCCAAAAATCGCTATAGAGACATCTCTCCTTGTAAGTGACTGTACACAGCTGTTCCAACATTTCAGCGTGCTTGCGTGTTCAAATATGAATATAACATTAACCTTTGTTCTTCCCAACACACTCCTCTCCACCCATGTTCTTCTTGAACAATTTTTCTTTTCTCTTCTATAAAATTCTATCTTTAACCCCCCCCACCCCCCTTTTCCTCTCTCCTGGCAGATGATGCCACGCGGGTCATTCTGAAAAGCACAGATGACTACATCAATGCAAATTACATCAATGTGAGTTTTAGCCTACTCCTTTCCTCTTTCATCATTTAACAATATCACAGCGTTTGCAGCATGTCAGATGGTTTGCTTTGCAAGGCCATCAAAATGTGATAAAACACTGATGGTTGTGTGCTGATAAATTAATTAACCACATGGGCATTGCAAGCAATTGACACTGAGCCTTAATGGTTTACCTCTTTTTTAGTGAGCTAGGTGTTTGTCTTTGTAACTTGTGGGTGTTCGGAGGGTGTCCGTACAAAGCTGCTCAGTGAAGAACATTGCACTTTTCCAACGATGGATTTTGAAGATTTATTTATAGGTAGCATCTCTGTGGCTTAATTAATAATCAGCATGAGCATGAAGTACATGCCTTCTTACTCATCTAATTAGATCTTTATCTCCACTAATAAATTATTAGTCTTATCAGGCATACCACATTCTTCCATCAATTGTGTGCCTTGCTAATGTACCCCAGTGCAGAGCCAACAGGTACATACCATGTCACCTAACCCATTCATTTTGTTCAGTTCTTAGTTATCCTCTCCAAAATGCAAACATACATCTGTCTCTGGAAGTACACTTTCTTTGTTTGTCATGTTTATGTTTCTCACATGACAAGATTTTGTTGTGTGAAAAAGGTGCTTGGGTTGCAAGACACCATTAACATGTAGCAGCACTACATGTTAACACACAACCTAGAGACAATACAGTACATCTATTAGAAGATTGGCCTTGCTTTTTTATGACTTTGTATCGAATTATTCATATGAAGAACATTTTGAATCAAAGAATCTTTTTCAACCTAAGACTTTTCATAATAAGATTTCTGAGGGCCATTATCTTCTTTTTTGGTCTCGTCATTTCTTTTTTTTTATGTAATTACACCAGGAAATTCAGTCATTGCTCTTAAAAAGTTGGAAGAAAAAGCAAAATGAATCAGTATTAATCTCTTTGTGCCTTAAACCTAGTGTTGCGGTGACATTCACTTCATGTGGTGATATTTTTTTACAATTACAGTAGGTTACAGGTATGACCTTGTAAGTGAAGCATACCTATTCAAACTGCAGATGAACTGCTGTTAAGAAGCTTTTGATATATTATTAAGCTATTGTTTGTACCTTTTTAAAAAGTGTTAGGACACTTCGATATCTGCACTGATTGAAATGCATAGAGCAGATCTTGTGAACTGAAGAAAAGCAGCTGTAAAATTAGATCTGTGCAATTTAATATTTCCATGTGTTTGTTTTGCTGTAGATGGAGATTCCAGCCTCTAGTCTGATCAACCGCTACATAGCATGCCAGGGCCCGCTGCCCAACACCTGCCCTGACTTCTGGCAAATGACCTGGGAACAGGGCTCATCTATGGTTGTCATGCTGACTACGCAGGTCGAGAGGGGGCGGGTATGTAGAGGTTTTCTTTCACAATGTGACTAACAATCATATGAGGACAGCTGCATGTTAACAAGACATTGCAAACTCTTAAAACATATATGACTGTATATTAGGCTGTGTTGGCTACAGCTCTACTGTGATCACTGTGAACAGCACATTAGCACAGCAGCAACTGGAGCCCAGGTGCTCCACCAAATGTATTGAGGCACTTAATGTAGTTGTAGGTCATCAAAGTTTTGCCAGGGTTCAGAATCCATGGCACAACCCCTGTAGTTATGTGCATAAATCACAGGAATACAGACTAGGCGTGTACAAATATGCTTTGGGTGGCACTTATGGGCTTTTGCAAGTAAATTGGGAGTTGTTATGCAGCCCATGTAGATAGTCATTTTGAGTTTAACGCTCCTGGTAAAATCCAGGTTTTCCATTCATAGAATCCCAAGTTCTGATACTATGTGGGCTTGTTTAGATGCCAGAGTAGAGACTCAGGTTACACTTAGTTCTTAGTAAGATGCACATGGACCCAGCAGACAACTATATTTGTTAATTAATTCACCAAACAGTTATGCCACTGTGAGAACTGTCTTCTCAATCATCAAACTATATGTAAGTTTAAAAAAAAAAAACACAACAAAAAATTGCATATAACTAAACCAAATTTTTTTTTTTTTTTAGGTGAAGTGTCACCAGTACTGGCCCAACCCAGACAGCACCACCACCTATGGAAACTTTACAGTCACATGCCACAATGAAGAGGGCAACTCTGCCTTCCTGGTCCGAGAGATGACTCTCGTGCACATGCAGGTAAACACACTCTCATATGCTTTTCCAAGCACATTATGGTAGGGGCTAAAAAAAGCTAGAACCAGAAATGAAAAGAAGTTGATGTGAAGTTGGAAAGATGAGAAAGTAAGATGGCGTGTGCAGCTAGCCAGAGCGAGATCGAGAGCACGTGAAAGGCCCCAGGTCCAATCAGAGAGAGGGACCCGAGTCTTGAGAAGGATGAGCTGTTGAGGACCCCGGAGGAGGTGTGTTGCCATAGTGACCAGTGTGGGCTGTTCTTTTTCTGGCTCCCGCTGCTGCATGCGGGCCACGTATTGGGATCTGGTTACCATGACAACCCAACCACCCCAGTCAGTCACATTGCTGAAAAAAGGGAGCGAGAGAAAGAAGAAACCAGACAGAGGAACAGAGAGTGGGATGATGATGGTTTGAAACACAGAAATGGAGACCGCAAGTTTCTTTTATTGTGATGTTTAAGCTTTTGATGCTTCCTGTTGCACTTCAACATGCCATGGTGGACTGTTTTTTTGTATCTATTTAGACTGAAGCTTATTACCCATTTGTAGATAAAAATGGTGCAGCTAAATATTTGCGTGCATGTTTTTGTTGTAATTTACAGTATGCCACATGTCATGCTTTTAGGGGGGCCATCTAATTAGAAATGAACTTTTAACAAGGTATGACGTGCTCCTGCTGTGTGTGTTTTCCTGATTACGTCCTTGTGTGCTGCCCTTGTAATATGACCTTTTAAGTATATGCCTGTAGGAGGAGGCAATTAACATTCTCCTCTGCCTGTGATTGTTGCCATGGAGATAGATCTGTTACCATGGCAAAGTAGCGAGGCAGTATATGAAAGAGAAAACGTAGTGGGGCTGAGTTACACAAGATTTGGTGATCAGCGGTTGTTTTCTGCTGTAGGGTGTGCGTGTGTTTGTGGACGTTGTCATCACAATTCCCCTCTGGGGTTCAGATCTTACCCGCATTTTCTGGTCATACAGTGCAAAATACCTTTCTATACTTCTCTTTGTCATATGTTCTTTTAGTTATAAATGAACAAAGATAAGGTATGTGTCACATTTTCTCCTAGCAGTATAGAGACACAAAATGAAAATTTTGCAGGACAGCCACAGAAGATATTATCTCAGTATCTGTTCTATCTCCTATAAACTGGGAAGCAGTAGCATGCAACGCCAAGTAATCCAGTGGAGTGGAAAGAATAAAATCACTGTTTGTGATTTACATCCCCTGTTTCATAACATGTATTAAGGCTATACTTACATACAAAAATATGGCAGTACAGGCTCCTTCCAGGATGCTCAGTGCAATGAAATATGTTTGGAGGTTACCCACATGAAATGCCATAGCCTGTTCTGGGTTGAGTAAAATTATTTCCTTACTTATCATTGGTACTTTATGTCTTCCAACATGTTCTGTTTTTCTACATGAAATTTCACATAAAGCAATAGGTTTTCTTCCTACTTTGTGTCTGTGTTTTCAGAGTGAGCAGCAGAGAGAGCTTACTCAGATTCAGTACCTGGCTTGGCCAGACCATGGCGTTCCTGACGACTCCACCGATTTCCTGGACTTTGTCGCTCTGGTACGGACCAAACGGGCTGGTCAGGACCAACCAATGGTGGTACACTGCAGGTAATGTCATTCTGTGAAATTGTTAAATCATGATCTGTTGTTTGATGCAAGCAAACTTGAAATCTCTGGGTCCACATTCTGTGTTGCACTTGTTCTGTAGCTGAGCACTCTGTCAACTCTGTCCTGGCTGCTTTTTTTTTTTTTTTTTTTTTCCCCCCCAAGTGCGGGCATTGGTCGGACAGGGGTTCTGATCACCATGGAGACAGCACTGTGTCTAATGGAGTGTGGTCAGCCAGTGTATCCTCTAGATATCGTCAGGACCATGAGAGACCAGAGGGCCATGATGATACAAACACCTGTATGTTAACACATTAATTTGGCTGACAGCTGCTCTTAACTGCACCCAACCATCAGCTAAAAGATCTCTCTTCTCTCTAACAGAGTCAGTACCGCTTTGTGTGTGAGGCCATCCTCAAAGTGTATGAGGAAGGTCTTGTGAAACCACTCAAGACCGCTGTCTACCAGGAGAGAGAGAAAGTGAACGATGAGATGGAGGCACAGAAGAAAGAGCAGCCGAAAGCAGGAGAAGAGAGAGAAGAGACGTCAGTGACGGACGAAGGCGAGGCAGCTGCAGTGAAGTTGCTGGAAGGAGGGCTGGACGAAGAGGACGACGACGAGGAGGTGGAAGTTCTGGACATCGGGGACGTGACAGGGGGAGAGGAGGAGGAGGAGGAAGAAGAAGAAGAGGAGGAGGAAGTGGAAGAGCCAAGCGTCACAAGCGCCACCAGCGTGACAAGTGAGACCAGCGCAAACCCTGACCCTGATTCTGCTAACCTGTGACATTAGACCCCTGGGGATCATAAGGGGTCACCAGGAAGAGGCCGGGTGGTTGGAGGAGAGAACAAAAGCACTGTTGCACTTTACGCGGACAAAAATGGAAAAAAGGACAAACAAACGTGAAAATCATGGACAAGCTAGAATAAAAAAAAAAAAAACAACTAAGAAATCCAGCTGTGTTGACTAGGTACCATTAGGGGATATTGTATGTTCAGGGTAAAGAAAAAAGTATACAAAGATTGAGAAGACTAAAAGTAGAAGAGAATAAAATGTGGATGGGGAATTGCTATAGTGCCATAAGTCTGAAGGGGAAGGGCTGCCCCTATGGATGAAAAGAACCCCCCCACATGTTTTTTTGTTTTTTTTTTTTCCTTAAATTACCCAGAGGGTTGCCCTGTTCCCTTCTGAGCGCGTCTGCCAGACGGACCTGCCTTTTTTTTTTTTTAGTGTCCTTTTAGCTGATAAAGAGATATACCTTATCTTTTGTTCCTCAGAGTATTTATTGTGTTTTAGTTTGTGTCAAACCCTGTCCACTGAACAAAAAAAAGTTGTATGTTTTGTTTTTATGAGTCTAGAGCTTCATGCTTTCCTGATTAAATCTTAGGTAGTAAAGTAGTGTGATTCCTCTTCTTCTAACTACTTCTTTATTTCTTTTTGCTTTTTGTGAAGAAAAAAAAGAACAGTGATTTAATTTATTGTACTTGGTTTTATCTTTCTCGGCTTTCTTGTCTAATTTTCTGACAGCACAGACTGATAGATGGACAGCTGAAAGCACTTTGTGTCTCACCTCTTGTTCAATGCTGTGGTGAGTTGGAGAATTCATCCTGCTTTGTTCTGTGTTTTTGAGCTTGCAGCTACATGCGCTCTGAAGTGGCTGTTTGATGTGTTGAGACAGAGCTGGTTTAAAAATCCTCAGGACTTGTGTTCACTGGTCACCTGTGATTACACACTTCCTCACTGAAAGAGAAAACTTAACTTTAAGATTTGGTGATTATTTAAAATGAATTCATCATTAGAAAACAAAGACAATGTCACAAAGAGAGCTACCACTGTCTCACTTGGTTAGAATCAAAGCTGTTTTTCCACCATCATGGCTGATGAAGCCAAGAGTCGAGGCTGAAGGAACAGATTCATATTTAGTCACCTCAACATTTAAAAGTAAATATCTGCTCACTTCAGCTGACAGTCATTGCTGAAGTCTTCTTGACCCTAACACTGATGGCAAAGCCCCACTCAGTCTCCTGTCTAATTGGTTTGCCCTGACTAGCACAACCGTAAATGTCGATCCACTTTGTGCAACATTTCTTTACATAGGATATCATACTAGAAGGTGAGAAAAGAAAAAGATTGGCCTTATGATCCAACACCAGTATAATTAATTGGTTCCCAAAGCTGTAAGAATTTTTTATCCAGTCAGTATTTGTATTCCTCAAGGTTTTCTGATCCTAATCCCTGATTGAAGAGTAAAATTTGAACTTTAGCTCCCCCCGTTGGTCTCCCTGCTTTTCTTTTTTCTTTTATGAGTTTTGTAGCCTGTATACTGGAGCAAACGCAGATGCCTGCTCACATACTGTAGTTACAGTGACAGACTGGTGTCTCATTACTGTATATGAGCAGTCATTTGGGCTCAATATCATAATCAGTAAGAATAGTTATCTGTTTGAGCAATATCCTTAGCTTGTACTTTTTCTGTTATGTTCCAGTGACCCTCAACTCAACTTGAAACCTTCCCTGATAAATTACATTAAGTTGTTCTGCTTAGCAATAGTTGACAGTTCAAAGAGGCAGCACAAACAAAAAATTCAACCAATACTTATCTTTTCTTGGTGGTCCTTCATTGTTTTAAGGCACATTTTTTGAATACAAGATAATGTGTGATGATGGACAAGAGACTAAATGATGACTTGTATTTTTAATTCACAAACCCACCATCAAGTTGCTTGTGTTTTGTTTTTGTTTTATTGTCCAAGTACAGGTGAAGCTGTCAATGTGATTTTTCTTAGTGGTATGAGATGGAGTGTAGCCTCTTTAAAATTTGAGATATTTTCTTATCGGCTGCTTCAGTACCTGCTGTCATTTGCTCCTACAATGGATTTTGCTGGAAAAACTTACTGCTGTGTGTGTATGTGTGTATGTGTGTGCGCGCGAGCGTGAGTGTATGTGTGTGTGTGTACTCAGATATGTCTTTATCTATCTCTCTCTGAACCTCGCTGTCGCTATCATTTCTGAAATATAGTTTGTTAGCTGTCTGGTCTAAGCCTGCTTGTTCGTGAACTGGAATGAAAGGTTGTGTCACAAAGCCATAAACCTAATCTAATCTGGAGGGGCAAAGAGAGGCTTCACAGAGAATCTTTTACAAGTAGAACTGAATCCTTGTATGTAAAACAACACTTCAAACTGTTCTCATTCCTCCCTTCCAAACAGCTGAAACATACTTTTGACACACGAGCCTAGAAAGTACTTTTCCTGTTCACTCTAATTTTTATAACCATCTCCCAAAGAACTCCTTCTCTCAGGCAACATCAGTCATTTCTGCAGAGCCCACGCAACATCCACAGTCCTTTCTTCTCATTGTTTTCCCCCCATGCTTCCCTTTTGGATCATTATACATGGATCCCACTCTCTCTGCATGGCCTCAAGCTGAATGGCACATCTGAGCAGATTACCATGGTGCAGTTGCGCAGTTTTAAACAGCTTGTTTTCCCCAGGACAAACTTAGGCCAGCCAGTGAATGATTGACTGAAAAGCTGGTTTTTAACTTTTTTTCACTTTTTATTGACTCTTACAAATACATCCAAGACCCAACGTGTGTGAGCTTATTATCAG
The DNA here is from genome assembly GCF_900963305.1 of Echeneis naucrates. Lineage (NCBI taxonomy): Eukaryota > Metazoa > Chordata > Actinopteri > Carangiformes > Echeneidae > Echeneis > Echeneis naucrates. The sequence continues at coordinate 16,673,873 of NC_042531.1, read as the reverse complement.
AAGAACACCAACCCCCCAGTGGCTTTTTTCCATCAGTTTTTGTATTTGCCGATGGGGCTAATCAAATCAGAACACCATCAAGTCAAAATCACGTATAGTTCCAATTAATTAATAAAGAAAAAAGAAGACAAACATTGGCACCTCTGTGAAAAAGTTAATAATTGATCAATCACAGCTGCCAGATGTTTCCATCAGTCCATTGAGCTGTCTGTGTTTTGATGTTGACACATAATTGGTACTATGTGTGTGTTCAGGGTACTGATCTAAGGTAGCTTGGAGGGTACCAGACATAGAGAAGGCACAGGTTAGCTGTATTTTTGTGAAGATAAAAACTGTTCTAGTTGGGTAGGGAAAGGACAGCACTTTGTAGAAAGCTTAGTGGCAGATAGTGCTACTGAAAAAAAAAGAAATAAGTTGCATTGTTCAAGCATTGTTCAAATGAGTTGTTGACGATTTGAGTCTTTTCTTTTTAATTTATCATTTCTATTTTGTTGAAAAATAAGACACCTGTAGGGAACAAGAAAAAGAAAAGAACTCCTAACTACACAGTGCCACTTGTTAATTTTGTGTAAATAATACTAGACCATGTAAATACAATGTTGTATATGAAAAAAAATCTTTAAAATAAAAGGGAAAATCATTTGTGAGCAGAAAGATTTTTTATTTTATTATTTTTTTTCTTCTAACTTTGGATGATTCAAATGTGACACAAATGCTGTGTATTTCAAGACTGCTATTTCAAAACATTTGTTTTATTTGGAACGTATTCTACAACAGCGAGTGTATAAATAATGAAACACAAAATAATGAGAACTGTTTACCGTATTATACCCTTGGTTAACTCCTACCTGTGTCATAAAAAAAACCTTTGTCCTCAGTTGCTTGTTTCTTTCTGGTATCATGGTTTTGCGGTGCTTTGGACATGTCTATAAGCTTGATTGTGAAGAATTAAAGCTTCTCTGTCAAAGCATGGAGACGTGGCCTCAGATCACCTTGCTTTTCCACACTGTAAAAGTGAGGTTGGGCAATGTTAAAGCGAGCGGATGAGATGCACCAATGTTTAAGACCCAGATACAATAGTTTACTTGCCTCCTTAGATTTTCATTTGGGAGATTTTCCCACGGAGTGAAGCTATTTAAGTTTTTAAAAGATAAATTTCCTGTCTCTGTTACATACAAACCAAACTTAAATATGCCAGATGATTTAATAGTTAGCTATATGTATCTCTACAAATAAGAGCCAAACAGTTTAAACATTAGTGGAAATATAGTTGGCATGCTATACTAGGATCAGATTCATAGTGATGCACAGGACACCATTTCTAAGGGAATATAAAGATTGAATTTTACTCGTACGTGTTTGTTATCAGTCCATTCTACAGTTAGTTCTTCCCAATATACATACACAAACTCCCTGCCTGTCCAAAGTATACCGTTAACGTATGCGTTGCTGCAACAAAATGCATGTTTCACATTTTATTTAGCTGTTGGTTGAAAGAAGCTGGGTTTTTCTTCTGGATTCAAGACACTTAAAACTGGACATACGTGTTTTATACATATTTACTACATTTCTCAAAATGCTTTAAAAGCTGTAAAAAAAAAAAAAAAAACTGTCTCTGTCAACATTTATAAATCATTATTCCTAAACTAACCAGAAGGGGATGCTCCAGTCAAATGAAAATCGCTCCATGAATCAAATAGAGAAAAATAAACCTGAAGGCCTAAAATGAAATGCAGATATTTCAAATGGCATCAAAGCCATTTAATCAACATTTCCTTAATTATTTATATATTTGACTTTATACTTTTTTTTTTTTTTTTTGGCCTGGACCCTATGACTTATGAAAGCATAAAATGTGAATAGTCAAAGCAAATGTTACATATGGGTTTTGACAGAATGTTGTTAAAGAAAATGACGAAATGCATAATTTAACTGAAGAAAAAAAGCGAAGAACGTAAAAAAAGGTTTGTAGCTTTAAAAATGCTAATTGCGATTGTTGGGGATTTGTTGTGACGTCACATCCTGAGAGCAGCTTTGCCTCGTACTTTTTGTTGGGACCAGGGAGGAAATTTATCCCGCAGGGGGGAACGAGCTGGAAAAAGACACCAAAACCAAGTTACAAACCATGGGAACCTACGAGGCTGCCGTTTAGTCGTGTGGATGCGAGCAGACATGTTTTGGCCGTGAATTCACTCGAGGAGGTTTGTGTAAGTATCCTTTCATCCAAACGTCCGCGGAGCCTCAAGTTTCTGCGGAGCAAGTGTCTGAGTGATCCAGCGGCCGGTACTAAAGGCGGCGTTCGTTTTGTTGGACGGGGCACGGTTGCACGGTCGGAGTAGGGGGGGGTGTTGTTTACGGTCTTTGCGAACGGTCAACCCGGGCTGTAAAACGAACGGACACCTGTTGCATATACTAACACCAGGTATCCCAGGCCTCAGCCGAACACCATTCAAGCTAGGAGCTCATATTTTGGCAATTTCGTTTAATTCCAGCGTTTGCTGCTGGACTCTTATATTGCAGAGGGGTTTCCATCTCAGTCCACCTCAGTCCATTTTACTAAATTTCTTTAGCTTGGCCGGAAACCCAGCCTACCCCTGAACAGTCTTGTAACTCTTCTTGTCGTTGCACGATAAAGTGTTACCATATTTACAACATATATGTATTTTCATCTCTGCTAGTTTGACTTTAGCTTGTAGTTCGGAAATGGTAATGTTACAGCACGTAGACGTGTTGCGGTTGCCATGGAGAATCGCCGTAGCGTTAACAGTGAAAACGGAGTGTAGACAAATGGAAACACAAAACGTATTTCGTGTATTTTGACCTGGTGGCTAACATTTAACTTGCACCTGTGATTATCACTATAGGCAAGTTAGGCTGTATGCAATCTATTTAATTATCATAAGTAAAAAAACGTAAATCAATAACAATACTAGCTCGTGCTATTTTGCCCCCTGGACCCAAAATGTTAGATATTAACGTATTTGAATTATATTTTTGACATTATGCAATCAGTAATGATGTATCTGGAATTCAGTGACACTGCTAGTTAATTTCATCATTATTATAGGTACCTTTAGCTCACATTACAATGGTCTACACATCATACAACCACATTTTCTTACATTCACAGTATAAATGCCTGCCTTTACTTGACATTAAGGCCTGCACAAATACCAAATCCTAAATTCACCTCTTTATTTTTGAATTTCTATTCTCTCTGATCCTTTACAGGTGTGGTGCTGTAACCCTCGCTCTCCACCATGCTGAGTTTCCTGCGCAGGACGCTGGGGCGACGCTCCATCCGGAAACATGCAGAGAAATCCCGGTTAAGGGAGGCCCAGCGAGCTACAACTCATATCCCTGCTGCTGGGGATGCAAAGTCTATCATCACCTGCCGTGTGTCTTTGCTGGATGGGACAGACGTCAGTGTTGACCTGCCGGTAAGAAAAGTTTGAGCCTTTGTTCACTCTTGATCTTACTCTCTCTAAGTTTCTACCTTGGTGGCACTTAAATAAATGATTTTAACAGAATTGTAAACCAATAAACTGTGTCTTTTGCTGGATTTCTTCTCTTGTGTATGCGGTGTTGTGAAGAGGATAGTACCTTGATTATATCTTCTGTCATATCTCTGTCCTGTAGTCCCTCAGCAAAAGATTTGTAAATGTGAAAGAATGAGAGCAAAGCATGTTGTGCAGCAGGGACCAATGTATGGATATATCAGTAGCACAGTCCTTTTATTGTGTGTGTGTGTGTGTGTGTGTGTGCGCACGCGCACGGATGTGGTGGTGTTGCTGATCACCTGTAATTCCATGATCCTCTCTGAGAACACACTGCATCACATGACCACAACATGTGACACACAGGGCTCAAATCCAATGGACACAGAGCAGAACTTCTTTCTTCCAGCCTAAGACTCTCTCTACTGTCCTCCATCTCCTGTCCCTTACCTCTGTCTCATGCTATGTAGCATGTACATGTACATAACTGACCCAGTATCAGTGTGTTCTGAAGAAACACCAAGCCCCTGGAGCATAGAGCAATATAATGTAAAAATGTGCTGAAAAGACCATCACTCCTCATTATTACATTACATTTTGTTGTTTTTAATTCATTTTTTGCCAAAAAATCAACTCGTTTTGGTTCCTTTAAATTCAAAGTCACAATTGATACCACACAGAGTAGGAATTATCAAATCCATCCTATCAGCTCAGTGTTGAGTGCACAAAGAGGCCTGATCATGTTCTCATTCAGCCTTTCTTCCAGTGGAATGTAATTTGCGTGAATTTCGATTACTCTCTCTCCATCTCACCTTTTCTTTCTTGCTTGAGCAGACATGATTGCTGGCTCTTTTGCCTTTTGTTAGTTGTTATTTTTAGATACTAATTTAATTTACAGTTTGAGTTAATTGGTTTTGCCCATGCTAAACTATGCTCAACCATGCCTTTAAAAATATCCATCATTTGCTATTGTCAACTGGATTTCTTAATGCAGTCTAGCAGGCAGGTAGCCTGGTGTTGGGTTTCAGATGAACTCTTTTGTATTTCGCCCTCCTGGAGATATACATAGCTTCTGCAAACCCTTATGTCTTATCATATGACTCCCTCTCTGTGATAAGGTCATAAGATAAACGCACCAGTTAAGACCACTGCTTTGCGTTTTACATCTGATGTCCATTGTACTAATAACACTATTACCAATGACATTTCAACACAATCAGCCAAGAAATGTGGAAAAAATACCTGTTTTATTTAAAGATAATGTAAAGAAATGTTTTAAGCCAACAAGGACAGTGCAGATGTGATCTAGCTGTATTTAAGCAGGCAGGCCAAGAGTTACAGCATTGTTTATTTGGTTCAGCTCTTACAATGCACTGTGATTGTTCCTCTTGTCTCTTATGCATATACTCTGCTAGCTAGGTACCATGGGGAACAGAAGTGGAGCACATTTGCAGGAAACATTACAGGTTCCCATTATCAGCGGTACAGCTAGTGTTATCATTCAGTAAACAGTCTCTGTGAAAAATTTTCTCTTAGCCTTTTGCTAGTGGTCTGTCTTTGCTTAAAGTGTAGTTAACAGTCTCTAGTTGCTTGTGGAAGAGGATGAAATAGATAAAATAAGTTAAAGCAAGGGTTCAATGTCAACTAAAAAGACTGAAGCTCCCATTGTTGTAGTTTGCAATTATGCAGGGTTACTTTTCAGCTTTTCAATTGTCAACTCAAATTAGGGTAGCAGAAATGTGGTGGACCCCCTGCTAAATGGTGCAGTTTGTTTTTCTGTGTAGATGTTGAAGTGGTTGTAAATACACAGCCACAATGTAAAACTGAATAGGGCTCATTCACTTACTGTGGCTTTCCAGCTGTGTGTGTCCCCAGTACATAAGGCCACCCAAAGCTGTCTCCCAGGGATACCTCTGTTTAGCGGCATCTATGTCTACACAGTCTTATGATACACATTCTTTACTCTAAATTTATTTACTTCTGGCTTTTCTCTTTATCTTTGTCTACCCACTCACCATCTCCTCACAGTGTTACTTCTTCCATCTTTCGTTGATCCTGTTGATTGATTTGTAGCCCAGACAAAGGATTGAGCAGATGCGTGCTTGATTAATTGTGGGAATATGAAGAAATATTTAAAAAACTGACTGAAAAGTTGTACGAGTAAACAAATGCTGCATTATTGTTGTGTACTGCAGCAGCAATAATAGTGAGGAGGCGCTAAAGAATGCCCAAGATTTAGTTTAGTTTTGGGCATCCTGTGATAATGGAAGAAAACTGCTGAACTGATAAAGTGGTTGCTTTGTGTCTGGGTAAATATGTGGTATTTGCTGATTTGCACAAAAACTTTAATGTCCACATGACTTGAGGCATGATTGAGGACATACTGTTGATTGTTTTATGTTTTCCTCTGTAGTTTGAAAGAGAAATATGGCACCTGGTATAATTGGTTAAAGGCTATGCTTCCCTTTTTGGAAGGCCATGCTTAAAATGCAAGCTTTTAGAGTATAATCTTGTAAAGTGTGATTGGAGTGATGACTGTGTAAATAGTTTTAGCTCAGTTGTAACTTGCATATTCTGAAATATAATTCTGAGTGTCTGTTGGAGCTGTGGGCTCAAAGGCAGTCTAAAAGACTGTACGCAGCCAACCAACTCTGTGTTTCAGTGCCACACATACACACATACACACGCACACAATGAGTCCTTTGTACTCTTCCTCTCTGGGATATTGAAGGGGTACAGGATGCCTTCTCAGTTATGCCAACTAGCATGGGGCCAGCCCCCCTGAGCTGCCCAGGAGCTCTCTTGGTGTGTGTGTGTGTGTGTGTGTGTGTGTGAGCAGGAGAGCAGGAGAGTAAGCCTGAGTGTGTGCATGAGGGAAAGCATCACTGCACTCCTTACTTTTACATGCTTTTTCGCCACTTTAATTTGAAAATAGATTAACTTATTTTGTAAAATAATCCTCAGAATACCCATTTAAACTTCCACCATTCAAGCACAGAAAAGTTTTTTGTGGAGACAAACACTGTTCATTTATGTTCACGTTGATAACCTTAACTCTTAAGGATGTTTTTCATGGTTTGTAATGGTGTGCCTGGGTGTGCATGTTGTGGAGCATCACGCATGCGCCTAAATGGTCGATTGTCCTGTGACTGTCTTTTGTATTGTAATGAGCACACTGCACCAAATTCCGAGCAAATCAGTTCCACGGTCATAAATAAATCTTTGAATGTGAATAGGATGGTCACAGACTTCTGCAATGTTGCAAAATAAACTTTGCTGCTGGCATCAGAACTACTTTCTGTACGTTGCTCTGACACCTCGGACCCCTCTGTACTGTTTTAGTCTGGAGATACATGTGAGTTCACTTACATGGTTAGCATAGTTTCATGAGTGACTTATGAATACGTTAAGTAAATATGGTGTATGTTTTCTACTGTAGTTTATGTGAGAGAACAAAAAGTTTGCCAATAATCCACAGTGATCCACAGTGGACACCATTTTAGTAAACGAGCAAACTAGAAATAAATGATCAAAAATGAAAGATTAGGGATAGTCGAGATGGACAGAGTGGAAAAAAGTCCAGCTGCTAGCTGATCTCAAATCTCCTAACACAGAACCAGATGATCACATGATGTGTTCAGCCACTTCACTCAGCTCCTGAGTGTCTGGGGCTCTTCAACCCCCAATTACCATGGCAACCCAGTCACTGTGCCCCATGGGGGGGGTTAGGTCAGTCGGTCGGTCTGTCTGTCTGTCTGTGTGTGTGTGTGTGTGTGTGTGTGTGTGTGTGTGTGTGTGTGTGTGTGTGTGTGTGTGTGTGTGTGTGTGTGTGTGTGTGTGTGTGTGTGTGTGTGTGTGTGTGTGTGGAAAGAGCATACACGTGAGGGAGAGATCTCCCAGTCAATGCAGAGCACATGCAGTAACTGGTACGGCTTGGACAGAAAGGGCAACACCTATTCTGAATACTTCATGTTTATATTTTCTGTGGTCTCAATTCATATCCATAAAACACATGTACATGAGTAGTTAAACCATGCAAAACTGGACTCAAAACTAAATTTTTAATTGGGATTAAGATAAATGCTCAACAATTTAAAATGTAGCAATTGCTTGAAACAAATGAATTGATAATGAAAACAGGTCTGGGAATTTTTTTTTGTTTGAAATGTCTTTATAACTCGAATCAGTTGTTTTTGATCAAATTAATGCTTTTTGTATTTAATTCTTTCAGAAAGCCTTCTCCTCCCTTTCTCATGGAAGAGAAATTAAACCTGGCAATAGATAGACACGTTTCACATGGCATTAGCCATAAAACTGGCAATGAGAGAGGCTTGGTTAGGAGTCCCTCCTAAATCTTACCACGGCAGCCTCCGTACTATGGACATCGAGAGTGGAGCGCAGTGGAGAAATAGTGTTAGTCAAAGACATTTAAGGTCGTGTTGTTGCTGTGAAAGAAGTGAGAAAGAAGTTAGATAGTTGGCTCCAAGTGCTCTGTCTAATTAGGCCTGTCTGTGGAAGCAATGCCTAAAAACTCAATTTAAAGCTGACAATAAGACAAGGAAAGGGATATTTCATATTCCTGCATTTCTACCCTGTAATGTAACTTTAGGTTTTTAGGCCAGTCTCTTAAAGATTTGAACACATTAACCATCAATGGACTAACCTTTACTTTGTTGACTAGTACATTTTAATGACGATAATCATCATAAGTAGCAGGCCTTACTTTTCAATTAGATATTTAGGTTTTTGGGTTTTGTGTCTTTCAGAAAAAAGCCAAAGGTGAGGAGCTTTTTGACCAGATCATGTACCACCTGGACATTGTAGAGAAGGACTACTTCGGACTGCGCTTCATGGATTCAGCACAAGTGCCAGTAAGATTGTAGACGCACTGTAAACAATAATCTCTTGTTATTTTATCCTCTTTAGTTTTTTCATGCCCCATTACTGGATAAATATTAACAAAATATCAGAAATGTATTCTGTGGTAAAATGATCTGTCTGTTTAGTAATATTTTATTATGCTGCACCAAGCACTTCAGGCAGTTATTTCTTAGCCAGACTTTCCATTTCAGTCCAATTCGCTATTCACACATTTAGTGGACAGCTTGAGACAAGAACTTTCCATTTCAATGAATGGGCTAATGGGTATGGTTATGGAACTCTTGAGAGCAGAGTGAGACAGGCTGTGCTATGCCACAAAGTTATTAGAAGTCACTGGTCTGACACTGACCCTGTTCCTTCTCATTGATACTTAATGAAGGCCATAGAAGGAGGGGGAGCTGGGGGGAGTAAAAATGAAACAGCATGGAGGGATAAAGTGTAGAGGGGTAGATGTAGAGAGTAAAATGTGAGTGTGACTTGAAATCAAAAGCAAGTGGGTGAGAAAGAGAGGACTGTTATAAGGAATGCGGGGGAGAGTAGACTACAGAGTGCTGTCCCTTATCTCTCGCTCTCCCTCCCCCATGTGCACTCACTTCGGCCACCTCCACTGCCTCTTCTTGACATTATTCATGCCTCACAGAGCATGAGTTTAAGAGGAATTACAGCACAGACCACACCACTGATTTTGATGTGTCTGTATGTATCTGCTTACAAGATTACAAATTTTAAATAACCTGTCACTTTTTTCTCTTTCGATTCTTTACACGAAGGTATAATAGTTATGGATGAAAAAAAAAAGATGCTGTTGGCTAATAATTAGATGTTTAATATTAAACTTGGCTATGCTGAAGATGCTGTGCTTCTTTCCAGGAATGGATAGAAATACAATTTTAACATCAATTCCCTTCCCTTCCATTCACTTCCCTTAAAAATTGGATTTTTAAATACTAAACCTTCTTGAAGATTTGATGCTATTTTAATGATACATAACCTTAATGTTGTTTCAGCATTGGCTTGACGTTACCAAAAGTATCAAAAAGCAAGTGAAAAGTAAGTACACAAAAGCCCTGCTTCATCCCCTTTTGCCTCTCTCCCCAAACATGCATATTTAAAGTGAAATGGTAGATGTATAACTGGTTGTTTTGAGTCCACTTTTTCTTTTTTTTTTTTTTTTGACTGCTCTTGCTCCTGCTCATTGACTATTTCCTAGAAACTTATATGATGTCACATTTTTGCTGTCCACTCCAAATTAGTAAATTAAATTTAGAGCTGTCAATCCCAGGGAAAATAATAGATTTTTTACATTTCGAAACTTAAGGCAATTGTTTTGTTTTGTTGTTTTTTTTGTTTTTTTTTTACCCCTACTGTATATGTTACATTTGAACTGTTTATGTCATAGATAAACTTGACAATATTTAATATATTCACTCAGCTGTGATCTTAATGTGTCCTTCAGTCGGCCCACCATACTGCCTTCATATGAGAGTGAAGTTTTACTCTTCAGAACCGAACAACCTGCACGAGGAGCTCACAAGGTAAGTTCAGATGCTCTTTCATTGTAGCTCACTTCTCCTCCCACACTATTTTAAAAACCTAATGTAATTGGACCTCTGGGTTTGTTTTCCTCTTTAATCTGTTAATGTCATAAAATCTCTTTTTTGTTTGGTCTTTACAAATAAGATGCTTCTTTACTGTTTGCCAACTTAAAACAATTAAGTCATTGTGCAATATGCAATATTTATTTTTAGTAATTTGTTTTACTGGTGATCTAAAAACCAAAGCTGTTACAGTTTTAATTGAGCTTGTTTAACAACTACTATTGAAAGCTTTGTGTTTTTACCTATTTATCATGAAATATATTTCATGATTGACTTCCATGGTATCGCGTACTTCATCTTTGGCATAGATTGTTGTGTTTGTGTCATATCCAAGAGAACTGCAAAATTTTGCTGTAAACTTATTGTCTTTATTATATTTTCAGATACCTATTTGTGCTACAATTAAAGCAAGACATCCTCAGTGGCAAGTAAGTCATTATTGAATTCAAGGTAAAGGCTCTTGTGTTATTCAACACATTCACAGGCTGTGTTTACTCTGATTGTTCAGAGAATAAAAGAGTGAGTCAGCTGTAGAGGATATAATCAGCTTATCACAGGATGAGAAATAATAACAATTAAACTTTTTTCTAGTGATCTCAGCTGGCATGTCAACATTACACTGCTTCCTCTACAGTAATTTTTGGTTATTACTGCATCTGTTATTTATCCATACAACTGACTTCGCTAAATCACTTGACTGGAACACTGTTCTACCTCTTTTCATTATACCAAAAAACTGAATCCTGAATTGTGGCCATCTTACTTTAAGAAGCTTAATGGATTGCATGTTAGTGAAGAGTATGGACATAATAATGGTGGTCTGAAAGACTTAAAATGCATCTGTTTGTTTTTACTGCAAGGGCATTAATTAGTTTGTACTTTTTGGGCAAGGGCTAATAGGAAGTGGAATGGACAAATAGGCCTCTGGAAAGGTCAGAAGGGCGGTGGCCTATGCCACTGCTGATTCGTTTTGCTGTCACTGACGCTTACATGTCTGTGTTTTCAGGCTTGAATGTCCATTTGACACAGCAGTAGAGTTGGCTGCCTTCTCGCTACAGGGTAAGCACAGCAGGTATCCAGGATGCTCCAAACTTTGTTTCCCGTAGCTGCGTTCATCTTTGTAAGAGCTGCCGGTGCCATTGTAGGTGCACAGTACACATTACATTGGAGAGTTGAGATGTGTACTGTCCTATCTGCTCGACAGCAGAAATATTGCTGCTGTAAGGACAGTCATAGTCAAATAAGCACTCTTCAGTTTTAGGTTGAAGCATTTTATGCTTGTATAAGAAGAAATCAAGTGAATTGTTCATCAGCAATGAATAAGACCCATTTTAAAGCTGGATTCTTTTTGTCCACATCCATTAAATCTTTTACAATGTTCCCTCATGCCTTTTATAGACATTGCTCATTAATTATATGATTACTTTGCAAGTGCTGAGACTAAAACAGAATCCCATCAAGGCACTCACCTGACTGAGCCATGTGCCCAAAAGTTCAGTCACCACAGTGCTGTGGTCAGCATTGCGAATGAGACCTGGGGATGAAGCTCAGCTCACCTGCTCAGCTACAGAGATAAAGTAAAAGTATAGTAGGCAGCTGAAGTTGTTTGGACGACTGTTACAGAGTCACAGGAGAAAGATGCTGGGAGAATGTGTGTATTAAGGCTTCCTTAAAATTTAAGGGTTAAAAATAAAACAAAGCTCTGTTGAGGATGTTGTTGTTGACATTTTTTCACAACATTTTGCTCCAAAATATGTCTGTTAATTCGGTAGCATATTCCTTTTTAAAAGTCAATAATTGTATCCCTTGCTTAATGGCAATATTTTGTGATTAAACGTTAATGTAAAAGTTTAGAAAAGGATAGCTATTGATGATTCCAGTGCTACATAATTTGCTTTTAAAATGCACTATGTGATGCAAACATTGATGGGATTTTCACCACTACCAAATATTAAATCCGCTCGTTTATTTATTTATTTTTTTAAAGTTGCGCTAATTTACATGAAAAAGTCACATTGAGGCTGCTGTTTCTTTCATGAAGAAAGATTGAGTCAGTAGAGACATTTATGGAATGGGATTGCGTGTACAAACCCTTGGACACACACAGACACAACAGTCACTGTAGGGTAAATGCCAGCTCATTAGTACTCCATCCTCTTCAGAGGCCCCCTAATCCAGTACCCTTTCTGTCTTTCCTATTTTCCCCAGTTGAGCTTTCTCTCTCCATTTTCCTTTTTTTCTTCCATCTTGTTGGTCCACTGACATTTACTGGGACAGGAATAGCATGAGATTAACTTTTCTTTTTGTGATATACTGAAGCTTTGCTCACAGTTGGACAAGCAAAACAGTGAAGAGAAGCAAATAGTAGTTTCCCCTTATCTACCTAAACATTGCAAAATGTAATCAGTACCAGGGCTTGCACTCTTTGTCCAATTTATCTCATACAGAATTTTCTCTTCAGACAATCAGAGATAAGGTTTTTTACTTTGTCATGCTTTTAAAATGCATTTGCTTTCACCATGTTCCTATCTTGTGAAGATTTATGTTTTATTTCTGCCTCCACCTCCTTTTGTTTCCTTTTTTCACCTGATAAAATCTGTGACCTCTTGTGCAGAGACTGATCAGTCCCTGACCTGATGCCCCACAATGCTTTGTTCACAGCAACATGGAGGAAGGGTTTGTTTGTTATTTTGTCCATTAGGATTGCCATACTCCAGTACAGTATTGGGCAGTATTATGCTTCCTCCTCTCAGGGACTGAATGTCACGTCTCAGTGAACACAAAAGCATTATTTGGTCCTCATTTGAACTGCACACATGCACACAACTACACGTCTAAGTTTGTTTCTCTGTGTTTTCAGCTGAGCTTGGTGATTGTGACCCATTAGAGCACAACCTGGACCTAGTTTCAGAATTTCGCTTCATCCCCGAACAAACAGAGGATGTGGAGCTGGCTATATACAACACATGGAAAGAGTGCAGGTTTGCAATTCAATAATGCTGAAAGCTGCTGTGTGCGGGAAGTCCAATAAATTCAAAATGAATTCAAAAGAATGCATTTACAAGATGACAATGGATACCACGTATATTATAGGTATAAGGATCTGTGTAATTATGTTGTTGTACAATGTGTGGGGTTAAGCAGGGACAGTTACTACGAACACTGCCTTCCTCTTTCTTATCATCCTCTCTGCATGGAGTTTCATTTGAATTTAGTTATTGCATTGTTTTCCGTTTATAATCCGCTCTCTTCTTACCTCCTCTCCTACAGAGGTCAGACACCTGCCCAAGCTGAGATTAACTACCTGAATAAAGCAAAGTGGCTAGAAATGTACGGGGTAGACATGCATATGGTCAAGGTAACTAATACACTCTTTCTTATTAGCTTGTACTGTATAGCCTCAATCTTCTTTCATATACATGTAGTATATCAATAGCATAGCTAGGATTGTCTTTTCTGTTTTTTCCAACCTCTCTGTTTTGTTCTCTGCGCGCCAGGCAAGAGATGGCAATGAGTACAGTCTGGGTTTGACACCCACTGGGGTTCTGGTGTTTGAAGGTCAAACCAAGATTGGCCTATTTTTCTGGTATGTTTGGTTATGGACCAATTAAATGAAATATTAACTTTAACGCTTTATAGGTTTTAATTTCAATGTTTTGTTTTTTTTCCCCCTAGGCCCAAGATCACTCGTCTAGATTTCAAGAAAAGCAAGCTGACGCTTGTGGTTGTGGAGGATGATGAGCAGGTGACTATAAGCCCAAACACTTGCCATACATAGTGAACTACAGTATATATGGTAAACATTTGTAACAAATGTACCTGCTTCACATTTCTCCTATTGCAATCTCTTCCATAAAAAAATCTCTATTGCCAGTTCTTTGCAGGCAAATACAGTTTATATTATAAGCAATCTTAGTATTTTTTATGCAAGTGTGTGGGCAGAGGAATGTGGATGATGTCAGATTTAGGGTGATAAAAATAAGTTTAAATTCTGGCATAGTTTGATGGTAAAATGTTTAAATGTAATAGAGTTATATTTGATTTTGAAAAATTATATGATCACACAATTTTGCTGTTCACAGCTGTGAATCAATGCTGGCCTCAGCATCCAACCCTTCTGAATTGCAAAATATTTCATACTAAATGTGTATAAATTACTGCAGGTTGTAACTAAAATCAGCCACCTTTTGCATTTCTTTTTTTATAAATGCAGGAAGATCATGCAAGTTGTGTTTGAGTCACACAGACAAATGTACAGAGATTGCCTTTTGCTTAATACAAGAAATATTTAGTTTGAAGTAGTGTCCAATCCTTTAATCAGTTTTGTATGAAATCAAAAAGAAACAAAACTTAGAGGCTGAATAGGTTGAATATGAGAGAGGAGACTCTGTTTATGTCCATCCTGGAAGTCTGTGAGTGAGGTTAATAAAGAAGCCTGCCCCCTCTGGTATTTCTGGTATGCAGCATTCTCCTACACACGTACGTACGCACACACACGCACACAGCTTCAGTTCTCACCTCCTAGCTCCCTCTTAAATGGTTCTAATGTTTGTAATTCTTGTTACCACTAGAATTTAGTTTGTATTATTACATAAATATATGTATATGTGTGTGTGTGTGTGTGTGTGTGTATATATATGTGTGTGTGTATGTGTATATATATATATATATATATATATCTTGAGAGCATGTGAAAAAGTACGAGATGCATCAATAGCATTCTTGGCACTGTGATACAAAATTGTGATAACCTTTAAAATATACATTTTAGATCTGCTGACAGAAAATCACACACTAAATGACTTGAAGTGTTACAGTTTCTGAATGCATTGGAACTACTACTTTCTACTAACTACTTTCTTTTACCTACAGAAGACTCCTGTCACCAGCTAGAATTATTTGTCTCCTTTGATATCAATTGGTAGTACTTATGTATTTTGTTGAATGTCTAGAAAAACAGGACACACACCTAAAAACCATTTCAGACATGGAGACAAAGCAAAGAAATGTACAAAGAATGTAGTTTTGATAGTGGATTGGCTTCAGTTGTAACTGGCTGTCTTGCTTGGCAGGCTTCATCTAGGCTGCAAACACTGAACACTTTTTTGTATACACTTTTTGAGCAACATTAATCCATGTTCTATTCCATTTGAAGGTGGTCAAATAAAATCCATTCAACCTTGTACTTTTGGCACCTTAACTTTTCTCTGTGTGACTGAAATCTAACCCCATGCTAATTCCTCACAGGGCAAAGAGCAGGAGCACACTTTTGTCTTCAGGATGGATCATCCCAAGGCCTGCAAGCACCTGTGGAAGTGTGCTGTGGAGCACCATGCTTTCTTCAGGCTGAGAGGGCCAGTACAGAAGAATTCTGCACACTCTGGATTCATACGCATGGGGTCACGCTTCAGATACAGGTAACAAATTGATGGCCTAGCTGATTAAACAGGAAAAAATATTATTAAGGTAAAAACCAATGTCATAATTTTTATCTATATTAAAATCAAATATAGAACAAAAAAGTAAATGAGCTGATACAAGATCAGCTCAATCAAAGCACTGAAATCATCACTTAGCATTAAATAAAAATAGAAAAATGCTAAAAATGTAAAGGCCCATTTTTGTTTCTGTACTCTGCATTTAAACATACCAACAGAGATAATGTTAGTGAGACATTCCTTATCATTCCTCTGTGCATACAAAAAACCCCACGTGTACACACAGATACTTGCAATGGTACAAACCAGGCACTCAGTGTCAACATACTGCACTAGCCAGCTAGTTCCCCTCTCTGTGTGTTTAAACATTACCCAGTTGGATAAGAACTGGCAGTAATGTTGGTTTAACACAGAGGCTGCAGGCTTTGTTGGTAATGGAAGGTTATCGCCTGGATGGGTCCAGAGTTCAGCAGGGGTCATCACTGCATCTGTTGCTTTTTGAGACAATGAGATTAAAAAGATCATTGAGAGAAATGTCTTTGGTATCCACTGATCTTACCTGCACTTAGCAGATTTCAGTTCAGGTAACAAATGCAAGTCTTTGTAAGTATAAATTATTACTTTTTTTCCATATGTGTTTGTTTTTTGTTATTAGTGGCAAGACAGAGTACCAGACAACCAAGGCCAACAAAGCAAGACGGTCAGCCTCCTTTGAGAGAAGGCCCAGTCGACGTTACTCAAGAAGAACCATGCAGAACAGAGGTAATGACAACACTTAAAATCGCACCCCTGCACTGCACATGGGAATTTACAGAGTTTATTACATTACACGTCCAACAATAGAAGTTCTTTAACCATCCCATAGGAAAAATATACACATGCAAGCACAGAACCAATACACACACTGTCCATTAACCTTTTGAAGAAATAGAAATTATGTGTACATATACACATCCATGAATTCATGTATTCAATTAAATTCATTGTCATCATATATCTGAACAAAACACTGTCTGTTCTCTGTGTTTTCACAGGAGCGTTCAATCCACAGGAGTGAGTACACTAATGCTTATTTAACTATATGATTGAGCCACTGCCTGTTTGTTGTCATGCAATTTATTTATTTTTGTGTTATTTGTCATGTTGGACACAAACTGTGTTCTATTTACTTTCTTTCAGAATAACACTGGACAGACCTGCACTAGAAATTGCTTGATTATATTCCCTATACATTTGTCTACCGTTTTCAAGGGCTGTTACTCAGTGCTGTGACTCACTCACACACTCTCTATTCATTCAGTTTACCCGTAAAGCTTGTCTTAAATCGCACTAGAGAGGGAACCCTTTTGTTAAAGGGATATGTGTGTGGGCTAAAGACATGATGTCAGTGGTAGTTTTAAGCCATCATGAGACCAACTGACTCAAAAGTATTGTGATGATAAACATTCCTATGACTTTACATCATACCTAAATTGGCCCTCCGATCTGGCAATATTAGTGCATTTGAACAACAAAACCTTTGCCTGAGTGTGTAATGTTGGTAATGATGGAATACAGGATTGGCTCATGCATAACCTGACACAAGTATCACCACAGAGTATAGTCAAATTGTGCATCTGCATAATCCCAAAATGTATTCAGATCAATATCAATTTCTTTTCTCAGAGTTCTATCCTCAGGCAATGGGGTCAGCTCCAGCAAAGACAACAAGGTGAGCAGCTGTGGTTTTTAAATTCCTCCATCAAACTTATAAGTAAAACAGAACAGCAGCACTGACTCAGGCTCAGATAGACAGCATAAAGAAGAAATTCATTTGTATGACCCCACAGTTGGCTAATGTAAAATATCAGTGTTTTTCCAAAGTACGGGCTATTTAGTCAACTACTTTTCCTTTCCTCAATAGAATCTTCTGTCTTTTTGCCTTCCTTTTAGATTTATCATGTCTACTCCCTAAGTTGTTAGTCTTGTTTCACATATTCCGTTTTTCTCTTCTTCTTTTTTTTTTTTTTTTTTTTTTAACCTATTCAGGTTTCTCCAAGGAAAGGTCCCTGGTCAAGTGTGCCTGTGGTCAGCCCAGCAGCTACTTCTGCCTGTGGACCGATAGAAATTGAGGCACTCCAGAGAAGTCCTGGGGTAGAAAAAAGGAGGTCGGTACCATACCTTGATAATTTGAAGTGTTCCATCTAGTTCAGTTAATTTCTTCCTCAGTCGATCCTATTTCGTTTCCAAGATCAGCGAGTGAAATAGGACCAGGTTAGGAAGGATAGGCACTAGCTAACTGATCCATGTTGGGTGCTAAAAGAAGCTAGGTGCGATTTTCTTGGTCTAAGGCCATGAGAGTGGCTTAACATGGTTTATCTGACCTCTGACCTGATATTGTGGTGACCAGATAAGGCAGGGAAGAAGGAGGCTGAAAAAAAGAGCGTATTAATTTTCCTCTGTTTGCCCCTATACTACTACTGGCTGTTCTATATTATTGGATTTAGAATCAAGAAAGCAGGTAAAGTGAGAATAAACAGCTAACAGCCGTGATGAATCAGGAATGTCTGGCTTATTAACACCTTTGGTCATATGTCTCACTGCTTGGTTATAGTAGTCCTTTAGTGTAAGTGGAAGAATCGGAAAATAAAAATACTTCTGCATACAAATATGTATGCAACTTTCTCAGATATAAACCTGCAAATTTACCTGTGTGTTCCAGTATTAACATGTACTGAGGACTTGGTCTTTTCTCGAGGCAGGCCAGGTAGGTATGATGCAGTGCTGAAACTTGCCTTTGCTCTGACTTAAACCAATCAAACATGATGCAATGACAGGCTTTGTGATTCTGACTTTGGAAAATATGCTCTCCTGCAGTACAATCATCTCTGTATTCTCTTTTTTTCCACTTTTGTTCAGCATGAAAACCCAATCGGTGCAGGAAATGTTGGGATGATTTTTTTTTTTTTTTTTTTTTTGAGGGGGTTTGGCATCATGTATCAGTGATGTGGTGATTTTAGCTTTAACAGTTCTGTTCAACAGTGTAATGTGTGTGAATGTCTGTCACCTCATTGTCATGTTGTGCATCCTGTAAACCAGCTGCTCCTCTTTAAATGCTTCTTACAGTGTGCAACAGTTTATAATGGTGATGCTATGGCCTATGGATTTTTATTGTTGAACTCACTGAAACGGGTCACACTGGCCAAACAATTCTGGCTCAGATTTATGGCTCAGGTTGATCCCTGTTTCTAGTAAAGCAAATTTCTGGTCAACTCAGTAAGAGGATTGCCATTTCCATAGAGGAGGGGTGATATTGAAAACAGGATGTACAGGAATGATCTTGGATAAGGCCAATGCATAGATGGCATGACGAACTAGCACTCATTTTAGGGTGTCCTCCTCTTACAGACTTTGTTCTTCAAAGGGTAAATTTTAATCCCTTCTCCATTTATTTTTTGCTTTGTCTCTTAAAAACACCCTCTATCCATGTTCTGTGGCAAAGGGCCTTCGATATTTTTACTTCTCAGTTAGTGTACTGTAGGTGTCCAAACAAGGTTAAGTTTGCCATTGATGCTAACATATATGTGCAGAACCACATTAATCTATCAATATTACCTGTAGTTTTTGAGGTTTTGCTCTCAAGCCTTCAGGAGGTACTTCAATCGTAAGAGAATACCTTCGCAGAAGTACTCCAAGTATTTAAGCAGCGCAAGATGTTAGACTGAGATGACCTCTGATTTCATACCACCTCTTGTTTATACCAATGCCCATGGAAACGGTTACACTACATTCAGTAGACATGAGGAGGATGCTTTGAATGAGAGATTCCTAATACTCAGACTAATCCCCGGTACTCTTCACCTTCTCCTCCTACATATTTCTCCCTTTCTTTTAAGTACTATTTCACTCTTGATTTTGCATGGAACAATGACAACATGAGCAATCAATGTCTTCTATCACTCTGTTTCTACAAATTAAGCAAGCACAAAAGAGAATGAACATATGGTGCCTTAAAGTTGACAATATGATCCAATGTTCACCAATAGAAAATATGCAGTCAAAGTCCTCGGCATTATTGATTTGTTTGACTAACAAAAATACTCAAAAGAGGAATTAGTACTTGACAGATGATAGTTTTTCAGATTTGTGAAACTGCTTCTAATTTAAACCAATCTTTTAATAATCAGCAATTGTTCAACAATTATATGTGCAAGTAAGTTTGTTCAAATTTCTGAAATATTTTCTTTGAGGAAATGTAATGTTTTGTATTCTACTTTGTTCTACTTTGCTCTTATTAACATGCCTCACAGCTGTCTTCTGCCTCCTTGTATGAGCTATCAGTGTTTTCTTTACCTATTGCCTTTTCCTGCCCTCTCATTCCTCCTCCCTGAACATTAACATAGATAAGGCTTTGGAACTAAAAAAAAGAAAAAAGGTGTACAAACAAAAACACATATATACTGCTGAATTACGCTCCAAGCATTAGATCTTTGTCTTTCGTACTCATGTTATCAACTTTAAGTTTCTTCAAATTATCCTCTGCTGCTTCTGCTCCACTCTTCTTTTCCACGTCTTGGTTTTGGTTTACCTCCAGTCTCACTCACTCCCCATTTCTTGAATGTCCCTCCTGTTTGTCCACTTCCCTTGTCTTTCTCTTTTTTTCCTACACCCAGTTGTCCTCAGGTCTCCTTCCCACCATCCTCCCAGCTCACGTGTCATCAAACCTCCCCAAAAGGAGTTGGACAGATTGGACCAACTGACAACAGTCTCCCCGTCTGTATCGGCATGAATTCGACAGCAGATTAATAAATGGCAATGGTTCAGCAGTGACTCGCCCATGAAACACATCTGTTACTTTTGGTAGTTACTGTAGTAACTATCACGTGGTGTAAAGGCAACTGTAACTGGAATATTCCTTAACAGAAATGTCCCGGTGCCAATTAATCATTCTAAACACCCATCACAAACTGACACAGGCTTACTGTCCTTCCTTCAATGTTCCAGCGACAATTGTGGAAAGTTCATATCCTTTTCTTCCTTTCACCGTCTTCTCTCTTCCCATGTCTCTTCCTTTTCTTACCCTCAATACTATCTTTCTGTACTTCCCCTCCTGGCTTCCTCTGACCTTCACTTCTAACCTTGTGGGCATGCTCAGTTAAGATGGTGACACTAGGAATTCCTTTCCTGCAAGGAAACAAGTTGCATAGTCCCTGGATCATTTCGACACATTTTCATCGGTTTTGTGTTTTGTTTTGTTTTTTTTTTATCAATCAAGCACTGTTTCTGTGTATAGTATGACTTCCATCAAATGACTTTTGTATGATGATATGATTTCTCTCTCTTTTATATTTCATTTTATTCTGGACATTTCATGGATCTGCTTTGCCGTTTCAAAAGAAGTTCGGATAAAAAGGTTTATATTGTTCTCATTTATTGAGAGATTTGTCCAATAAGTTGCTAGCTGTGGTACAAATGAACTGCAGCTTGTCAAAAGGGTTACCTTCAGACTGTCAAAGCTGTATTACAAAATTTCTAAATCTGGTCAGTTTGTGCAGGTTGTCTGTGCTTCTAGTGCTAAACCTGAACAATGATGTTGATGCTGGCCTTGTCATCCTTCTTCAAACAATAAAAAAAAACAAAAACAAATGTTCAAAACTGAATCAGAGAGCAATGGAAATAGTAATAGTAGTAGCTCCCACCAGTATGTGGGGGCTCAGCTAAAATGGAGCAATTACCAAGCCATGAAGCTATTGGTTGGGTTTGGTTGATAAATCTGGGTAGAATAAGTGTTTAGTGAAACAGAAGCATACAACTGTTTCCTGCACATGCTACTTACTTAAGATGATTTCAAAATATTTTTGTTACATTTTTACAATGTAAGTGACCAAAGGATGTGTATCTTTCTGAACACTGTTTTTAAAACCATTTCAGAGAATAAAGGTGTGATTACTGTTGACAGAGACAGGTCTGCAGTGTGAAATAGCCTCTATGTGTTTGAGCTTTTTCACCACTATAAGATAGGATTATTGGGCATGCTTAAAATGTACTAATGTTCTGCATCCTCATTTGTTGTCATTTAAGTTGTAACCTTAAACTGCTAGTGGGCTGATATTTAGTTGCTGTTGACTACCATTCACTTTTTAAATCTGACAAAATATTTGCTTCTAAGTTAATAGTTTTAAATAATTGATTTTCTATGGAAATGAAAACTACAAGTGTTTCTTGTAGAGCTTCCTCTGTAATTACAGGCCTAATTTTCAGGCCTTCTGTGAGGAGAGCAACTTTCTTCACTAATTAGAGGAGATATGTAGTAAATTAGTAAAAAAAATAAATATTTAATGTTTCCTTGGAAGGAGCCTGCGCATTCTTAGTATGTGTTTCGATGCTTTCGCCATTCCGTTTGTGTTTATTGCCAACATGGAGGCTCTGTGTTCCCTCCATGGTTTACTCAAAATGAGAGTATTCATATATATTTATTGTGTGAGCCTCTGTACTTTTCTTCATATGGTGCTTTAGTTCTTGTTGTCTCCAGGCAGTGCATAGTAATAGATAATACTAATGTTTCACTGTGTCTTCAGGCTACAAAAATATGAGGCTGCTGGAAGAGCTTTTATGGCAATCCATGTAGCAAATGTTTTGCTTCAGGATGCTGAGGTTCTGAGAATATTACACCACATTGTTTCCCTCAGAATTTATTACTTAATATCAGGGCCTCAATCTTGCTTCTGTGAAACTTTTCCTGTAGCTCAGGAGAAGAAATTTGCTTTTGGGCAGTGTTATTTATATCTAGGACCTCTATGGATATGTCTTCCTGGAACACACCACGTTCACTGCCATTGTACTCTCTTGTTATACCTATAACTATTTTATTTTGTATTAAGTGCATTGGATTTGTGATCATATCCAAGATCACTGAAACACCCATGAGCTCACATAATTTGTTTTTGTTTTTATTGTTATTTTGGGTAATTACTGTTACTTACTAAATACTTCACATGTACAAAAAATCTCAGTTCTTTTCATTTGTTTCACTCCATTATTGTGTTAATTGTTGTTGTTGATGTTGGTGCTATTCCAAAATGTCACCATGGAACAGTTTTGCCATCTTTGCAGAGTCCTTTTATATCATGGATGTTGCTGGTAAGTTGTACAGTTGGATAATCCTGAATTCTTCGGTTCCCGTTTTGCATTATCTCTCCCATTGTAACTCCGTGTGTTTCTCTTTAAAATCAGCTCTTGTTCAAGCTCCAACTTGATCCACCACATTTTCATCTTGGTTTTCTCCATTGTGTTGTCTGTAGTATACCAGTGGTTGCTGACCTGACAGAGACCTGCATGGATGACGTCCTCAGGGTTCCTGATCTTCCCACAGTGACAGCCACAGAGGAAGCTGGACCAAGCAATGCCTATGCCACAGCCAGTGTAACAGCAGAGGATCCACTCAGCCTCAGTGGTGAGCCTCTTAAAATCTTCCCATAAAAATTAAAGCAGAAAATGTAATAAAAATAGAAATTCTGAATGTAGGTTGTGGGTAAGTTATGTGTGTGTACATTTAAATGTATCTTTATGTGATTTCAGAAGCAGCAGCCCGACTTAAGCAATTGGAGTTGGAGAGCAGTCCGCACCCTACTACTCCAAGAAATAATATCAACGTCAACGTGGCCATGAACAATCAGGTGAGTGTTTGATGGCATAACATTTGTACCAAAGCCAGCACTGACAAAGCCTTTTGTTACTGTAGCAGCCTAGTTACATTCCAGTGACATACGTGAAACTCTGTGAGACAACTGCACGGACAGAAAAGGCGAATTTGTGACATAGCACAATGTCAGGCTTTCTCAAAAGCATTTCAAGAATTTAGCATATAAACAAAATGTTTCTTCTACACAACAGGAGGATATGGTGAAGCTCACAGAGAAGTGTGGTCTGAGCAGTACAGGGAGTAGTCCAGTGGTCACACCACTGCGCCCCCCAGAGGATCTGAAGAGTAACATCCTGAAGGCACAAGCTGAAGCTGCTGCCCTCAAGGTGAAGACCAGTCCCTTAAACTGGACTAAAAGAAGGAGGAAGAGGAGTACAGACTCCTTTGATAAAACAGTGACAATGCACAAGTCATTATAGGGTGAAGCATTTTACTTTGCACTGCATTTAGATCCAGTGAAGTTTATGTTCCCCTCATAAACTGAATTAAATTAACTCATCAAGTTAGTGAGCATCAAAAGGCTTTTAGAAAAATGAATGCATCTCGCTGTTTTCAACATTAGCCGCTCCACATTCTACTTGTAAGTATAATGACTGAACCTTCAGTGAAACTAATTTAAGATAATTTGTGAACGGAACTTTATGAGATGATGGAAGGAGGCTCTGTAGGAGATCCAGATGCCGAAGCCAAAAACATTTACTGAAACTCAATCAATCAAGGAGAGTAGATATGAGCAGTACAAGTATATTCCTCATGCAGCAACATCTAATAACATCTGTTCCTAATCCTAAACAGTGAATCTTTAACATGAGTCATGCTGTGTGTACGATAAAACACTGCCCTAAGAAGCAGTGTGTGAAAATCATGACCCTGACAGGTGTTACAGTTTATCAGGTGTTATGACTACATACCCGAGACTCATTTTGTCCTCTTAGGGCCTGTGCTGAGCCACAGTTGCTATGGTAACTTCCATTTGGGAGTGGGCAGCTGGACATTACTTGTATAGTAAAAATGAATTACAAACCATTGGGTACAGTAAGAGAGCTATGAATGTGACCAGGAAAGATGCATAGTATTATTTAGGGCCCTAAGAATTTCATCCAGATTTGAGTATATACCTCCAGTGCATCAGAAATTTGCTGCCTATAGTTGTGAGCTTGGAAGGGTATTCCTTTATTAAGTGAGCAGGAGAAGTGTCTTTCTAAGCCTGCACTCCTAACACAGCAACCCTCTGTCTGATCATCCATTTATCTCTTTCTATGTAGGTCTCTTTGGAGGAACATGTTGTAATGGTTGGAGATAAAAACTGTAATTTGCAGGAAGCCTCTGCCAGGTATGACCTCACAATTATTCACCTGTAGTTACAGAATAATGATGAATGGGGAAAAAAGTGCTATTTTTTTTTTTTTTTTTAACTGCACTTAAGTGAGGGCATTTCCTCTAAGTCACGACTCTGTCAGTCAGCACTGAGCAATGGACGAGAGAAAAGCCATTGTTGCTTGTGCTTCATTGTCCTGAAACTGGGCCTTTTCCCTCCTCCATCTTCCTGAGTCATACCAACTGTCACTGTACTGTCTGCCCAATCACAAATCACAATCCTTTCTGGTCGAGCTGATTAACCTCTTGAATATTTATGAGGATTATTAGCATAGCTCACAACATTACATCACCTGCAGCTCATCCCCATAATCAAGCTGTGTAGAGAAGAAAATCAGGTCCTTGACTTATGTCAAAGGCTCTAACTGCCACATTAGATTAATTTGATTGAGGTTGATAAAAGCTTTAAATCACTACTTTAAAGTCACCGTTTGTGCCCTCAAGATGTTTTTTAAGAAAGGCAAAGTAATTTATGTTCAAAGATAAGTTTTATGAAACGTGTTTAAGCCAATATAACGCATAAATATATTATGAAGAGATTTTACTCAGTATAATTGGTTCAATTTGATCCAGAGTCACGTTTTTTCCAATGCAAATAAAACTGATTATGCCATGCAGGTTTATATGGTTTACATCCTGTGGATATTAACAAATGACAAGCAATATGTGCTGCCTGTTTCCAGGTTGAAGGTACGTACTGGACGAATGGGCAGTAACTCGTCTATTGCCGTCAGCAGTCGCCCAGACACCCAGGACTCCTGGGACCTACTGAAGCCTGCTTCCTTGGTCTCAGCAGCAGGGGCCAGGTCAGTGTGTTTGATGTGTGTA
Source organism: Echeneis naucrates (assembly GCF_900963305.1). Classification (NCBI taxonomy): domain Eukaryota; kingdom Metazoa; phylum Chordata; class Actinopteri; order Carangiformes; family Echeneidae; genus Echeneis; species Echeneis naucrates. The sequence goes on along the minus strand of NC_042531.1, from coordinate 16,648,573 downwards.
TGCCCTACTAAACACTTTTTGTGTGTTTTTACTTTTTATGTGCTCACAGATGGGACTAACATTGAGATCAGAATCGTCAAAGAAATGCAGCAGATCCTAAACCCTCTGAGAGGACTAAAATACGAATTTTTACTCATTATAGCTCATTAAATGAAGCAAACTGATGCAGTTCACTGTATCTGTAACTTTAAACTTACCTTGTGTAAAGATCACATTCACTTGGCCTTCTTGACCTGTTCAGACATTGAGACTAGGAAAGAAGAAAAGATCTATGGATCAAATAAATTGCTAGATTTGTACTCTGTGAATGCTGCCCAATTACTTAATCTTCAATGGCAACAACTTCACAGTTCAGTTTTTTTTCCCACAGATTTTTATAAAAGCCCATGTTTGTACCAACAGAACATCAAATGTGAAGAATCCAAATATCACAGTGACTTGAAAAAAAGGAGTTGGTCCATCTCTACAGTCTTTGGTGACATCTGTTGGCATGTTTGAGTAATGCATGCATGTTTTTGTGTGAGTCTGTGTGCGTTTGGTCACATGACTTGAGTTCTGCCTGGATACTGCTAGTGTCTCTGTTCAAGAAGTGTTTACAGTAGAATGGCACAAAAATACAGACGCACCCAGACGCTTGACTGGACAATTACAAAGGCTGGTTGGCTTCATTGATGCATTAAATGCTTCAGCTATTCAGTCTGCTTCTCTTCTATAGTCAAGAGAGGATGGACTTCTCAAACCAAAGACTATGTAATCACCAGTAATCAAAAATTGTGTAGATTATGACTAGAATTTTAAGGAATTTACTGAGCAACATTTCAGGATTCCAGTTTCTCACATGGGGATTTTTTTTCTCTGTGAAGTACTGATGTAAGAAGAGTGGGTCTTTGATCTGTTGGATCTGTGCCGAGCGGCACATATGACTATGTTTGGCTGTCTGCTTTTGCTCAGGATTTTCTCAAATCATATGATCGAGAAAGCACAGGCAATGCTAGCCAATCATCAACCACTCAAACTGCTTTACAGTGAATGTAAAAGGCACATTCATACACTAACGTTGAGAAGCACCATAGATATGGTGTTTTTCAGTGTTTCTATAAATTATCTATTATCTAAAGCAGAAACCAGAAACTCTACATCCTCTGCTCATTTTTTCTGTTTTTCTTCCCATCAGCATGGAGAAGTTAGCTGAAGATTTAAATCCCTCTGTTCCCAAGATGCCCTCTGAGTCTGCCAATGAAGGCATGGCACCAAAGGTAATTAGTTAATGTGAAGCATTTTCATTTTTCATAATTTCAGCTTCTTATACACATGTAGAAATTGCTTAGTGTTGTTTAAAATCTGATCTGTAGAATAAATATTATTCTCCTGTGTATTTCAGTACCCTATTCAGCAACTCATACAATTAACTATATTACTTACTATGATGAACTGGTACATTTTAGAAAGCCATCCTATTGTACCTAGCGTATCTCATGAAGGAAATAAACTGACTGCGACCTGCTCCAGCAGCTCCTATTTTATTTGTGGGTCATGGTGAACATGATGCAAACTGATTTTGTGTGTTCTTTTGTGTTTTGTAATTCTTATTGTGAAGTGCTTTGAGTTGAGTAAGGCCCTATACATATAAAATGTATTATTATTATTTTTCTGATTGACATTGCTGGTGTATTTCTGCAGGTAAAGGCTGAGGAAGTTGACCTACAAAGCACCGCCCCACTATGTGACAACTTGATTGACTTCACCGATCCAACTCCTGCAGTATGTCTAAGAATTGTCATTCAGTCAAATTCTTTGTTTATAACTGTGCATCGGGCTTTTTTGGTCATTGCAGGGCAGAAACCACCAACCATCACCTCAAGCTAAGCTCAGTCTAACCACACAACTGAATTATGACAAATCACTAAAATTTTATAGCTCAGCCTGACCCCATTTTCTCCCAGCGGCTGTAGAGAGCAGTCATTTCTATCATCAAGGAATTGGGTTAATGTAAATTATGATAATCAGTATCTATGAATGCATAGATACATAAACAGAGGAAGACTGAACTGAATTGCAAATTACTGAACTTCACGATTTTATGTATTTCCTTTGTATGGAAACTAGACTTGCAGTCTCATATCTTTCTTGGTATGATCCGTGGAAATCAACCTGTCTCAGCCACCTTAGAGCAAACAAGGCTTGAATGCATAAATTCATTTGTTCACATTATCTTTCAGCTACCACCAGTACACCAGCCCAAACCTCTCATCACACCTCGCTGGATCATTCCAACAAGTGCTGTGAGTGAACAATCTCTTTTCTCCCACTTTGCTATCTTCACGTCTGTGTCTTTGGTGTCTTCCTGGATCTTTTAGAAGTTTTTCAGGCAGCTCTGGTGTGCATGTCATTATTTTCATTAATTATTATTTAATTCATTAATTGTTCAAAGACTGCTGTTACTTGCCTCAAAACTTTATCTCAGCATAGTTGGTGTAAGCCATGGCTGATGCAGATGCTCTGTAGAAAATGACCTTCCTTCCCTCTCCCTCATCCACCCCGATGCAGCCTCCTGGTGTCTTTACTAATGGCCTACTCGACCTCGACCCCCCTGCTAAGGTCGCCCCTCTTCTCCCAGCAGATGGAGGAGCTCCTCTCACCCCAGCCCTCCCCCATCTCACTCACACACGCAACACCAGCTCAGCCAGGTAATTTTGTTGGACCTTAGGAAGGTTGCTTTTAAAGTGCTTTAAAGTGCTGACCCTTAGTGCTCAAGTACAAGAAAGCTTCCTTCAGCTAGAATCACAAAGCAAAAGTGCTTCTGATGAGCAAGTAAAGAAATAAACAGTGCAGCTGTCTTTGCACTTGGCTAAAATCTCTTGTAATTCTTTCTTGATTTTGGAACTTTCTGACAGTTGAGTTTACTTTGAGGCTTCATTGTTGATTCTTTCTGTTTATTGCTACCACATTACTTCGTTGACTCAGAAGAAAGTATCCAAGAAGTACTCAGTGTTGCAGTGCGACTTGATGAACAGTTTTGACTGAGAGAAAGCTGAGTTCACACAATGATGTTACATTATTTAGTTTTTTAGTGTTTAGTCTTTTATCTGAGAAACAGTGTGATGTTTGTACGGATGGATGAAAGAGTTTTCAGAACCTGTATGATCATAACTATATAATTATAATAAAGGTTTTGCAGCTCTCCTACCTCACCTGTGTCCTACAGCACTGCAGGTCAGCCGCCGGCCTCAGAGGATGGAGCCAAACCCAGAGGTCTCCTGACCACTGAGCTCTGATGACAAAAGAAAGGGCCACTACCACTGTCTCACAGACTGCTGTCCCACCTCCACACACAGAGCAGGCTGTGTGCTGAACACTAGGGGAAGAGGAAAGCAGAAAGAAAGCGCCACCTGACAGGCACCAACACTGACAAACAGATTGGAAGTCAACCAACCCACAGTCAAAATTTTAGTTTTTAATTTCAGCAGAACATCAAGATTAGTTTTTGTAAAACCATTAAAACATTTGGCTCAAGTATTAACATCTTGAGAAGTTCAGATTTTTCTTTCTAAGTTAGTGTCTTGTTATTTATTTAATCCATCCAGTTGACCAAACCTCAGCTTTTAACCGCCAGCATCGACATTGACAACAAATAGTCACAGTCGTGTCTGTTCCAGAAGTCAGACTTTTAGGCCTGTGAACAAAAATCATCAACCTCATGACACTGTGAGGCAAATTTCATAAAACCACTACATATTAGCTTATGACACAAGGGGTAAGTTTTCCCTTTTAGCGCTGCTGCTCTTCCACCACCTCTTGGTTTTTTTTTGTTGTTTGTTGTTAATGAAAACCACTGGAACCCAGCTGCTCTGAGCTATTCAGATGAACAACACTGGATACAGGACTATTAAGACAAGTCTGTGAAAGGTAGGACAGATAGAATCAGCTTTTTTTTTTTTTTTTTAAGTCCATCTTTTAAGAGATAAGCATGGCCTGGACTCTTAACATGATGAAGCAGGTGGCTGTGATGCTGTATTGTCCTTGTGAAGCTTTTCTGTTGCAGCCACTGGATATGAACACTACTGTGGATTATCTCTGCAGCTCTGGACCTTGAATAATTTTCAGTGGATAATGATAGAGACAAAACTTCTGTTTTTAATACCCCGTTCTTACATTTTTCTCTCTGATGCTTTTCTCTGCCCTTTGCAGTACATTTAGCTGTCTGTACACTTTGGTACCAGTGTTAAGAGGGACAGGGCGTCACTAGTGAAGTTATGTCAAAGATGTGATCCACTTGTTAGTTTTCACTGGAATCCACTACTTTCATATACTCTTATTCTTTTCTTTTTTGAATCCAAATTCAAAGTAATTTGTGTGTCCAGTTTTTTTTTTTTTTTTGGCTTATTTAATGGGATCATTTTAGACCTATAATAGGCACTCTACGTATCAAGATGCTGTAGCTATTTCCCTGCCTTATGTAAATGAATGTATTCACAATGTTTATTCTAAGAATGCTGGCGTACGAATATCTCACTTTTACAACTTCTCATGAATCTGCATTTGCTAGTACTCTTTATAAGTAGAAGAAAAACTTTTATACATGTGAAAGTGAGGCCTAATTCTACATTACCTGAGTTGTTAATTAAGTTTTTCGCATTGACTCTTAAAATGGTAGCGTTTTAGATGTTATACATTTATTGTTTGTTTTTTTTTATCCCATACATCATAACCAATGAGTCTGGACCCTCTTTCCAGTTATGTCTGTGTAGCCTTTGTTAGTGGCATGCTGATGCACAAGGGAAGTGACTGTTTTACAATTAATTCTTAGCAGTGACAGTTATTTATGCTACTACACACTGTAATTGTTCAAATATTACATGTCCAAACGTGTTGTAGCCTTCAGTTGCAATGTATTGTCAGTGTAATGGCACCTGGCTGTAGATATGAAGTAGATTTATATATATTTTTTGAAGGTTATGTTGGCAGTATTGTTATTGTACTATACGAGGAGAATTTCAGCATTAAGCTGCTTTCTAACTACGAAATGTGTAGGAATTGTGTCACTGATCAAACTGGGGAAAACACAAGTTGTGACATCTCAAATGCATTTTTATATAAACTTTTTTTTTTTTCCTGGAATACCTTGATCATGATTCAGTAAAGCTTTGCTACAGTAGGAGTTGGTTGTTTTTCATTCAATTTTCTTCTACGTGTTGAGATAATTTCAGTATCTACTCTTCCTGGAATGACATGAGTTTTTTTGGGCATCTGTGCCTTTATTATAGACATAGTGAGTTACACTTCACTCCTGTAGACGGATCTGAGCCTCACTGGTGTGAGCTAGTATGGCAACCACAAGGTGTATTTTTGACTTTTTGACTTGAATCAGCTATGAAACAACCACCTGGATCACGGTTTTTAAAAAAAGGATAATACACGCAGCCTGTTGTGAGTAAAACATCTAGGCTTCTGTGTAAAAATGTTTTCAAAGCCATTTATTCATGAGATTGCCTTCTAATAAACCACGCAGCAAAGTTTAACGTTTTGCAATCGCAGGCCTTGGGTTTATTGTTTGAAGCACATTGCCCAGTAAAATAAAGGAAAATAAATTAATCAGACTGAATGTATTTCCTCGCATTTCAACCCACACGTGAACCATATTTCACCTAGATGCTAAATGTAATCAGTCCTGTGAGACTTGAGTTTGTTTTTCTTTTCAACAAACACTGAGCCAATGAGACTTCATCCAAATTGTTTGTATTTGCACATTTAGACTCGCTATAGTTAAAAAAACGCAGTTGCTCCTACTGACATGGTTGTGTTGTGTTTAAATGTCCCAGGAAGCTGTGCAGTGTGGGGGAGAGAGACCACCAGCAGGGACAGTCCCATCAATCAGATAGTTTCTACTCTGTGTTGTTGTTGATTGGCCACATGATGGCAGCACAGAACCATTTTTACATCTCATTGTCCTCCGTTCATTCACACTCATGTGGCCGTTAAGTCAAAAAATGTAGGCCATTGGATAAGGCTTCACTGGGGCCAAATTCTAACACACTGTTTATGCCTTGGAATCTTTAACATTGTGTGTGAGAAGTAAACACATTGTTATCAACATATAGATTTATCTGATGTGTAATTTAAGCTCAGCATAAACACACTCATCACAGACTTAAACAGGATGTTGGTGAAAATGTCCCTTTGGCTGTAATTTGTCTATAAATCACAGTCTAATATCTCCAGGTTGAAGATTAGTGCCTGCTCTGCTCCAGAAAGTCTGTTAATCATATGCAATATGAGCGATGTTTGTGTCAGGAGGCTGGTGTTGTTTGCTGGAGTGGATTGGGGTTAGAGGAGTGTGTAATTGACAACGCACAATCACAAAATGCTTGTCAAACAACTTCTCATTAACAGCTCCTCATTGTTTCATCAGAACAGAATATAAAGCCCATCCTCCAAGGTGCGAGGAGAAAACCAGTACAAGTTTATATGGACCAACATTGGGTCGCTCCTTCAAATAAAGGAAAATCAAAAAAAAACAAAAAAAACATGCTCCTTCAGGATTACATTACATCACAAAATCTATCGGTACAGCGCAGGTGTTCCTGAACTGTCATATTGCTTTCTATTTTAAATGCACTAACTTGAAATGATTGACTGCGACTGGTCCTCGCTGCAGAGCAATACATAGTTGGACCATTATTAAACAGCAGAGCGGCCTCCAGCTCAATAACTCAGCCAGGACTGCTCCTCTCAGCAGATGGGCTGACGTTCCCCCACCGTCCAAATGAATAATTGATTGCATACATGGACCTTATGTCAGGTCATGATTGCTTAAGCATGCTCAAAGCTCTGGCTGGATTCATGGAGATTACGCACCGGGACCATGCCCCAATGTCATCGGCTCAGGTCCAACAGAGAGCAAACAATACATCACTTTTCCTAAATCTTCATATTATTTGACGTTGCATGTCTTTTTTTTTTTTTTTTTAACAATCACACTTGTTTATAGCTTGACAACTAGCGGCCTGATGTTAGTCTTTGTTCTGATATGGATTCATTAATTTCATTCAGAACAACAGATCAAATTAATCAGACACAGATGAGCATAACTGGGGGTCAAGGTTTAATGAAATCTGTGTAGAAAAAGTAAAATGTCAGTATTCCATAAACTAGAGCACATCTGTTTTCCACTAATGACAACTCTACGGTTTTGGAAAGTAATTTGTTGTTTTTTTCTTCATAAATCTTCAACTTGGTTGCTTCAATTGGAGCCATTTTGGGTGTTAGATGAGGCCATTAAAAAGACTCTGTAATGTTCATCATGAATTTGTGATAAATTTTCTAAAAGCTCCAGAATTGCCAAATAGGGACTAATATATAAATAAACATATATACATTTTTAAATGTCGTAGATCACAAGGAAAAAACTCTAACAAAACAAAACGTGTATCAGCGGGGTTTTTGTCTTCCTAATTATAACATTCTGTCAGTCTCAGTTAAATCCAGATCCAGATGAAACATCATGTGCTCCTGCCCTTGCATCTGTCTCCGTCACTTTGTCTGTTCAGTTATTTCCTGTTTCCTCAAATTAAACTGACCTTGAGGAAAAGTGTCATGTTCCAAGAGATGAACAAATGGTGGAGCATATGGACAGGAAGACTAAAGATACTGTTTTCTGTACGTGTGTGTGAGGTTTGATTAAACCTCCAGAGAGCCGGCCCCTGGTGTACCCAGAGTCTGATTTCAACTCAACAGTTAAGTATGAGATGAGGAAAATGCAGCTCTTTCTCTCTCTCTCTCTCTCTCTCTCTCTCTCTCTCTCTCTCTCTCTCTCTCTCTCTCTCTCTATCACGTACATGCACACAAATGGGATTCTCTCTGTCTGTCATTACAATAAAGGCTATTGTGTTGTTTGGCTAGCTGCTGTAGGAGATAGCATTCTCTGACAGAGCATTTTCAAAAGAAGCTTATACATCTCAACTATCAAAATGGGTGTGGAGTCTTTTGTGTGTGTGTGTGTGTGTGTGTGTGCATGCATGCGTGTGTGACAGAGAGCGTCTGGTTGATGTGGGGAGGCATCCAAACTCAAAGCTTTGAGATGATAAAGATGTGAGTGAATGGTAATTGATCCCTAAAGGGCTGCATTGTGCCAGTAAGTGTCTACTGTATGCATATGCAGTGTGTGTGTGTGTGTGGGTACCAGGTGAGATTGTGCGGTGCCAGATTCAGTAAAAAGCCTCATTATTCAATGCAAGAACTGACACAAACACCAACAATCCTCTCACTCACTCATTCCCTCTCTCTCTCACACACACACACACACACACATGGTCTTTAATTGCCAATTTTCATGTCAGCATTGTGTCTTTCTTCTGGAAAAGCTTATTATTTATCTGTCATGCATTTAGTTTTTGTATGTTATATGATGTGTATTGTCTATTCTGCACTAAGCAGCTGGACTGAAGGAACCACACACATATGAAGGTGGCTCCACTCTCTCAATAAAGCGTCATCTGTATATTCTTCCTGTGCTCTTATCACAGCACACTTTTGATTGCTGCCTCTTTGTGTGTGTGTTTGTGTGCAGCAGGATGAAGTTTCTGAGCTTCAGCTCCATGTTTTATAGCTGAGGCCACTTTTGGTCAGTAGACACAAGGCGTGAACTCAGTGCTGACTCATATGTCACCAAGTTATTATAACAAGTGGATATAGCAAACCTCAGAAGTTGGCAGATGTGTTTGTGGCCACCTTTGCTGTCACGCTACTGATACAGAAAATCTCGACACAGTACAATAACTCACGTGTGTTCAAAGAGCAGTCTGGACTCTCTGCTGTAGATTTCTGTTTGCAACCCTGGTGTTTGCACCTTCACAGTATTTCTGGTTTATTGGTTTTTATTTATCTAATTAGTCATCTTATCTGTCAATACGGCCACAATTTCAATAGTTTTACATGTATTTAGCAATTTTTATTTCTACAAAGCAACTTCATATGTATTATTACATGATAATTTCATCTTAATACCTTGTTTAGTTTGTCCCAATAAATATTTTTGCATTCTATTATATGTTGTACCATGTGGTTTTAATGTCTGATAACGTCCTGCTGTAACAATAAGAATAAGAGAAAGAATTTCCCACTTTGAGGTCAATGACATAAATCAATGCTCCCTTCCAAGAAGAGGATCTGTTAGAGGTGTTGGAGGGGGGACACCTGGCCCCCCACCTTCAGGGGCCTAATAATAAGAGCCCAGTCTAATCTTGGATTTTTATTTATTTATTTATTTACGTGGAAAGACAATATTATTATTTTTTTCATTTATCAAAGAAGATTTTTTATATTGACTGGAGCTGCTTTAAAGTTGCACAAATCGATGTCTTATATTGAGAATGGACAAACGAAAATACAATATGTAATATAGTCAGAGTTTCTCATAATGACAAGACCACACTGTGCAATTCCTCTCACTCCTATGAAACGTGTAACTTTCATGTAATTGCTTTAGTTACTCTGAGAGGTAACTCCACTACTTTTGACTCAGACACAGAAACCTAATACCTAAAATAAGGGATCTCATGTCTACTTTCATGTTGGCTACTAAATGAATTTGTATGTGGCACTGACCCCAACTTATGTTCCTCAGCGGATGACAGACTATTTGTCTGAGAGGAGTATTTAGCAGCTAGAGGGACAAATATTTCCCTCAGGGGTTGGAGATGGACACAGAATTGAATGAATATTGATTGAATATTGGAATTAGATATGCCAAATGAGCAACGATAAAACAGCATTCACCAACTTCATAAAGTGATCATCTTTATGTCAGCAGTTTGTCTTTCTGGGCAAAACCCTTATCCCTTAATTCTTGAATCTTTGGCCGGTGTTCAGCATGTTGAATTAAAATGAAAGATTCAGGTTTGGGAAAGTCTCTGGTCATGGTTTAATCACGTTTTCACAGTAAAGAGAGACAAACAGCTGTCTTCAGAGTCATCTACCCAATCCAGCCTTTTCAACTTGTCCCCTTCAAGGCCTCAAGCATAGTCGCAATACTTCTGGCATTACCTCTCACAGAAACACATGCTGTCTTAAAAATCATCTTTGAAGGCAAAATGTGTCTCCAACACATTTTGGGAATATCACCAAGACTTCCACTTTGGCTCAGTCAGCTGCACAACTCTAACAATGCAAATATGGCCGCCCATGTAGTCCCATTGAGGCAGCACTTTCCTGTGCTGTTTTCAATAGCTGCATTGAAATAGACCCTTCCAAATGTCAGCCTGGTCTTTTCAAGCCGTCCACAGTGACAAATAAGTGACAGAGATTCCGCAGCACATCAAGAGATACATATGAATGAGACGCTTCCTCCCTGCAGAGGACAGGGCTGTTGTTGCTGTTATCAGTATACCAGGTTCAATAGCTGGCCCTGGATTGGGCTGACAGGTTTTATGTGTGTGTGTGTGTGTGTGTGTGTGTGTGTGTGTAGAGGATACAGAGCAGAGACCTGTGAAAAGTGTGTGTTGGAGGGCAGACAAAATGATTCTATGTGTTAAACATAAATAAGAGTCACAGAAGGAGTCACAGGGAAAGAAATTGAGTTCCAGGTTAGTGTAAGCATGTGTGTGTGTGTGTGTGTGTGTGTGTGTGCGTGCGTGCGTGTGCATGTTTGCGTGGGTGTGTTTGTTAAAACAAGAGAGAAAGGGAGTTGTGGGTGTCTGACAGGCAGGCAGCTTGACAGAGCTCGTCTGTGGCAGTCGCCCTCCTGTGTGTTATCAACAACGCCCAAACGGGCACTGCCAATCATCCCACATGCCGACGGGATTACACATCTACCCACCAAGCCAGACGAGACACACACACTAACACCTGGCACCACACAACATTGTCTATGAGCAAGCACTCAAGTACACACAAACAGCACTCTGTATAGCTGTCATTGCCTCACTTACATCCACACACACACACACACACACACACACACACTGTTTTATCCCCCTTCTCTAATAGTCACTCGTTACACCTCAGGCAACAACCAATAAAATTTTACTTTCTGCTTTGAAATTCAAGAGAAATTAAGGCTTCTCGTTTTACACTGAAGTCCATATGCCACAAACAGCAAACTGTGTCATCCACTTTAACAGTATCTAATCATCACAGCCCAAGGTGATGTCCTCAACTTATGTCTCTATCCTATTTCAGTAAAATCTAAAATGAAAATTAGAAAAGCATCAAAACTACAGAAACTGGAACAAGCACATCTTTGTCATCGTGGCATGATCTTTGCCAGGTTGTCTGACTAATCAAACATAATCATTTGCTGATATCAAGCACACCGTGACATCCCCCCCTGCTTTGGGAACCAATCTTTTGAAACCTTCATTTTGTAATTTGTAATTTGTAATTTGGAGTGAGATCTGGCTCTCACTACACTCAGCTCTCTGTTGTCTCTTCAATGTGGTTTTAAGAAAAGATAAAGAACAAGCAAACTGTAGCATTTTTGGCCATATTTGTACGATCAGGCCTCTGTTTAGTTTGTTCCGGGTCTCGGGGGGTGCTGGAGCTAATCCCAGCTCACACTGGGTGACCTGGACAGGTCACCAGTCCATCACAGGGCCAACACACAGAGACAGACAGAGACCAACAACCACTCACACTCACACTGAGACCTACAGACACTTCAGAGTCTCCAGTTAACCCAAAAACGATGTCTTTGGATGGTGGGAGGAAACCCACACAGGCAGGTCTGCACATAGCATAAACCAAAGTAATGCTCAAACCTTCCAGCACAATTTCACAGTACTCCTGTCAGCTTTTTCTAATGGCATATTTGTGATGAGTTTACAGCATGTCAGCGCTAATTAAGTAGGCATTAATAACTTGATTAATTGCACTAATGACTTGATCTGACTGCACATAAAAGTGGACATGGACTCCTGGTCCGTAAAGTGAAGCCAGTATGGCTAGCTAATGATATTCAGGAACATCTCCACAGGTTTGAAAATGAAGCCAGATTATATTGAGGATGAATATATTGGGAAAAAAAAAAAAAAAGGGGCCCTCGATTTATTTATTACCTCAGTGAACATTTTCCTAACACGTTTATGGTCTCATTCACAGTTTTTAAGTTTTCAACAATATGACAAGGTGTTCTTTTACTATGTTAAATAGACCATTAAGGACATGAGTAATGGCACGGCTACCATGTGACTGACAGACTGTACCACACAGACTTTCTGCTTGTAGAAAGTTGAGAAGATGACAGCCAAATTGCTAGCTTGACACTTCAGTTCAAAAACCAATACTTGAGGTGCCAGCAGGCCGCCACTTGGAACAGAAGTATTACCGTGGTATTTACAACACTTAACAACTGTACTGCTTGCTAGACAAATTGGAACGGACTTCATGTGGTGGCTAAGCAGTATCTGTTTTATGGAATGAGGTAAAGTCACACTGGAAGTAGGAGTCTCGCTGCGTTCAGCACAGCAGCTTTTTCTTTCATGTTATAAAACAAGTTCCTGAAAATGATGTTGGCCAGGTAGTCACATAAGCAACGTAAACAAACAAACAAATCCCAACTGTGACATAAAATTAAACCTGACCCAGTAAAGCCAGAGGCAATGAGGAGCGAGCACAACCTCGTGCAGACCTGTCAAATACACAACAATCCTCCAAATTTCAAAATGCTAATAATGAGGCTTTTTATCTTCTTTTGCCTTTTTTCTTTCCCTTTAGGTTGAAATGGTTATTGGCATAAACTCATAACGACTTGCTGGTCTGTCAGGTCTCTGTTTTTAGCATAGCAAGATTCTCATCAGCAGTAAATCCATACTGTTTCTTGCTTATTTCTGGAACATTAGCTGAGGTTTTTAACACAGCTAATGCAGTCCTAAATGAGTCTTATCCACTTCACTTCAATTTTTCGCCTGAAACACGACAAAACCAGAGGGGTGGGGGTGTCTGCCATATTCAGAGACAACATACTCAGCCCCAAATTGTCATTTGATAATGTGTCATTCACCCTCTACAAACCACCATCAAATTTTTTTATTGACAATTTTACGGAATTACTTTCAGTTGTGCGCACTGATTTTGACTGTTTGGTCATTACAGGTGACTTGAATGTGCATGTTGATGTAGCCAATGACAGGCACGCTAAAGAACTCACTGCGGTCCTTGAAATGTTTGGTCTAACTCAGCACGTGACTGAGCCCACCCACAGCAGAGGGCACACTCAGGATGTGCTCATTACCAAAGGTTGTTACTATCTCAAATGTGAATGTTGCCTTATCGGATCATTTTTGTGTTTTCTTCAACTTGTCTGTTAGACTAAAACAGGTAATTGGGTCTGCAGTTGTTCAAGGAAGACTCATAAATGACAGCACAGGGACACAGTTTACGGAAATGATTAGGTTTGAAAATACCCCGCATTCTAATGTTGATGAGCTGTTGAAGTCTTTTACAGCAAGTGTCTGAAATGTGTTGGCTACCATTGGTACTTTCAGGGTTAGAATGGTTAAAAGTAGGCACCATGGAGAAAAGAAGACTCTGTGAGGGCACAGAAAAGGGAATGCTGGAGAGCTGAATGGAAATGGCACAAGTCAAAGGTTCAGATTCATTATGAGATGTATAAAGAAAAAATTGTTTGTTACCAGAACTTTTCAACTAGTCAACATCTCACTTCAGGACTGGAATATTTCCAAAGACCTTAAAAACTGCTGTCATTAAGCTTCTTCTAAAGAAGAGCAGTCTTGATGCCAGTACTGAAAGTACTGAACTATCGGCCCATATCAAACCTACCATACTCAAGCAAACTCCTGGAGAAAGTTGTATACCAACAACTTACTGACTTTCTCCTGTCTAATATTGTTTTTGATACTTTCCAATGAGGCTTTAGCCCCCACCACAGCACTGAGCTCTGATCAAGGTGACTAATGATTTCTGCCTGAACACAGAGGCAGGCAAAGACTCAGTCTTAGTTCTGCTGAGTGCTGCCTTTGACACAGTTGACCATGTGATCTTATTACAGAGGTTAGAAAACTGGGTGGGAATCTCTGATACTGCTCTAATCTGGTTTAAATCCTATCCTGAGGACAGGACGTACTTTGTTGAAATTGGCAACTGTGTCTCAGACCAAATGGCTTTGACCTGTGAGGTTCCCCAGGGGTCAATCCTGGGACCCCTATTGTTTAATCTGTACATGCTTCCATTAGACCAGCTAATATGCAGCTACCACAACTATGCAGATGGCACTCAGATCTAGGTGGCACTGACGGTAGGTGAACATGGGCCTATAGATACACCCTGTCACTGCATCAGATCAGTGCGTGGATGCAAAATAAATTTCTCCAGCCAAACTCAGACAAAACTGAAATCATTTTCTGTGGCCCACAGAGACAAAGAAAGAGTTATCAGTCACCTTGAGACCTCTCTCTCTTAAACCTAGTAATGAGGTTAGAAATCTAGGGGTAATTTTAGACTCAGACCTGAACTTTGACAGCCACATTAAATCAATAACATCAGCAGCCTTTTATCATCTAAAAGCATTGCCAGAATCAAAGGAATAGTGTCTGAACCAGACTTGGAGAGACTAATCCACGTGTTTGTCTCCAGCAGGTTAGACTACTGTGACAGCCTGCTCACTGGACTCTCTAAATGAGCCTTAAGACAGCTGCAGTACATCCAGAATGCTGCTGCTCGAGTCCTGACTAGAACCAGGAAATGCGAACATATTAGTCCAGTGCTCAGTGCTCTGCGCTGGCTTCCTGTCACTCAGAGAATTGACTTTGAAACAGCTCTGTTTGTGTACAAGTCTCTTCATAATCTAGCACCAAAGTACATCTCTGACGTGTTAGAGCCATATGAACCCTCTCTGGCTCTGAGAAGCTCGGGGAGTGGTCGCCTGGTGGTACCCAGGACTAAACATGGGGAGTTTTATGCTGCTAAAGTCTGGAACAGCCTTTCAGAAGATGTGAGACAGGCCTCAACTCTGACAACGTTTAAATCCAGGCTGTGCCTTTTTTAGCTTTTAATTCATTCAGTGATTATTTTATGTAATGATTTTTTCTGCCTTCTTCTTTTGTATCTGTAAGGCACTTTGAATTAGCCTAAGTAAACTTGCCTTGCCCTTTCCTTTTTATTCTTTAACTCAGTGGTGTGGCGGTAATTATATAGCTTGAAATTGAGCTAAGTCATGTCAATAGTCAATAATGGTCAAATCTTGTCAAATCAAATTTATTCATAGGGTGCCAAATCATAACAGAGCCATATCAAGGCACACATACAAAGCAGGTCTTGGCCAAACTCTTCATGGGGTTATTAAAGAGACCCAAGAAATCCCTCCATGAGCAAACACTTTGAGACCAGAGCAAAAAAAATCTCTTTAATTGGCGGAAACCTCAGAAAGAAGCAGAATCAGGCAGAGCAGAGCCATTTGCCACAACAGGTTAGGCTGAAGTCGGGAGAATGAGGGTGTGTTCAGCTGCTGGAGAGAGGAAATACAATAGAAAATATTCAGATAAAAAGAGGGATGAATGGCTGGTACCACTAAATGTGCATTGGGAGATATTAGGAGTAAGTAAAAAACAGCAGAAGATGAAATAATGGAAATAACTAGTAGTAACTAATGCAGCAGCAGGTTCAGAGAGCAGAGTAGGTTCAATGAGCACAGAAGGGAAACAGTGACTGAACAAACAAACTTATTGGCACATAATGGTGTGATATACATACACAGGAGGAAACAGAGAGAGAGCCTTAGTCACCCATAATTACGTCTCTATCCTTAATCGGGTGGAATAATGTAGATTAAAACATTTATTCCAGTTTGTTGGCATTTAGTAATCTCTTTCTATTAAATGAATGTGTTCATCCTCTGTGGTTACGTATTGTGTTTTCATTCTTTACATTCTTCAGATAACAATTTGTCAGCGCTTCCTCCAAATCCACGTGTGTCCCTTGTGGTTTTCCATATCCCGGTTGCCACCAATGCATCTGTCACACCAAAAATTGTTTCCATAACAACCGTTATTGAGACAGACAACTGCAGTCAGGGTCGAGCGTCAATTTACTCAAAGGGAAAGATGCTGAAGACTACGGATGCACACGGCACATGCAAATATTGCAAACACCGTCGGTCACATTTGCCTAACTAAAGACATTTTTCTTCCACCAATTCAAAAAGAAAACAATGATCAGTTGCTCATTACCATGTCTCTCCCATTATTTCCTTTTCCTTTTCTCCTGGGCTCACTCTCTGTCACTCACCAACACAGACACACACTCACAAAAATACTTAAAAAGTGCATCACTTTCTTGACAGAATGTCAAACTGGCTAATTGAAGTTAATTAGTAAAGTATAATCTTGTCCGTCTGCAAGCCTGAATTTTGAGGGGTCTCTGTGTGTAGATGTGCCGCAGAGACACCATCTGCTTAGACAACAACAAATTCAATTATATTTTAAACTCATTTTAATCCCCCCCCCCCCCCAAAAAAAAAAAAGACTGAAAAAGGGATGAAGGGTTCAATTTGTACCAACAACTCATTAAAATATATTCAAGCAGTTTAAGTTCTTCACAGAAGAGTGGTGGAGATAAGAGAGCTACTTAAAAAAAGGGAAAATGAATATGGGTGAACTTAAAAAAAAAAAGAACAGGTAGAGACTCCTGCTCAACCAGGTGTGTAAGCTTAATACTCACCTTGACACATTGTGGTCTTTTGAGAGCATGCAAATGTGAGAAGCGATGTAAGATACTGTAATATTCATGATAAGATAAGTTTTACTAGAGCGATATATCTACATTTTGTGGCCAAGTGCATTAATGTGAATAAATGAGCTACAGACCTTGGTTAAAAAGGACAAGTCATATGACTTCACATTGTTTTCACTGATCTTGGGGGGGGGGTGCCCTGAGCTGAGACTTCCGTGCATGCTGGTTTAATAGTAATGGTGTGTGTGCTTTTGTTAGCATCATTAGCTGGGTGGCTGTGCAAGCTGAAAGCTAACCTGAGCTGGCTGATGAACCAAATAGAAATAATTATAGAGCATGGAGATAAATAAGTAGCCACACCCCTATTCCTCCTCTATTTCCCTCAAATGGGACCATCATAATTAATTTAATAAACACCATGTTGTAGTGAAGAAGACTTGAAACTGGGAATTGAGACCATAAAGTCATTAAGAAAACTGTTACATCTGCCCCCACCCCCTCTACTTCCTAATGTCCGTGAGCTTGTCTGACTAGAGACAGGTGTGGGAGGACCAGCCCGGAGAGACACTCCAGCTGGACCTGTTCAGCAATCAACCGAAGCCTCCATATTAGCTCTGCTCTGCTCTGCTGTTTGCTCCTTCTTTATTTTTGCCATCCTGCTTGGCTGAGAGTACAACTCTGGTTTTTGGGTTTAACCTGCCTCTTTGTGTCGAGTCTGCACTTGGGTTCAAACTGATTATTTAGTGTAGCAGAAAACATTTATTGAGCTATTAATGTAGGTGATATTAGGGTCATTTTCCTTTAGACTTCAATACATTCTGACTTCTTAAGGCTTAAAATGGTGAAGGCACTGTATATACAGTTTATGGTACAAGGGTCGCAACTGAGAATTAAATTGAATGTTTTCTCAGTTTCATGTTGGCTGTAGTTTAATTTTCAGATTCTGATTCCAGATCTGTAGATGTTTATGGTTGAGTTCATTTGAATTGCTAGTTTATTCATCCACAGAAATGCATCATATTCTATCTACAATATATTTTTCACATAGGAAGGACAAGAATTTTTGCCATTCACATTACTGAATCCTTCGGTTTTCAAAAATGAGTTGAGTTGAATGAGCTGGGAATGGAAGGTTGGTCCAAAGGGTTATGGTCTACTCATCCTTACACACACATTTTTATTAACATGTGCGTTTACTTTGTTGCCAAATATTTCTGTGGCGTTTCAATAAAAGAGAGAGTGTCACAGAACATGAAAAAGAGCAACAAGAGGATATTAATTATTAGATCCATAAAGAGGCTACAGACTGATGGGGAATGAGTCAGTGTGAAGTTTGATTTATTGTTATTTCAGTGTGTGTGTGTGAATCTGCGCTTGCAGAAAATAGAAGCGATGTGCTTTGATGATTCAACACAAAAGAGGAAGTAGAAGTGTGAGTTTGCTTGATTTTCCTTTTTTTAAGACATTGTTGTCCTTGTTGTGTGTTTGTTTCTGTGTTCAGATGCCCCAGTTAAATCTCAACACTTTGTTCCTCAAGCTAATATGAGCCTGTGCCAATCTCAGAGCAACATGCAGTTTTACGTATGCAAATGTAGTTGCATAGAGTACACAGCGTTATTTAGGGATTTCAGAGCTCTTTCAATCACCAAGGCCAATGGAGATAGTGCAGACATTCAAATCATCATTTTGTAATTCCATTGAAAGCTTTTCTTATAATTATCTCTGCCGCCAGCTCACCTGCACGGATTTAGTCAATGCCTCGTATCATGATTCTTGTGCAATCTTTTTTTTTTTTTTTCTTTCGTTTCTACAAACATAAAAAAAAAAAAAAAAAAAATAAATAAATAAAAAAGCCAAATATATCCCAAGAAACTTTTGTCAACAATGATTACATGAATGTTATTTACAGAAATTAGTTACTGGGGAAAGCAAGGGTTTTATTACGATTTTAAAGTGATTTAGATACTAAAAAAAGTGGTGATGATTCTATGGTACTGACAACACTGTTTATTTTGGCTGTCATAACCAGCAGCAAAATAAATGAGATAAGAATTAGCATGGGCCTAAAATGTAAAATTAAAAAGTGTGTGTTTTGACGTGAGCTGACTTGCCACCACATCGGTGATTTCTGTTTCTATGTATCATGAAGCGCCTTTTATCAAGAGGCTGAGCCAGCTGTCACTGGCAGTACAGGAAAGATAAACAAATGGACAGAAACCCCAGAATAAACAAGTTTTCTGCTGGATGCAGATACTATAATTTACATGAAGTGGGGCTGTGATGGGGCAGCTGTAAAAAGGAACACTGGCATTGTCAAAAGTGAGTAATCTTTTTAATTTAGTCAGTGTGTGTGTAATGGCGAGGAACACACTGAATAGAGCCGAGTCAGTGGCATGTATAAAAATGATTGCCAACGTAAGGGCAGCCATTACATTTGGAGTATCCCTTCCTGCAACAATGCGAGATTAATATTTAAGTGACTTGTAAAACTGTTACTAATACAAACATACACACACATGCACATGGAGCATCTTTTTTTTTTTTTCTGTGTAAATATTAATCAAATGGACCATGTTAGGGAAAAATACCCTTTTTCATTATGAATATATAAATCAAATGTAAAAGTTAAACTGAATCATGACAACATTTTCTGTTGCCTTCTGCTGCAGACCAAAATCATTATCGAGCACTGTAATGACAAATGTTACTGACTTTTCCACAAGTGTCATCAGTTGCGGTTCAACTATTCGATGGGTTGCCATAAATCTTCGGAAGCAATGTGTGCTTCCCGGTGGATAGATCCTCCTGACATTCCTGATCCCCCGGCTCTCTATCATCAGGCCGAAGTTCCACTTTGGCTAATCTTATGACAAACTACAAAACTGCTGCCATTTATTTTGTTTGTAACTCTCAGCTGTACTTTGTTTCATGCTAATTATCTACATCTATCATGCAAACCATGGTAAACACCTGCTGACATTGTCATTAGGAACATGTTGCCATGCGAGTGTTAACATTTGACTTCAACACACATCCTAAAATGGCTGATGGCTTACTTTATTCATCCTTATTCAAAGTGGAATAATTCACAGCTCCCTTTTAGCAGTTTTATTGATGCGCAGGTATATAAAATGTTTTTGTTTTCTTTTTAGACTGACATCATATGTTTAATGGTTCACTAAATCCTGCTCTGGACTCCTCTTGTGCACACCCACAGCCACACACACATGGCATGCACCTATTCATGTGGTCAGGGTTGTGATCTCAGGCGAGCCAAGCAGCTTTGTGTATAATATTGATTCTCCATGGGAAAACTAATGAGTGGTGGACATGCCCACAGGCCGCAAGGGACACAATCCATTCCTTCACACTGGGCGTCTGTCGGGGTCTGTGTTGTGTCTGACTGTGTGTGAGTGTGTGGAGCTGTTCGCTTGGTGCTCTGCCATATGGCCACTGTGTCAGACCCCTCCTTTTTTTTTTTTTTGGGAGAGTCACCCTGTGGTCCTGACTTTCTGTGCCCAGACGAGACCCGCTCACGCTGGGCCAAGAAGAAGGAACAGTGCCTCCCCCCAGATGGGAGAGGGGGAGGATGGATAGGGAAGGTTTGAGGGGAAGAACGACAGAAAGAGACAAGAAATTTAGAATATTGGTGAGCGCAGGGAAATTTAGCAATGGAAAGGGATAGAGAGAGGGTGGGATGCGGATGTTAAAAGCAGCAATGGCAGAGACTGAGATGCTGTCAGACGGAGAGAAGGAACAGATTGAGGATGACACACAGAAGAGAAAGAACTATTGAGATGCAAAAAGGGGGAGAAGGAGGGAGAGGAGGAGAGCAAGATCAGGCGGACAGATAAGAAAGAAATGATGTGAAAAAGGAGTAAAAGAGGGAAATGGAGTGAGAGAAAGTGAAGAGGCCAGGTGCAGAGGCAGAGCAGATGGAGAGAAGGAATAGAGGGAGGGAGAGAAAGAGTGATGGCAGGGGGTGAAACACTGAGGGGAAAGAAGTTAATGTCTCGACTGTTTGTGTGATGGGGCGTGTCTGCTCCAACGCCAGGCCGCTTTTCTACAGGCTCATTTAAAGAGCCCCTTTTTTCCCTTTTTCTCCCAGTCTTCTCTGTCTTTATTTATTTCTTTTCATGCTTCCTCCTTCCTCGCTCTTTGTCACTATTTCTTTCTCCCTTCCTCTTGCTGGTTCAGTTCACTACACTGACAAGACAGTCCAACACTTAACTGTATGAAAACTGAGTCAACGCAGCTGATAACTTTGTATTCATGGTTATGTGCAACCAGCTTAGCACAGCAAAATAGGTTTCTGAAATGCACTTTTTACATCAGCTTGCATATGCAGGAAGTCTCCTGGTCAAAAGCAATAAATGCTGTATATGTGTATGCAATGATTTAATCCTTTCATGAATTCACGTCTTCACACACACGCACACATCTATCTGAACGCTGCCATCACAGAAAACAGTTGAAAGTAGCACGAAGAGTCTTCTTTTCCATCACAGGGTCACTGGAGCGGCGCGACATAAACATAATAATCCCTTTGAGCACTGCTGGGGGACAGGATGCCCATATATGGAAGCGAGGAGAAAGGGAGGCGTGTTGGGCCCTCCAGGGCCGCGATGGAGAACTTGACATGGTGGAACGACTGAATTATATTGGATAGCCTGAGAACAGTCAAGCATCCAGACTCTTGGAGTGGAGTCACTGTCTGGGGTTGGTGTACACACACCACACACACATTAAAACACACAATCTGCTTGTGCGTCTTCTTCCCCTCCCTCCACACCTCTGTCCATCATTTTCTCTTTTTTTTTGAACCCATCTGTCATCCACGGCAGCTTTTGCTTCCTTTATTCTTTCTTTATAAGTGACTTCTCCTTTCTTCCTCCAGTCCACCCACTGTTTCCACCTCTGTGTTTCACACCTGCTAGCGTTCTGCGTTTCCGCCACTGTCGGCTAAACACAAGAATGGTGTTTCTGCTCCAAAGTTTCTGCTGCAACAACTGTTTTACCTTCATCGCGCAAAAACTGATAAAAGTGTCTTATGTTCATTTAAAATGAATGATGGTTCCCGTTACATATGTCTATACTGGACAGTAATGTCAGCAACACAAAATATATCAGTCTTCTCTCTACCAGACTTGCAGTCCCAATGAGCATTGTATAAGGTGAAGTCCATCTCCTGTTTGTTGTGTTCACAGGCAGAGTTTCTACTTTGTGGGAAGTAAAGCCTGTTCCTCTGCCTAGACCTTACACACAGGAAGTGAATCTGAAAGGGTTTTCAGGCTTCATCTAGAGGAAGGAAGGAAAAGTCTCAAAAACATATGGGTGAACCAACAAAAGGGTCGTAACTGTTGCTCGACTTGTTGATTGAGTTATTAGGAGGAGGCATCCTTCCTATACTGCTCCAAGTTTCCAAGTTGTATTGTAGACCCCGGAGGCAAATGTGCGATTTATATGACTTATATGCATTTTGGTATATAGCCGCTCACAATTTACAGATGAGCATGTGATTGCACGAAAATATCTAGCAATTATAGATATTTTTCAAAATAAAGAATCACAATGACGGAGCTTTATTACCCAGTCAGACTGAGCAGACACTATGAGCTCCATCCATTTTGGAACAAGTCATTGTTGAAGGCGATTACTGTCTTTTCCTTGAGCCCGAAATGACCGTGGACTTTATGTGAACTACAAGAATGTTTTAATGATTCTGAATCTTTAATGAATCTGATTTCCATGATAAAAGGCAAATTCACACAAATTGGGCCCTGGCCCATTGTACTTTTTTTTTTTTATTGACCTGAATGTGTAAGATCCTTTAACTGTCATCATTTAACAATTTCACGTTTCTCGTTAACTTGGTACCTTAATTATTCCTTTTAGCATAAGAGTAAAAACTGAAAAAATGAATTAGCCCTCCGAGGAGGTAACAACATTGTAGTTCACCATTCTACACACTCACCAGTATCCTGGAGAGTGTGAGTCAGTGACTGAATGAAGCACTTTAAATGTTGAGTCAGGATGTTTGAGAGTTTGAAATGAAGGGTCAGACAGCGGCAGTGGCATTGATGTGCATTTCTTTCTGTTTGTATAAGATTGGATTTGATCATTAAGGCACCCTCCATCTTTCTTTTCACATCTTTACTCCATCACTCTCCTCTTCTCCTCTCTGCTCCTCTGCCCCGAAAGATTTTAAATGTTTAATCAGCAACTGTGGTCAATCATCAATCACACTGACACAGATGATTACTGAAGGCATGCAACGCACTCACACTCATCCACACCCATGCCTACACACACACACACACACACACACACACACACACACAGTGTCAGTCATTACTAAACACCTAATGGACATGCAGCCAGGCATTGCCCTTTAAGCACTATGTCTATCATGTACACACAAATGTGCACACACGCATTATATTCTCAATCACTCAAGCTCATTAGCCTTCTCTGTCACTTCATCTATCTTCTTTCAGCTTGTTTCTCTTCCACTTATAGTCACTTTTTATTATTTTTTCTAACCTCTATCTCTTCTTTACACCCTCTCTTGCCAAAAACAAGAACTTTTCCAAACTCATCTTTCTCTTTCTGGCATGTTTCAGTCTTCATTTCAGTCCTCCGTGTCTCCTCACACCACACATCCAGGGCATTGTCCGCCGTAGTAAATCTTGTTCCCTGTCTGCTGAACCTGGTGCTGCCTGCAGCTCTATGCATAGTGATAGATGATACAATATTGAGCCACTGCAAAGTTGTGACTGAGATCTAGGGTTCTCATAAGAAAAAGGGCCCGTGTTGCCTGTAGGGAAAGAAAGCCAGAGATCAGAGAGAGAGAGAGAGAGAGAGAGAGAGAGAGAGACTTGGGGGAGGGTAAAAGTATGTGACAGCAAAAGAGAAATAAGAGCAGAGCTGAGGAAGAGGCGAAAAAAAAAAACACTGAAAGAATTAATGCAGAGCTAGTGAGAGAGGGAAAGCAAGGGTGACTGGCAGAAATAGGCTCATGGGTAAATGTGTGATCATGAATAATTTCAGTGTGTTTGGCAAAGAGAAAAATGCCAGATAATTTATCTCCACTACAATGTAAAAATTACATTACTGGTCCACATATAGCGAGGCGAATGGCAGAAATTATTCATTTTCACTGGAAGAGCAAAATGAAAACATGAGTCTTACATTACTGGAAGAGCCAGCTGCAAGTTTAAAAACACAAAGGCATGTGTACATTCAAACGGCCTCCCAAAGTGATGCTACCACTAGACTTGAGCTTGAATCTATCCTGTATCAGACTGCCAACTGAGAGATCATTGTGTGTGAATAAAACACATGTAGTTTTCATGTTCTGCGTGCGTTCTACATGGACTCCCTTCATGTTCTCCGGCTTCTCTCACAGACTAAAGACATGCTTTAGACAAGCATTAAATTGCCTGTAAGAAGTGAAGTGAATGGTCCAGGATGTATCTCTCCCTCATACAATCTTGGCTGGGATTGGCTCCAGCCCCGCTGTGACCCTCCACAGACAAGCAGTGCAGATAATGGATGAATGAATAAATCCATAGCTGTGGAAATGAAAGCTAGCAGTGACAACAGAAATGTTAAAATGAAAAATTGTACATAATGGTGGTACATCATGTATATGCTATTATAGAAAAAGAGCTAAAGGCAGGAACAAGGAAAAAGAGCAGATCTTTTCCCTTTGTAGTTTGGTTTGGGTTCTTCTTCAATAATGAAACATGCAACTACCTCTGTACCTCTGCCTGGATTCACAATACTGGCCAGCCAAGACACTATACGTCCTTACAGGTGAATATCAGCACATGGTTACACAGTTAAAGAGCATTTAGACTAATTGATAGGGTTTGGTAGACACCTTGTGGACTGCAATCAAATCTTAAAGAACAGACTGATAAAATTCAATGCTACAATGGCCTGAAGAGTCTAAAAAAATCCTCCAAAATTCAACCATAAATGTGTGATCTGAGGCAGAACACATCACTTAACTGGAATTAGATAGAACATTGTGTGTTCTGCGTGATCACTGAGCACAAGAGGAGAGAGGAAGGAAACAAAAACAATTAAAAGTATCTCTGCCCATCTCTAAAATATCAGCAACTTGGCTTGCGCAATGTCGTTGCTTTATGGGCTGCTTTTATTTTAAAACACACATGCACAAGTTCACAGACACAAACACACACATGCACAGACAGCGAGTGGTACCAGTTTGTGTCACTGTTAGATGCAGTGTTTAGACTGGTTAATAGAGCCACCTGTGGTTCTCTATTTGGGATAATGACACGCACGTACACACACACACAAAGATACACACAGGCCACACAGACTTTAACACTCATCCCCAAGTGTTTGAAGAAGCAGATACAATATGGGTTGTATGGGTTGTAGGCACAGACAAGGCTTTGTGTTTGTGTTGACTTACTGACGATAACCTACACTATGCACTATACACACAATATACAGCTAAATGGTGAGGTTGTCATCCCTGTGAAGGCAGAGAGAGATGAAGTGTAGTAGACAGAGTGCTCATTTAAAAGAATGCTACACCCCCCCCCCCCCAAAAAAAAAAAAAAACAACAACAACAACAACAACAGAAAACCTATCTCTCCAGTCTGTGAGGCCATGTTAGTGTGTGTGCAGCCTCAGGTGGTGTATCTGTTGGTTACATGTGGTCTAATTGTAGTCAGGTGCAACATAATGAGCTCAAAAATTCTCCAGGTACACTGCTGCAGGTTTGGACTAGCCTCTCTGCTGTAATTACACTGTATGCATGTTTGTGTTTTTATAAGCTATAAATACCATCACTTTTCTCTCCACTGTCACCAAGTGCTTGGCCATTGTGGGAGCAGTTGTTCTTCTCTCTGTAATATTGCAGTCTTGATCTTAGCCAGCCCTGAGAAAATGGATGAATGGTTTGACCCTGTACAAACAAAACAGAAGCGAATAGAAATCAAGAGAAGCTTATGTCAACAAATATGGACTCACATCATCTAAAATTGAAGTCGACTGTTTATACTACACTGTTAAATTTGTCTGTCACTTGGTGCTGGGCAGGTAGCATTCAGTGGGTTCATCAAATCAAATCAAATTTATTTATATAGTGCCAAATTATAAAGTTACATGAGCAAGCACTTGCAAAAGTGGAAGAAAAAACTTCCTTTAAGAGGCAGAAACCTCTGGCAGAAGCAGACTCAGGTTGGGCGGCCATCAAAGCTCTCTTGCGGAAAACATCTGCCTGTGGAGCAGGCCTGGCATAAGGCTTGGGGGCCGAATTGGTTCGAGCCAATGTTTAAATCAGAATGAGTTTTTATTTACAGCTGCACAGTGGGCCTCCTCAGGTCTGAACAGTTGTTGCTCAAAATCACCAGCTGTCACTCACTGCTGCATGCTGAGAAGAGTCTAAGGAGGGACTCAGAAACGTACACACATAAAATCACACTTGAAGGCACACTGAGTACTGTGTATTTCACATGCGCACACTCACAGTCACGCCCCATGCTGTGCAGGTGGTGCTTTTGGTCTGGTAACCTTCTCTTAACTCAGCAGGAAATGGATGAACTCTCCTACTCTGCCTTCCTTTTTTCCATCTTAGCAGATTGATAGGTGGTTCAGCCCAGCCGTGTGTGAGTACAAGCTAAGAGACCTGTATTATAAATGATCAGCGTGAACTTGGATTATGCTGAATGGATGGGTCTACCATCGCATGGTTTCCCTTGGGTCCTTAATGTGTTAACCCAGTTTATGTTGTCTTCATCACCAACAAACAAAGATATTTAAGTGCAACTCCAGGCCATGCCACCCACAGAAATATGTTGATGGCTCGGCTGTTACTGGATCAGAGGGCAGGAGGTGAAAGAGAACACAATCTGTGGAGTGGGCTGGATGGAATCATCTGCTGCTGAATATTATCAAGACCAGAGAGATGGTGATTGAAGAATATGGCTTCACAAGCACTGTACATTTTGGGAGAGGAATACAAGTGTACAACCTTTGTGTTACCATTAACGGTGGACTGCATTGGAAAACCAACACTGAAGCTCTGCACGGAGAGGGGATGAACAGACTCCTGAGAAAACTGCCACGCACTCTTCTTTGGCGGTGTGTGTTGGGGGAGCAGCACTGTAGACAGTTACACTAACACACTCAATAAACTGCTAATAAACTGCAGACTGGACACTTTGGAAGCTAGAGAGGAAGGCACTGAACAAACTGCTGTCCATCATGGACAATCTCGACCACCCACTTCCCCTCACACTGCACGATCAGCGGAGCGTCTTCTCCAACAGACGGTTACAGCTTTTCCATAATAGGAACCAATACAGGAAATCTTTCCTCCCCCAACCCATAACACTGTACAGTAACCCCCCTCTGACTATCAGACAGATTCAACTCTGAACTCCGTGTTATGACCCAGATCTCAGTCCTACTCTCACTTTCTGCCTTCAGCGTCTATTTTCTTTAAGTTATTAAATTATGTATCTTATCTGCTGCCAGATTTTGCAGTTAATCAGTATTATTGCACATTTGCCTGTATAAAACAAATATATCAGTTTTTTCCGAATACTTTTTTATCTTCATATTTTAGTTTGCTCATATACATGTTTTTATGTGTGATTTTACGTTTTTTTGTGTGTCTGACAACTTACTGATGTAACATAAGAATTTCTCAGTTTTGGATTAATAAGGCAAATCAATCTATTTTTGATACTTTGTAAAAGCCCATAACGTAAAAACCAATTATTCAAACTATCATCAGAAATGACTATTCTAACATCAGCAAAGAAAATTATGATTAGTGACGACAAAATGAATGCATTGTAAGGATCATCTAGCACTAATTAAGATGATGAAAATTGTCAGATATATACTGTTCATTAATAAAATTTCTAAATAAAACACCATAATCCATATGGAATTTTTTTTTCTATAGAGAATAAGAAATGAACTTTAGTGCAATTAAAGAAAATACGACAAATCTGTACAAAAGGATGAGAAAAAACATCTTTTATTGTCTATTTTTTTTTTTTTTTCACGTAATTGTTTGGCTTTGTGTTTCTTCATTTTTCCACTGATAAAAAGCACAGTGGTACAAAGAGCTTAGCAACATAGAGAATAACCAATCATTCATGTCATCTTTTCTTTACCTCTTAAAAATGAGCATGTTGATACACACACATGCTCGTTTGGCAAGTCATTTGTCAATCTCCAGCAGGTGATGAATAATACACCTGTCTATCACCCGTTCAATAAACACACACTGCCCAGAGCCACTGGTAAAAAGCATCAAACAGTGAAACATAAAAACATACTCCGAGACACACACACACACACACACACACACACACACACACACAGGAGAGCCACATAAATAACCACAAATAGCACCGCTCCACATGTGCACTCATACACTCCGAGCTGTGATTGATGTCTTGGAGCTCTGTTCACATGTGAAGCCATGGGGACATTATTAGAAAATTAATGATGGTGGACTTTCATCCCTTAGAGAAGTAAAGAGGGCAACACGCACACACACGCGCGCACACACACACACACATTCAGGAAAAGCGAGGCATTATAAGAAACCTCATGATGACAGAACTGACTCGCATCATTACTTATTTTTCCTTTGGTTTCATTATGTGACATTTTTCATTACAAAATATCACAGAGCACCAGCCGCTTCTTTGTCACTCCAGAGAGTGCTGTAATAATGCTACAAAAAAAAAAACCAAAAAAAAAAAAACCAAAGGCAACTATTATGGCAAATTGCAGCTGTCAGGTGTATCCAGTACATTCAGCTAAATCAGCCTTGTATGCAGATTGACCACAATGAACTTTACAGTTCATCTGGAATGAAGTGAATAATCTGTGCCCAACCTGACAGCATCATCCAAGCTCTTCTGGCAGATCAGTCAGGGTTCCTCCATTATGATAAGTATTTCTTTATGCCCACACCATGCCTAAATTTACTGAACACCACAAGGTCTTTTTGGTCACCGCAGTTTCATCATTTAGCTACTAAACCACAATATGTGTGTGATTTTGTATCATGAAGATCATTGTCCTTTTCCTGGGTTAAATACATTTAAAACGTTTCTTTTAAATTTCAATTATGGTATCAGACTATGTTGCTGGCCTCATTCCCCCTTAGTATATGTTTCATTGTTGTGACTGTTTATAAGAAGGGCTCAGGACGGCCTTTTTACCAGCAACTTAGCTCTAACACTTTTCCCTTAAAACGTTTAACCAGTTTTAAAAATCAACAAGGGTTTTCTGTTTTCTTTCTGTCATGGTTTCATGGGAATTTACATATTTATATTTTCTATATTTTGTTTACTGTATGCCTTGGGCAGGTTAAATATGATATAAAAAATTTACTGACAGGAATGAATTATAAGAGCTGATTTCATTCAAATGTCCTTGAACCAGGGAATGGTGATTGATTAGTGATGTACATTACAAAAAAAAAATTATGTATATACACTGATCAGGCATAACATCATTACCACTGAGATGTGAATTGAACACTGATGTTCTCTTCATCATGGCACCTGCTAGTGGATGGGATATATTAGGGTTAGGGTTAGGGTCCACAGAGCGATGGAAGAAGGTGGCCTGGTCTGAAGAATCCCGTTTTCTTTTGCATCACATCACGTGGGCATCTCTTGCCTGGAAAACACCAGAATGCACTATGGGAAGAAGGCAAGCTAGCGGAGGCAGTGCGATGCTTCGGGCAATGCCAGAAAGCAAAAAGTGATTTGGGATTTGGTTTCTTCCCCTCAATCCAGTCATGCATCTGCTGGAAGAGCAAGTCTGATTGTCTGATCCATTGAGGCCTCAACTTGTAACCTGCAGGACTGGAAGGCTCTGCTGCGAACATCTTCATCTTGGTACCATCCTCTATTGCTTTTCTGTTTCAGGGTCGCAGGGTGCTGGGGCCAAACCCAGCCAACGTTCCGGACAAGTTAACCAGTGTAACAAGTGTCGTTGGAAGAAATGTAGGGGTCTCTTTGTTTTCACCATACTAATGACTGAACACTTTCAATTGGCAGACTGTTCGGGGCCACTGTTGCCCAAAAACACACTGTTGGCAATTTGGAAAAGGCAAACTTTGAAGATTGACTGTACTTGGCAAGGAACAGCAAAGAAACACACAACAAAAAGGGAGTGGCTGCTCAATGGGTAGATCTGGTGTGATCCAACACATATTGACAAGTAAGCAGAAGCCTTAGCACAACAG
Organism: Echeneis naucrates; assembly: GCF_900963305.1. NCBI lineage: Eukaryota > Metazoa > Chordata > Actinopteri > Carangiformes > Echeneidae > Echeneis > Echeneis naucrates. The sequence continues at coordinate 16,618,625 of NC_042531.1, read as the reverse complement.
AAAAATTGCCTGTCTAGGTGAGGACAGGGAGGACAAAACACAAGCATTTTGCTACCGGTGCCAGCAATAAACCCAACAACACACAGACACAAAGAAACACACTTGTGCCACCTACACAGATGAAAGTGTTGGCTCTGTGGCAGATCACTGTGTGGCTCCCTCAGGGGCCCCGTTCAGGACTGTTGTTGCTATTTATGGAATAAAGTGTCAGCAGGAGGAATGCCAGTATGTACTGTACAGTGTAATGTGTGTGTTTTTTGTTCTTGTGTGGTCCAACATACACACAAACGCACGGTGCAAGTGTTTCCATATCAGAAGAGAGTGTGTGTCTATATACACATGGCGCCTACTTGCACATTTCTTCAAGAATTGTGTGTCGCATTCATGCTGTGGCTGGAGTTTCATACTTTTGTAAACACGCATGCACACACACACGCTGACTTGCAACCCACTGAGAGGAAAAACCGCAACCTTGGATGGTTTAAGAGTCTTAATGTTAACAAGCAGCTCCACAAGCACAAGTGTTTGTGGCTGAGCAGCCATTTTAAGATGAACCACAGGCTACTGAACAAAAAGACTGATATCATCATCACAGAATGTGCTGCCTGTAAAGACAGCTGATGAAATGTCTTCCAAATTACTCAAGAAGGATGGCATACAAAACAAAAGAAAAAAACAGTCAAAGAAGATGCTGATGATTACATTTTTCATTAAAAAAAGAGAATGATGGAGGAATAAGGGAGGAAAGAGGAAATGGTTGAGATTATTGAAATGAAAAGCAGGTGAAGTAGAAATATTGGATTGGTAAGAAAGCGGAATGGAGAACAAATATAATGATAAAAAAAAAGATACATTAATGGGTGAAAAGAAAAAGAAAGAAAATCTAAATTAAAGTTCATTTGCCAAAAATTCTTTTTCAGGTGGGCTCAGCTTTTTAATAACGTTTTAATTTGGCAAATTTTCATCAACAGTATAGCAACTGGCAAACAGCCATACGCATGAAAAACCCAGAAATCAGAAAGCAATAAACCTTATGCTGTGATTTACAACAATCTTATTTGTACTAGAGTGGTGATGAAAAAAAAGCCTTTGTCTGATGAAATGTAATTTGATTTCACAGCATGCAGTCAGCCAGTCCGGGACACTAGGAAAGCAGGGTGCTGGAAGCTGCCAAGACTGTGTATCTGCTCTTGCACCCAGCTGCCCAACCAGGTGGGTGAAGACATGAGGAAAAAACAAAACAAATGGATTTTACTGTCAGTAAAGGACAAATTATTTTTACTTTATGCTTTCTACAAATTAAAAAACATGATTCAGTAAAAGGCTGCAGAGCATGCAAATTCAATTTGAAGCTCATTATTTCAAAAAATGCTTTTCACTCCTGTTTCATACCTTCAAATAATTAAAATATATCAGTTTGGGGAAATTGGCAAATAATTGACCAAATTGTTTGCAACACAAATAGCATTTTGAAGGGCTGGAAGTAGGCAGTAAATATAAACAATAGAGATACAAGCAAAGAATGATGGGAAAGGGAATGAGGGATTATTGCCATTCATCAATTTGGTTTCTGTTAGTGGTCTTTCAGTCAGGTGTTAGGGTTTCTGGTTGAAAATATTTAAAATGGAACCAAGCCTGGAACGTGTCAAAGAATTAAGCTGTAGTGTATTTACAGTGTATTCCAACCAAATAATGTTAATGGTGTTGAAGTTTGATTCTTCATTGGACATTTGCTTCTCAAGTTAAAATTTAGTAACTAGCTTTTTGAATTTTTAACGTAAACCTGGTTTATTTGTTTTGTTTTTTCTTTTTAATCCCTTGGTGCATTTGCTGTGGAGAGGAAGAAACCTCTATTGATAATTTGGCTGATGGTAACCTGAGTTTTAATCTGAAACAGTGACAGTTTTTACAGTTTATCATTTGCCTAGTTTTAGAGAGGAAATGTGTGTGGATGAATCAGCTTCCAGAGACCATCTTAAACGAATCAGGATGTCACCAAACACCAACGCCCTCTTTTGTTATTGTGTTGGCAAAAGTGATATACTGTGCAATTTACAATGTAAAACACTTGAAGGTAAAACAAATCCTGTCAGTGGGACAGAGGTGCAGCTGATTGGGGTGGAGATAGGCAAGCCCAACAACTGTGAAACACACCGAAGCACAGAGTAAAGCTGTTATACACAGCAGGTAATACATTTCAAAATAATACAGGAAATCCAGTGTTCAGACAGTCTGTGTGAAGGCATAATGCTTTATCAGCAGAACACCACGGCAGACTTCTACTTTGGGGTTAGAGCAGATAATGTACAGCTGCTCTAACAGTGGATTGGCATGCACAAATTTTTGTGCAGAAAAATGCAGAAAATTGAGACCTGACTTCTTCATTGCTCTCTTCTTATAGTTACCATGGATAGTAAAGAGCTTTGCCGCTTGAATGGGATGTAATGAACGTAATGTAATGTCACTTTTTCAGAAATTACTGATCCTGTGTCACACAACTTATACAGGTTTCCTACCACTAAAATGTTACCACAAGTCTTAATGAGGTGCTTACACAAAGGTTGTTTGTTATGAGAGGACAGACTCCCTCAGGAGGTTGTGTGGAACATCAATCACGCCAAATGTTGAAATATTTAATGCAAATTTTTACTTATTAAATTTTTCTTATTGCAGTTGTTACATATTATGTAAATGTATTATTTGAAGTTGACAGTATATTAGGACTAATGATTCCTTATAGAGTAGCTCGATGTTTAAAGCTATAATCGGTACTGACTTTTAAGCCACCAGCCGGTTGTTGGAGTTGCCTCTTGTCCAAGTACTGGGATAAGCCTTATGAAATGGATGAAATGTTAAAAAACACAAACAAACATACAAAAACAACCCAAATCACTGAAATTCACTCTGCTTTGTGCAACAGAGAATTAGTCCTACTGCAGCTGCCTTCCAATAAATACCAGACTTACCACATTTATAAAGGGCTGACTCTTGGTTTATGAGAGCTGTGTGTTGGCGTTGTAAAAAAAAAATAAAAAAACGAAACAGAGAGAGGCAGGAATGGAAAAGTGGTGGTGGAGCTGAGAGAGGAAGACAGTGTTATCTGGGTAATGTTAAACGTCATCTACCAACATAGTCTCATCAAAACTTATGAGAATTTTTTAGAAAACTGTGCAAATTAGTTGATGAACTACTAAAAATTACAATTGATCTTGATTTGTAAAAAAATTACTAATTATTTGCCTCTCTTTCTTTTAGTTTCAGACTTTTTTTTTTTTTTTCCAAGAAATCATCAGTACTTTACTTTTAAACAGGCCTGTCTCATGTGCTTCTTTCTAAATCTGTGTGTAGATGTGGGATAAGTGATTTATATCTACTAAGCAGAAAGTTAAAATCTGTGTTAGTAGGTTACACTCTCAGCAAACGTCAACCACAGGAGACTTGCCTGAAGTCTGTTTGTGTGTGTATGCTGAAATTTTGGTGCTTGTGTTATTGTATAGCTGCACACATTCATGTGTATAATCGTGTGATGTTATGTCAAAGGAAGCGTGAGAACCGGGTCAGTCTCCTGAGTAGAGGAATAACAGTGAGATGAAGGAGCAGAGAATAAATGAGGGCAGGAGGGATGAGAAAAAGAAGAAGAAAGAGGTGAAGAAATGCTGATGTAGGGAGATCACTGGCTCTAAACTAATTAGCGGGCTAAAACCAAACTTTAGCTAGTATAGAGTACAGTTAAAGCCCATTAAGTAAAGAGGAGAAGGTGGTCAGAGCTGTGGGGCAGACCGCGTTTTAGAAAATCACTAAATTCACTGAACTGGAGTTGTTCTTACTGCTGTTTCACAAAGGATACTGTCACCCTCCTTACTTTTCACTGCGTTGCTCTTGATGTGCATGTGTACATACACACACACACGTTTCATTTCGAGCAGTAAGCTAGTAATCGCAAAACATAATTATTTCCATGTTCGAGATGAAGAGTTGAGTGGGCGATACATTTCTTATTTGTGAGCTTCCGGTTAATCTCCAATGGGGCCTGGATACTGTGGTGTGTTTTCATAGCTACCAGTTAGTTAGGAGCAAACTTTCATGCCTTGATTAAGTGAGGGGGAATCCTCCAGCACCGTTGTGCTTTGGCCTCCCACAGCACAAACATGAAACAGACCTGAGACACAGAGAGTGAGGTGGAGAAACATGTGTGAGACAGAAGGTGAGGGTGAAAGGTCAAACTGAGGGAATAGAATGGTCAGGAAAAAAAAAAAAGAGAAAGTTCGCTGTCAGATACAATCAGGTATTCTAAATTAATTTCTAGAAATCAAGAAAATGTATAGAAAACCACTCTTCGTACTTTACAATACTCCCGCGACTGACTAATGCATTCAAACACACCTGTACGCTGATAGAACAGCCCAGGGGCAAAGTGGCGTTATCCTATATACTGAACCGCTGAACTTCGATTGAATGGGTGACCCAATTATTAATAAATGAAATGAACAGCGACAGCCAAAGCACTTGTTATTTAGCCTTTATTAAATAATAATAACATTAAAAAAGAAATTCTTCTGTACAAAGTCTACAAACAACAGTTTGAGTTCTCTGGCCAGTGCCGTAGTTATGTCTTAATGTACGCTGCACTTGTGTGTGTGTGTGTGTGTGTGTGCGTGTGCATGTATCCATCGGGACAGAAGAGGTAATATGATCTGGATTTGCAACGGGAAAAGCTGAAGTTGAGCAGGAGAGAAACAGAGAGACAGCAGTTGAGGCAAATGTGTATTTGTGTGTTTTTAGGGGAGCGAAGGAAAGTCAGTTGTGGGGAGAAAGAATGAGCCAGAGAGATAGAGAGGCACTACAACAGAGCTCCAAGGCACTTGGAAAAACAGTCCAATGACTCAAGGATGGACAGAAAACTCTCCATCTCTCTCTCCATTGTTCCACTTCCCTCTGCTTTCCCTTCTCTCACCTGTTTATGATCTCCTTATTGTCTTTGTCTACTTCAGCTTGACATGTTTGACTTTGTTTTTCCTCCCTCTGCTTCATTTGCTCTTTCAATTTACTCCCCAAGATGACAGAAGCTTGACCCCAATATATCAGAGAGCCAAAAAACACAATAAAAGGCTTTCTAGGATCTACATTTCATCTGCTGTGGCAGGAAAAAAAACATATGAAGAGGAAATCTGGTCCGTCAGTTTTTAAGATTTCTATCAGGATCTCTCTGTTCGCCTTTATTTAGTTGTCTCTGTGCTTATGGTTCTCTCCATGATGTGACTGTATCGCTGTTTCTCATCCTCTAAATGCTTAATGCGGTGCAGGCAAAAAGTAGGTGCGGCAATCAGGATGTTACGGCAAGTATACAAAATGTTTTGAGTGTAACACCAGAGGTTTGAACTTGATTCTTTACTATAACTACAATCACACTTTTTTCCCCCCAGAACTTTACACATAGCTGTCTGTGTCTAAAAATAACCATAAAATTATGCTTTACTTAGCACATTTGCATCTGGCATTGGAAAAAAAGTGTGCAACATGAGAGTTTGCCAATATGTCAATAGAAAAGCCTACGGGAAGGTACCCTGTTGAGTTTTAATGCACATTTGCACTCATTAAACAGTTGTAAAGCATTTTACTTATAATTTGAAATCCTGGTTATATTCATGTTTTCCAGCTTGCGGTAATCTTCTTTTAACATATTATATATGTATATAAGTATTAATATAATTATGCTTTTTGAACTTATATATTTAATATTTTATTCCCCCTTTGTAGCTCTGTGCAGTCCAAGGACAATAAAGCTTTTCTTCTATTTTCTTTCCATTGCTGAGAATAATTTTTGTTTCTTTGCACATAAATGGATCAAAGGAAATGGGTGCCATAATAGCAGATAATAGCAAAATAAAAACGTCACTTCACAGCGCTGTTTATAGCCCAAAACTCTGCAAGGTACCTTTAAGTCCCTACCAGAAGGTTTTTACCTGCAACAAAATAATGTCAGGAAAGGAAACATACTGTTAGCAAAACATTGTTTGTTGGTCCAGTGACCTCATGGAGATTTTGGTAAATTATAAAACTGTAAAAAATCTCACCAGTTATAGTGGTATTCAGACATCAACAGGTTACTCTGAGCGATAGCGAGATTTTTCATGAATGTAAACATATCCACACCCCTTCCTTCTTTCTTTCTGTCTGCCAACATGTCTGTGTGCGTGTGTGTGTGTGTGTGTATGCAGTCTTGTGTCTCCTCCTGTTTATCAGTTTCTCCAGCAGCACTGACCCTCCTCGATGGCTGTCCTCCGATACAGCGTATACTGTAGTTAGCTTAAGGCTCGATTGTGTGTCCAAGAAAGTCGAAAGTACGATTTCCATCCTCCGCGTTCAGTCATTCTTTCTCATTCAGTTTTTTGAGCATCCTTCATTCAGGGGGTGACTAAAGAGCAGTAGATAGAAGGCAGGATGATTAATCCATCCTGCATTTTTAAACACCTTTGCAGACCCCCTGTGCACATACACAGATCTTTGGCAATCCATAGGTTGCAATAAAACAATAACTGACATTTTGTTCACACAGTGTCTGTCCTTCATTTGGGCATCATACAGTCTGAAAAGCAAAAAAATATAGATATATATACCAAAGACAAACTCTAGAATACTGAATCTAAAGCACGACTCCATAACAGCATGTTAGATTTAGATAAACCTCTGATTTTCTGTCCTCCATCTTACTTTACCTTTCTTCTACTCTTAAAGATTGATAATCTGTAATGGAAAATGTGCCAAAATAGAAAAGGACTGAAGTAACAATTAAGACCATAGAGTCCAACACAACGCTAAAGAAAGTCTAAAAATGGCATAAGAGCTCTACAGGGCAGCTACAAACTAAAGCTGGCTTTTCTTCACCTTTTTTTTTTTTCCAAACCGACACGAATCTAAAACAGAACGAAAACAGTCACCATTACTCTTCTATGCCACTGGTTTCACAAAGCGCAGACCAAGGGCAGACAAAGGAGTGAGCAAGCGCCGTATGGCGGCCTAATGGACGTTTGAAACTCACAGAACTCATATCTAAAACTTTCAGAAACAAACAAAAAAAAGAAAATGTCCTTTTTCATCCTCTTTTCCTTCTTCGCCTTTAGAAATCTAGATTCTTTTGAGTTGTGTGGTTGGATATCTTTATATACTTCTTTCGGGGTGTGGGACGGGGTAGGCATTCACTTGATATGTGTTGATGTCAGTCAGGAGTACCCAAATTAAACGGTTTACTGGTGCTGAAGTCTCCATGAACAGTCAGAAGCTGGAACTTTGTGATTTCTGCATGCTGTCTCTTTTGGCCACATTCAAATTGGAGCTCATGAGGACAAATCTGACCATGCCCTTCTGCGAAGTACCAGCCACAGGTAAATGTTAATGAATTTTCCCATCATCATTAAAAATCCCATCACCAATATTCACCAATGTCATCTGTGGTCCAAATGCCCAAATTGTCATGGGAGTTCTAGTCCATCTCTCTTTCAGCTTCATTCCAGTGGCTGGTGGGTTAAATTCTATGGTAGATCTGTCATTTATATTCATTTTATCATTCCTTCATTCATTAACAGGCTTGTAGAATCGAGCAGGCTCTCTCCTGCAGGCGGAGGAGATATGGTACTGAAGGTAGGGGGGACGGGGTCAGATGTTCCCCCAGTTTAGGTCTCATAGCCTGTAAGGGGAGATCAAGATCAAAAGTCCCACCCTGGCACACAAATAATTGGGGAAACTTTGGGTTGATTGTTACCCCTTTAGAGATCAGAGCAAGGAACTAACAGGATACTTGTCAGGGGACACGTGGGATTGAAATAAAAGCTAATCGTGCTTCTTTTTCCTGTTTGCTTTGTCCAAACTGAGAACAAAATGACTTGGGGGATCATGAGACATGTTTTTCCACACTGCTCTCTAAAGTTCTCCTCCTCTTCATGCCTCTGAGCAGCACCTCTGCTGGTTTATCTTTACTTTATGCTTGATCCCGTCATACAGCTCAAAGTTGTAGTTCTCCAGCGTCGTGGAGGAGCGCGAGGAGAGTCCACTGTAAGAGCATGTACAGTAGAGGAGCAGTCCGGCGCACACTGCTCCCAGCAGCACGCCCAGAGAGCTCATCACGATGATGGTGAGGAGGATGGGATCCAGCGTGTACAACCAGGCGTTGTCTTTGTCTTTCTCTGACACCACCGTGACGGAGGGAGGGTCCAGCTCAGAGGAGGGGGTGGAGAAGGAGGACGGCCAGCCTGGGAAAACATATTCTGAAAAGAATAAAGAGTAAACTTCAGGAAACACTTCTACAAAAGAAAAATACATTAAAAAACAAACAAAGAAACAAACATAAAACTAATGCTGCTTGCATACTTAACATTTAATGTGAAAGAATATGAATGTGTCTTTCAAAACGTCAATTTATTTGGCTGCATTTAAGGCAAATGCCCAACATGGCTCTTATTCAAGAACAGTCCCTTCTATTACCCACAACCCCACTTGGTGCTGACCTCAAAAATTAGGAAGCATAATGGAATGAATGACTCTAAAGGTGCTCTCTGGTGTGTCTGCTGTGAGTGCTGAAGTGTGCACATCTACTTAGCAGAAGCAGTCATGCTAATCCACTTAATGAATGTATATACATGAGCAAGCCAATCCACAATTAAGTACTACATTCAGAGTGCTTTATAGAAGAACACACTGAAACACTGACACACACACAGAGGGGAGGCGTGCACACCAGACACTGACTTTAGACACACACTTAACACAGACACACACACACAGAAAAGCAGTAAACAGTAAACAGTCTTGTTTAGTGAGGTAAAGGCTGAGTACTCTTCTGTGTATCTGTCAAGAAGCTGGGAGAAACAAGGGATCGTAACACATGGATGTGGGCGCACGCACACACACGCACACACACACACACACACAAACGCCTGGAAAGCAAACCATGATTGTTACAGACAGATGTTATTCTAGGTGCCCAAGAGGAAGCTGTCTGTCTCAATTTGTCTGCCATGGAACATGAAAGAGGAGGAGAGGAAACGCACACTAACATCCCCATGCGCACGCAGACACACACGCAGACACACACGCAGACACACACTTTTGAATGCTCTGTTAGCTTCATCTCCTCCCTCACATAGTGAAACCCAAACACACGTGCACACACAGCAGAGATTGTCACTGTTGCCACAGGCTTTTTTCCCATGGAATCAAAAGTAAAATGAAGAGCCACAGGCATGCTTCAGCTTAAAGAGCAATTTCACCATTCTTTGTATGAGACTTGAAAAATAGCCAGTACAGCCTGAGGCTAAGAGAAGAGAAGGGAAGAGAAGAGAGGGGGAGCATCTCACCTCCATTGATTGTGTGCTTGTTGTTAAAAACTGGATCTTTTCCGAAATCCATGGGCCTGGGGTCTGTTAAAAAAAACACAAAGAACAACAATTTTTTAGTACCCAGTCTCCATCTCAAGCATCCAGTCAAGATGGAGCTACTCCACAGTCCACATCATGTTGTGATAGCATCACTCCATCTTTTATGTTGTCAGCACACAAGTTACATTTGTTGATGGAAATCACACTACACAAATGGCTCAAGAGTGACTGATCTTGTTTAAACTTTCCAAAGAGATCAGGAAAGAGATTTCCCACAACCCGTTTTGTTCTGTGCTAAGTCTGTTGAGGGAAAATAACTCAACATTTCACCCAGACTACCTGCAAAAAGCCAGTAAGTTTCATTATGTGATAAGAATCAATACTCTTTTATATCTGCTTAGAAATGAAAACAAGAGAGTCAAGAGATTGAGAGAATGAGATGAAAGATAGGAAAGAGAGAAAAAAAACAGAGACAGAGAAAATGGTTTCATAGAAAAATATTACTTTTATTACCTTAACATTCACTGTAATACATTTTCTTTTTATTCCAAGACCGTGAAATTCAACAAGCTAAAATATCACTTAATATTTCTGAGGCAGGCCGCAGTGCAAGGCTTTGAAGGGTTTGGAGGCTCAATCCTGCTTCAATTCAGTTTTATTCAAGGAAATTGCTATTACAATCCCCCGAAAAAAAGGAAAAAAAAAAAGAAGAAGAAGAAGAAAAGAAAAAAAAAAACAAAAAACGAGCAATATCTGGGCAGCTGATAACCATTTATTGCAGGGGCAAAGGAACCAAAAATGCATTATGAAGTGAAACCATAATAGATATTCAAAAGATAAGAGGTGGGAAAACTAATTTAGCAGATATGAAAAAAAGATACAGAGACTCATTTCCTCAGTTAGGTAAGGTCATTTTTCTGAGACAATTTTAACATAAGGCATCTCCATGTTAGAACATCTACAAACAGTCTTTAGAAACGTCCAGTACTCTTCAATCTGCAAATAATATACACAATGCCTTCAAGTCAAGCTCGCTATCTGTGACAGAAAAATATTTGCACGTGGATTAAAAAATAAAATCATTTCCTTGAAATTAAAGAAGTGACTGAATTGATCGTCAGTTGTTTAAAATTGGCCACCAAAAATGCTCAGTTCTAATTCAATTCAGCCCTTATAAGAGCCAGCAAACTTTTTTCTAATTGGACTGCAGTTCACTACAAGTTTTTGCTCGTTGAATTTTTTTTTTTTTTTTTAAATTGACATGTAATTATTTGATTGCAAGTCCAACACCTCTATTGGCTTTTTCTGTTTCTCTCTTGTGCATCACTGTTTCTTTACAGCTTGAATCAAAGCTTACTCGAGTTCATCCTTTGCAGAGGACAAAGTTCTGAGTGATCAGTCTTAAATAGATTTACATCAAGAGCAATCTTTCAGATTACTCCAAAATACTCAATAATCATAAGAAGAAATCAAAGAATAAGAACAGCATCAATTCAATTAATGTCAATTATATCATCAAGGTAGTTTCCAAAAATTCAATATAAAGCTGTACTTTTCCCCAAAACGCCATGGCAGCAAAGCCAAGGAGTGAAATACAGGCGATCAAAAAGACAGACATCTGAGAGCATGCAAGCGTGGGGAACCATGTTTTAAAATGAACCTGGCATTAGTCTATTATGGTAAGTTACCCTGAAGTTACTGTATCGGCCATGAAACTAAAACACTATCTGCAAAGCTAAACATGGTTGATCCCAGCAATTCCACTGTAGATTCTCTAAACTTAAAGCATACACATCTCATTAGTCTTAAGATTGTGTAAATGTATAGTCTCAACAGACCACAACAGACCATCCAGACATTAAATTCTCTGTCAGTCAACTGAAAACACCAGAGGTATTCATTCATTCAACTTCTACCACTTCTCCCAGCTCACTCTGGGTGAGGGCGGGATACACCTTGGACAGGTCACCAGTCCATCACAGGGTCAACACACAGAGAGAGAGAGACCAACAACCACTCACACTCAGACCCACAGACAATTTAGAGTCACCAGTTAACCCAAACATGATGTCTTTGGACGGTGGGAGGAAACTGGAGTACCCAGAAGAAACCCACACAGGCATGGAGAGAACATGCAAACTCCACACAGGAAGGACCGGGAACTATGCCCATAACTTTCTTATTGTCAGGCAACAGCACTAACTACTATGCTGCCATGCTGCCCAAACAACAGAGGCCCCAATGTTAGCCAAAAGAAAAAGAGGCAGGGAAAAAAAAAAAAAAAAAAAACAACGAAAAAAGAGCGATATGCTCAGACGCTATTTGGAAGGCTGTTGAACACTTTCTAATGATCCTGGCCTAAAGCCCTCAGGCTAGGATCCTGAGAAGAATCAACGTGCAGATCAGAAAGGAGATTAAAACTCCCTGTGGCCTCATTTCATCTCCACTCTCCAATTAGTTAAGAGAAGAATAAAAAAGGTTTGGGTTTTTTTTTTTTTTTTTTTTATATGGGCAACGACATGGATGGGTCTTTGGCACTGTATGCAGTTCCAGGGGCCCAGGGACCTGCTAGGGTGCTTTCACTTATAATATTTCTCAAAAGAAACAGAGGAGGAAGAATGAAAACATGAAAAATAAAGATGGTCTGAGGGGTAGAAATGCTTACTGCAGACTTTTGTGAATGCAATCAGCTGCATTAAGTAATTTAGAAATATTAAAGTGCTTCAAAGTAGTCTATGATGGAGAAGGAAGAGGGAGGTGAGGGAAAGTTGATTTAAAAGTGCTGCATGAAAAGATGCCAGCACATTTTCCAAATCTTGCAAAAAATGTGTTAGCAGGAGAGAGAATGAAGGCAAAAAGTGCAACAGTAGCACAACATAAATACAGTCATATATCATTTTCCTATTTGAATCTTGGACCCACATTGATTGGGTTACAGCACAGGGCTGCTAGAATGAGTCATATAATGAGTAAATCACAAGCCAGTCAATTGAAATGGAAGAGAGAGAGGGGCAAGGGGGCAGAAAATGGATACGCAAGCACAAAATAGCTAAAATGCTTGTTGACTAAAGCACAAAACTGAATTTTATGAGATACAATGTAATGGAATAAGTCAATATGGGTGATATGGAGAATGTTCAAAAGTCTGATTTAATGTCTGATTCTGATAGCATGGTGAATTCTTTGCTAGATGATGTGAGCGACTGAATGTGTGCAGAGCATCTAATGTGTATTGCATCCAACTCATGGTCTATTCTGCCAAAAGACTCCTTTCATCTGCTTTTGTGTTTGCAACAACCTGCCCTCCTCCTTCAATTCTCTCCCTCCTTCAATCCAAACCTGTTTCCCTGTTAGCCTTCCTCTTCGAGTAAAGAAACAAATCTATCTTTAGAACGTATAAAGAGCACTTTTTTTAACCTCTTTCATCTCACTCCATCTCTGGGCGCATTCTTTGGAGGGAAAAGGGGCTCACTTAATGGGCCCTTCTCCTCTGAGAGATTTTGCTCCATTCTGTTTTTGCTTCTCATTTTCTCTCCTGTGATTTTTACTAAGGGGATTTGTGATGAAGGTAAGGTGTAGAATAAGAACAAAAATAAATATATAAATAATTAAGGCTGGTTGATTTGGGTATTGACAAAATGATTTGGTTGTGGAGTGGTGTAGCACATAGCGCAGAGAAGTTCCACAGAGCAACGCCCAATGTCATAGCCTCTTAGTCTTTGTGTTTGCATTATCATCGTTTCATGTAACAGTTTGATATGGTTCAGTTGTGTGTCCCTATCTGAATTAAAATTGATACTTTGATGCAGACAGAAAAAATGGTTTCAACCAGAGGAGCTGACACCACAGAAAAGTGAAGAAAATCTGGTTAAGATTATCTTAGTAAACAGCCA